>NC_086331.1:90702164-91022664 GCF_032445375.1 Bacillus rossius redtenbacheri | reverse complement strand
GTCAAATACCCTGATATTTATAAATTTTTTAACATATTTTTCTGTTCATATGCCATGTTTTAGGTCTCTTAAGCACGAACTTGTTTGTAATTGTAAACACTGATTGTGTTTCAATGGAATACCCAATATGCATGTTCCCCATTAAAAGAACAATATCCAACAATTTTTGGCACAGTTGAACTAATTTCTTGATTTTTTTTAATCTCATTAACATGCTGCATATTTATTTTAATTTACACTTAGGGTTCATTTTTAATAATGTTATTTATTAGTTTGTGATCTTTGGATAGTTACGTCAAAGCATTTAACACTTACAAGACTTGAACATATAATGCACCATGACAAGCACAGCAGGGACATTATAACAACCCCCTACTTTTTAGCTCACTTTCTTGTGAACAGAAATGTTAATGCAATCAGTATTTTGTTATAAATAAAAAAATGTTCAATCAAAGATACATATTATACGAGTTTAACAAATTCTAGTAAAAATATTTTCATTATGGTCAAACCTGATTAGTATATGGTGGCAATTTATTAAGACCCTAAATTACATAGCCTACATTACAAAATATATATATTATTTATTGCACAATAAGTACACAGTGAAAAAATTCCTTTAGTTCTCTATAAGAATAATTTAAAAAGTCAACACAAAATAAATTAAAAATTTTATTAATCTATACTCAAGTGGTTTCTATTATACTTGGTAGTCTTAGAACTTTACATTAACAGATTATTTTGGGTAACATTAATTGACAAACTCTAGCATTTCTGTAAAGGGATCGTCCATTAATCACATGAGGTTCGTAAGGGGGGGGGGGGGGGGGGGGGGGTTTGTCGGGAAAAATCACAAAATATCACAAGGGGGGAGGGGGGGTGTAGAGAGATATCACGTGTATTTATTTTTTCGCGCAATTTCTACCAAACCGAAAAGGGACGCGTGACCTTGACTCGCCGTAGCCAGGCAACAATATCCCCGCCCGCCGCAACATGAACCACCCGGCTCGGCTTGCCAGTCTCCAGTAATACTGTGATTTTGGCGCCGAATACATGCGTAAATCACATATAAGCTTTTCCTTTATTATTTTTATGCCAGTGAGAATAAACCTGCAACCTTAATGTGTGTCTGGACATTTTTATCACTGTGCTTAATTTTCCAGAATTAAATTAGATTATACCTATATTTAAAGATAACATTCTGAAATTTTTAAAAATATTTTGTACCAAAAAAATACACGTGATTTATTGGAGGGGGGGGGGGGGGTAGTCTGAAACCTCACCACAAATCACTAGGGGGGAGGGGGGGTTAAAAATTTGCTAAAAAAACATCACGTGATTAATGGACGACCCCAAAGCCTAAACCACGGTATCTGGAAAAAACTGAAAAAGTATGCTATATAAAAAAATTATTATGCATTTTAATGAATATTTTATAAAGCTGCAATACTTGCTGAAAATATGTTTTTCTCGTTAGATCTTAAAATTAAATTTTGATTAAATTTCTTCGTGCTTGCCAGTAGTCCATTTGTATATAAAGTATTTAAGAGTTATGTGATTTTTTTGATGAATTTATTGAATTTTAGGAAAACTCTTTGACACATAGTAACTGTCTTAAGCTCTGAATTATTTTCTTCAAATAATTTGCATAACACTAATTACATAAAAAGTTGTTTACTGCCTTACTGTATAGCATTGAATTTTTACAATAACTGGTGAATTCAATTTCCAAAAAAATTTATCTAGCTATATAATTATGACATAGGAAATTTTAGAGTTTTTTGAAAAAGTGAATTTTGGTTAAAAGTAGCACCTATGAAATAATAACTTTGCCAATCCCCAACAAGTTTAAGTAATAATAGAATGCAGGCTGGATAGCTCTTGAACCTGCATTCAATTAGTTTGAAGTTAACCACTTAACCCTGTGCAGATAAAAAAGTTAATTTGCATAAATAATTTATTGAGTGTTCAGGAAAATAAGTAAAATACAGGAAATTATTACATGACAGGATGCACATTTACTCAATAGAAAGAAAATATGATCAGATGAAACTGGAATGAGACGTACACATGAAAAAAGACCTTCTATCACACTAATACCTACCAAAATGATTTTACAGTTGTGTTAATGTGATACAATGCTCAAAAATATATTATTTTGAATGTTAAATATTAATAATTAAATGTTCATGGTGTGTATTGCTTGATGACTTAGGATGTCCAAATGTGGAATTGCACTAGAATGGCCCATTAAAAAAAAGCCTGTCTAATAAGATGGTTTCACATTAGTACAAAACATTAAATAAGCTTTGATGTAATCACTGTATAAAGCCCACAGACTTTAAACACAAGACTAAAAATGATAAGTAAATTATTTTCATTGTTTGAGTTTTATTTTAAATAATATTTAAGGCCATAAAACTTCAAATACTGCATAAAAATTTTAATGTTAGGATATAAATCCACCAGTCCACACAATTGCACAGTAAAATAAAACTATTTCTCTGAAACACACACTTCATGAAAGTTGTACTGATAAATAAAATTTTTATGTATGTGAAGATCTAAAGAACAGTGAATTTATTAAAGCTACACATAGTTTCATTATGAAAAAAAAATTGAAAAGCAAGCATCCTCTCATGACTTTTCTTGAAATATTTTTAAGTGGTTGTCAAAATAGTCATATTTATATGAAAGTAAAACAATATTGACATTTCATTAAAAGAGCCTACAGCAATATTGAGAAATTTCTCATAAATACTTTTCTGTAGCTTAACTCTGCCATTACTATGTGACAGAGCTCATTAAGAAGAGGTAGACACTGAACTTGCTTGCTTCAAAATTATTTATAAAACAAATTAGACATTTCCAACTTCTCTCGAACAGTATATTTCTGGTTCCTCACTCCACTAGCCATATCAAAACAGTAGGTATAGTGAAAAATTACAGGCCATCAGAAAACATTTCTATTTTTAAACAGAAATTCATAGATAATCAATCACACAGACAAAAATGTGAAACCAAAATATAAATAATTCAAAATACTTAAGAGATGTCCCGTATATTATTTATACTTTTATCAATATCTTACAACTACCTGGTCACACTTAGCAGACAGACTGCACCATTGATCAACATTTTAACAATCACATTAACTAAATGTTAGTTAATGTTACACAGTCAAGATAAGTCCTACATAACTCAACACAAACTCAAGTAGAATTTTAATAAAATACCAATTAACATATTTAACTAAACTATTATCATCGGCTACCTTGGCTTTCAGGATGACGTAGCATCATTGTGTTGAAGTTAACTTCAACACCATTGTGCAGCTTCAACACAATAAGAGAAGAAAGCCCTTAAAAAAAAGGCTTCAAAAGCTTGCAATCATCTTTACTTGTAATCTGATTTGTTACTTTCATAACATGGTTACATATAAATAAAAATGTGCTTGATGTACTTTCTGGCATAACAATTTCAAAATAAAGTTGAACACTTTGATCCAATATGCTTTCCAATAATCTTAAACCACCATTGTGGAAAATGTTACACGGATTAGTGTAATTACGCTGTCTATAAGATACAAATACCTGGTGAACCAATCTCAGGGCTTTTTCAGGACTTTTAAATAAAAATTCTTGACAACATTTTTGTATAACAGGGTCATTTTTATACATAATAAGCCAAACTAAACAAAAAAAAACAGATGTATTATTCACAGAAACATGATAATTTTAATGCTAGAAAGTTAAAACCTTTTCAGAGTGATTTCCATTTGATTTAATTGGAAAGTCTCCAACTATTTACATTTTATGTGCAACTATAAACTGAAGTGAGGTGTCAGAAAACCAAATTCAGGCTATCGAAAGGCTACTGTAAATAGAGTTAAAAGACTTCCAGTGCTGTTACTGTTAATTAAAAGACTTCCCTGACCAGTCCTCCAGTTTCCTTACTTTTCGTGACTTTCGTTGCCTGTAGACATCGTAGTAACCTGTTTACCACAATGTTAGCAAAAAAATACAGTCTTTTATGATTTTGAAGATGCTTTCACGATGAGTGCATTACAAGTGAGATTTGCCAGTTTCCATTTCTTATGAATGTAGGGAAACTTTGGTGTTGTCAGATGATCATTCATTGTTTATTTGAGAAGTAAACTAATAGAGGATCTTATTTAAAGATTTGATTTTAAAAATTCCATTGCTACAACTGGTTAAAATTGTATTTTACTATAGCAAAATAAAAGAAAACAGACTTCTAGTATGAATCTGTTATGTGACTGCTAGCAGTTGTTTCACTAAACTAGTAAAGTAACTGCTTGTTTCCAATAGAAAGAAATATGCCACAGCCCAATAAATATTAAATATATTGTAAATATATTATTACATATATGTATAACAAAAAGAACCCCGAGAAAAAGCATAGCTAATTTTACTACTAATGGCCTAAAACAACAGCTAGAACACAAGGTCATAAAATAAAGGGGCAAAAGGAATATAACTGAAAAACATTCTCCAGTGTTCACTGATTTATAAATTATGAAATTAGAATGGCTCTACCAACATAAACATTTTGGTAATTTGAATAATATTACCTACCTGCAATTAAAATATTGTGTATACTGGTTTTTATCTTTATCAAAAATAAATAATTTAAATAAACTACCATCATTTTTCACTCCTAATTAAAACTGATTCATTAACAAAAAACATACTATATGTAAAACTTTTGGCATCTAATACAACTTTCCTGATCACTTACTTGAAAGTTTATTATGAAGCATTTTGATTTCATTCTTACTCATCGCTCTATTGCATTGAATATATTCCAAATAAAACATCTGAATATAGAAACACAGTTTCAAGTGATTAAGAGAACAAGCTTTTTCCAATGGGCAAGTCAAACTATCAACAAACATCAAGACCATAATAATTTTCAATATTTTACATAATTAAATAATGAAGTGGTCGATAAAAATTATTTCAACCTATTACTGAGGAAAAAAGATAAAAATACACACATGTGTGTGTGTGTGTGTGTGTGTGTGTGTGTGTATATATACACACGTGTGTGTATGTATATATACACACATACATACACATATACACATACAAATAACACTACAAAAATTTTGTAACCACTGCTTTACCAGTTATATAGAAAAAACCAATGTATGCTAGGGCATTCCATTCACTTGCTGAATGGACACATTTTAATGTGTTACAATAAAGTTTTATGAACCCATGTTTTTCCTCCTACATACATAGTTAAAAATCAACAAGTGGATAAAGTATTACAAGCTGAGAGAAGGTGAGTTATGTGCTAACACTGGGATTTACTTGTCTTACTTCTTGAACACCTGCATTCTACATGTTAATTATTACCGGACTTCAAATTTAGTACACAAACCACATGTTTAAACAACAGTTTATATTCAACATTAAAAGCAAGGAAGAGTTTCAAATATTTTCCACAAAGTAAATTGTTCCATGCTAAATGTAGCAAACAATAAATAATGCTAAATGCCAAAGCACAGAGTGCCTCATTTTTTGCATGATGTTACGCTCGTATACCAAATGTTCCATACCGCACGTTAAATTTTGCTCTTGATTAAATATAGAATATGTTCTATATTTTAATATTATATTCACAACAGAATACATGTTTGGTAGGTAAACCACTATGAAAAATTCATAAGCTCTAAATATTCACATTCTTTAAAAATATAACTGTACAGCCTGTGCATGTCCACGGAATGTATCAGTTATATTATACATATTTCTGTAGTACATTGGAAAGTTAAATTAATTTTAGTTTTTAGTAATGATAAAAAAAATATATTTGAAGTAGTAACACAACCGCAAATCAGCCAAGAACCTGCAAATTTATTTTCAGGAATATTGTAATAAAACATTTGCCTTCCATAACATAACCTCAAATCTGTCTAGAATGATTACCATATTTGTTTTTAACATGTTTTTATTAGCCCAGTAATTTGAATTATTCTTGTGCTTAAGATAATTTTTGGTAAAAAAAAAATTTTACATACGGAAAAATGTTACGAACCATGACGTTATTTAATCAGAACTTGATCCGAACAAATTAAAACATAGTCCTAAGGTGTAAACAGAAAAAATTTATGCCATGAGTGACATGGCAAAAAAAAAAGATTGACTAATTCTATTTGATACAATACTTTACAATACAAAAAAAAATCTGGAAAGGTACAAATGGGCATTAAAAATGAACATTTTTCTAAATTAACGTGAAACTACCTTATTCTAAATAGTTGAGGCATCATAAAAAAATTATATATGATATACGTGGAATATATTTGGAGTTTGATAGCAAGGAAAAGCATTTTTAAACATTTCACAGCTAAAACATTTAAAGGAAATAATGGAGCAGCATAGAAACATTTAGTAAATTTTTGAAAGTAGTTTTGAACAGTATAAATATTATATTTTAAGATTCTTAATAGATTGATAAAAGTAGAATACATTAAGCTGGCTTTAAACAAGATCTACTTAAAGCATATACATAATGCAAGCTTATCCTGTAGCCATTCTTGTGCTGCAAATGGAAACTTGTGGGAATACTTGTGCAAAGCATTATTACTAGTGATACAAGGTTTTGCACAGATACCATTAAGAAATGAATACGTTGTATGTGAGGTTACCAACGTTTAATATTGTGATCAAAATAATATTATAACAAAGAGAACAATTAGGGTGTGACTGACACAGCAGATATCATTAAAATATGTTTTATAGAATTTAATTAAAATCATTGAAATTATTACAACTTCAATAGTTTGAATTTGTGGGTACAGGAACCTTTCCCTCCTCTATCCCTTCTCCACAGTTGCTTTTTGGCATAACCTCCCCTCTTGCGCAGTCACACCTGCGCAAGAAGGCAGGCCGATAGTATATACAGGCTTGACCCCATGACATTTGTGCTACCCCGACGTTAATTCTCCCGCTGAATTTTAGCTATTGCATATGATAATTTTTTGTTAGATAAAGACTGGGTCTTTAGGGCAGGTGACATGAACGGGCGTGCAAACATGGTTGTGTCATTAGTTGTGTCACTTTGGATAACTTGTTTAAAGAAAGCTTCAATATAATTATTGCTTTTCTTGTTTGTAACATTGCCATGAATTTTTCAATTGCTGATACATTTTTCTAATTGCCACCATTTAGTGCTTGATGTGGCTTCAATTCTGTGTCAACAGTAGATTGACGATGAGTAAGTTATTGCATTTGATTTAGAACCATGTTTGGCGTTAGTATCTCAGGTGAGTTTTGCATTTGGTATGTCATTGTTATTTGTTTGAAATATCTTTGATATCTAGTTTAGTTTGACTGATGAAAGAATTAGTTTGGCATTTAGTGTGGTGTCCCCTTAATTTGCTTGTGGCTGTGTACTCCGTTCCGTTAATGTTGAGGCATTTTCACTCGTTCACACGAGCCGCGTCAGCCAATAGGAGTGCTTATGCTTGGTAATGCACGGAGAGTTTGCCGGAGTTTAATGCTTAATATTTTACGCTCCGTGATTTCCTGTGATTAAGGAAAGTGAGCATTTATTGTACTTTTGAAAACATTAATGCTTGTTCTCTTACATGCTTGCATCAACCTTGACGAATCAATTACCGTGGGGCATATAAGCAATATTTATGTACTTAAATGTCTGTGATCAGCAAATTCAATTTGCACTTAATTACTCGTGTAATTAGGCTGTCAGTTTTCAAATTGTTAACAGTTTGATTATGGTAAATTTTGTTGAATTATGTTTGTTATAATCTACATCTATTTGATATATTAGATATACTTGGTTCTTATATTGATTATTGACTAACTTAATGTAGGGTTATGTTTTCAGAATACACACACCCACATTTACTTGCTCTCTCAGTAATAGAACTGAGCCTGTTAGTTTGATGTGTGTTTCGCCCTACACTTTCTTGCGGGATTCTGGAGGCTGCCTGGATATTTGATCCAAGGAGGCTTTATCATATTGAGAGCAGCTAGAATAACAAATTTTGAACTATCATAAAAATGGAGTGGAAAAAATAAATACAACATAACATACATGAACATACTTGAACACGTGTGTGTTATGTATTTAAATGAGAAAATTGATAATAATATTGGGTTAAATAACCAAGGGGCCACGAATGTGTACTGCTCAAGTCACTCACTTCATCACCTCCCATCAAAGCCAAACAACGTACACTATGTTTGAAACGTGGAGAGTATAGTAGGTGTAGCAGTTATCACTAAATGTTGAGTTGAGGTTCATAGCAATATAAAAATTGTAACATTAAAAAATGTGGCTAAGTCAAGTCTTTTGCTGGTTTGGTTTACGTTATAAATAATAAAAACAAAGTGAGCGAGTACATTAACAAAAAACATTTTTTAGCCCTACTCCTCCAGTTTGAAATTTTTCCTCATGCTTACGCTGCCTGTATTCTTGCAAGTACTTTGCTCTTGGTTTACCCATCCCTGTAAATTAAAAAATTTTAAAAATCTTATCAATTCAGGAATATATTATTAAGGCAATTATTTGTAATATAATTAATTTGTTAATTTCTTATATACCAATTTAAAAAGGATTAACTGATACAGCATTAAAAAGAATGAAACTAAAATTTTAAAATGACATATCATTTATAGATCTTATTGATACTCACTTATAAATAACTTCCAGGAATGAATTCGTATCACAAACTATGTATTACCATAAACATGCATTTTAAAACCACACTTATAAAATTATTGAATTTATATTATATATTATACATTTTTATTTCACAACATATTGTATCAGAAAATTCACATTGCATTTTGTCACGCTGTTCAAAACTACTGTTAGCGGAACGAATGGTAAACAGCTATGTCTTCTCTGTTCAAGCGCCACAGAAGTGTTTGCACTCGCTGACATGCTGCAGCACAGGCACCAACTGTAGGCCGCACCGAACAATTTAATGGCGCGTGCTTCTCCCTTCTTCCTGTTTCATATTTCCGTTGCACTAAAGAAATTACTCCCACCAAAACGCTATATACAGAGAGCTAAGATGTTACACATCAATAATACACAGTTTCATTTCGACTGCTGAATTTTTACTTTGAAAATTATAGACAAGGTATTATAAATATAGTAAAGGAAACACCTTTACAAGCCTAACACTATTTATTTCCACCTGCCCCGGTGATATAATATTGGAGTTCCAAAGATTTGCTGCCAAGTTGTATTAGACATACCACATATATAATTACAGAATTTTGTGTTTAACTATGTTCTCCACAACTATCAGAGAGATCTTGAGTCTGATGTACACTACAATGATATTCATATCCACGGAAAACTTTTGTTAATTAATAATGATTTAGAAACATTTTGCATTAGAAGAAATACTCGGAATAACTCTAAATTGTTGTGCAACTGCTTGTAAATTTAACGTAATAAGTCTTAACATTTATCTTAACACTTAAATTTATTCGTCACATTAATTCATATATTCATATACATAATTTTGCTGGGTAATAAACCCAGTTTAAGTGCGCAGAGTTTGCTCTGCACTGTTGTTAAAGAATGAATTAATAATTTTACCTAAACCAAAATGTGTATTTAGTGGCAGTTTAGTGTTTGCACTCAAATCAAAATAAATTGGAGAAAGGAATGGCCACAACTCATTTCGCTATGCAAGTTTTTTGGCACATTTTGGGTAAATGTTTACAATATTAATATACACAACCATAAGTTTAAAGTTTGATTAGGGATGTCTCCCACAGTTTAGAAGTACAGAATGTTGATTTCAATACTTTTGGTTTTATGATATTCAATAAATATGCTGCTGTTTTTAACATATGGATTACTTATGGGTTTTAAAATATAAATACTGAATAATCTAATCTTTCAATTAAAATCATTTAAGTTGTTTTCAGCTTTTTGAAACTTAGAATTTTGGCTAACAGGTTGTGCTACTGTATTATGAGTTATATTTAATGTTTTAGGTCTATGTAACAGCAGTAAATTATTTTCATTGAAGATTTGTTGATGCCAGCTGTTCACAGATACCGCATTGGCATGTAACAAAATCCAGAGTGTTGGTGGTCCCCTGGTCTAGTTGGAGGTAAGGTTTCCAAATGGAATTTTAAAGAAAGGACTGGAGAGGCAAACAAATAATAGAATATGTGACACTGTGTAGCATAGCTGATGTAAGATATATGTCTAGTTATGAATAAATAGATTGGCACATGAAGTTTGCTATGTGTGTGTTTTGTTGAATGTAGCCTTACTACATTCACCTGTGCTGTCTTCATTGTCCTGATTTGTCATAGTAAATTTTTAACTACTGTATTCATCTGTGCTGTCATTGTTGAGTCATACTGCTGTCAGAAATTTTGTTGTTGTTGGTTTGCCAATTTCATCATAGGTTCAGATCTTTTCGTATTATTTTAGGTTTTACTGACTCAATTCCATTTTCAGAATTCTACATACGTTTACTAATTTCATTCTGATAAAAGTTAACCTTGGCTAGTTTTCTGTTTTTTGTAAATATTTACAATTTTTATAGATCAGTCTTGGTTTTCTACAATGGTCAACTGCTCTGCAATGACATGTCCAAAAGTTTTCACCTAATCTCTCATCCCTATAGCAACAAAATTTCAAAGAACAAACTGGTCCAGGGGAAAAAAACTTAAATATAACTGCTCCAGCAGGTTTCTAAAATGGATATGAAAACCACCTGACTATAATATTACACCCTAATGCAACTGGCAAAGGTTGAAACCTTGAAACTCTGAATGTGTGTTGCCACACAAGCAAAGAAAACATACCGAGAATTTTAAAACCGCGTTACCCACCACTCACATCTATGGATTAAAATATAACTTCCCTCCCACATTAAGCTTTATCAGTGCAATTAATGCATATGTAAAGACAAATCACCAGTTCCTACAACATTATATATTAACATTAAAAGACTTTTTATCCAATTTTAGGTCCTGTTTATACATTAGAAACTGATGTTTTTAAATTTATTGACTAATATTTTCCTTGTTTCTTGGTTCCTGTATAATAGAGTAAATGATTTAATTTCACTTAGTGTCAAGGAAAGTTTCGGATGATAAAATTTTAACCAACAGAAAAAGAAGTAGAGTAACTGTTGTTATATGTATTGCATAATGTTGGTTAAATGTTTTATCGTTTAGATTTTTGAGACTCTGTAATGCATATAGTAGGGATGAACCTGCTAATATGTTGTGGTTATGGTTTTCTTCTAATCATTTTGACAGTTAAAACTTTGAAAAGTAACCAGAACAATGTTAAACTAAAAAAAAATTTAATTAATAAAGTACTGAAATAATGATTAACTTATTACATAACTGTGTACATCACATTACCATATTTGAGAAGAGCAATATTGTTAAATTAATGCCCCTTATGGCAACAAATGTTAAAATTTAATTTATGAACTGTGAGTGAAATTGGACAATCAGCACATTAGTGAATAAATTACATTTAATTTAAACTCTATAGAATAAGACAGCAGTATGAATTTTTCTTTGGTCTAGTACTCATATAATCTGTGTCTTTTTCAAGTTATATCAATTAATTTGTTTGAGCTTTGTAGCTTGTGAAATATAAAATTATTTTGACATTAAAATTAAATAATTATTACAAATGTAACAGACTAGAAAAAATTACAGAATCTTCAACATTTAAAAGAATGATTCAAACAACTTACGCACTTGTACACAGCTAAAATTAAAAATTAAAACTATAGGTTTATATAAGAATTATATATTATATAAATTATTAAAACTAGTATGAATACATTTTATTGCAATTAACAGTATTTTATGATTGCTTGGTTAATTAACAATTTTATACAACTTATAACCCCTAAGTTTGTCCTATAGTGATTATTTTGCAAAATATTATGTAAACTGCTGGTATTTTCAGACAGCCAAGACCTAACCTCTGGATTAAAATTGTTTTAATGTTAAAAACATAACTTTCACAAAATTGTTTTCTATAAATTTGTGTGTTCATGGAATTCTGATATTGCAGAATAACCTAGTGTAGTCTAAACTTTCTATTTTTGATTTCAAGCAACATAAAAACCCAAATTGAAATATTTTTTCCCTTTGAAAAATAGGTACATTAAAAAACTAGAGTGAACAGCCAAAATAAAGATAACCATTTATTGTCTCTAATTAAATAATAAAATCACTGTAAAAATAATTAAGAACCCAACCAATACTATTTAATAGCACTTTAATAGCACTTTTTGACCTAAATTTTTTGTGACAGATAATGAAACATCTGCAAAAATAGTCCATGAAAAACCATTTTGCAGAATTTTTTTATAGTTTTACAAAGAAAGAGCAGTTTGTACTCTTATATAACCAAGAATAAATTAACTGCCTTACCTATACTAAGCCCATTCATATTCTCTTAACTTTCTTAATTACTTATACATGTTTAAAATTTGTAACTTTTTAAGCTGTGGGATACAGACTTTATCTGTATGTTTAGAGTAACACATAAACAATAAGTAAATTTGAACCAAAAATGTAATTATAATTATTGTCCCCCCTCAAGTTAATTTCTTTTATTTATTGGAATCCAAATGTTTTGACAAGTTGCTCATGCAACTTCATAACAGACATATTTTGTCCTCTAATCACTAATAACAGGCACTTAACTGGCTTTTACATAGGTTGAATAATTAACATTAACAGCTTTGGGGTTATAACTTATGAGTGCAATAAGTCACAGCCAAGAATGAGGACATATTAGCATTAAAGTAGTTTGAACTTCTTACGTATCAAGATAACCGACAATCACCAAGTGGGTTATGGAGACATCCATTCATAATGTACATAAAACATTTTTAGAATGATGTAAATATTTACAATTTACAATTCACCAAGTACCTTTAAACAATCCCAGAAACATATTTGGTTACTGTTATCACATACCAGAGATCTTGATTGATGTTTGTTGTGTTCAACTTAGTTATATATATAAATAAAAACCTACAATGATGCACAATGTAGCTCAAATACAAAAATATATGCCAGAAAACACACAGATGCACATTCAAATACTCTTGTACTGTTATCAACAAAACATTTTAAATATAAACAATGCAACATATAAATTTAAATTATTGAAGGTACATAAAACAAACTTCAATAAAAATCATAAAAAATCATTACACTAAAGTTACTTTTCGCCTGCATGCAAAGCAGCACTAGATAAATAAATACTAACTTTTAACAACATAAAACACGAAGCAATTTGGTAATTCATGTACTTGCTTCATAACATTAATATACACACAAACTGGGAGCATAAAAATTAGAACACTTTTGTAAGTTTGTAACAAAACAAGGTAATTAAAATTATCCTTAGTAAATTTCATAAAATGTTATCTAAATATTTAAAAAAAAAATTATTAAATCAAAGACAACAATAAATTCAGTAAAATACCTAAGATAAAAAATTTATCCTACAATATAAAATATATTTAAGCTCTCGAATAGCAAAATATACAACAGAATTTCCAGAATAGTGAGGTGGATTTCGTTACACTTCATCTGGAGCTAGTTCTTGGGAAGATGCTGACACATTTGACAAATGAGGGGTGTTATTGACGTGTTCAGACTCTTGCCACTGAGGGGAGGGGGCAGATTCTGAATGCCTTTCTCCTACCTTTCGATCATCTTCATTGGTTGAAGTGACTCGAGCTTCCAAGGCACGGATGCGTGTCTCATGTTTTACAATTACAGCTTTCAATTTCCTTATCTCCTCGTAAAATTCTTCAATTACTTTATTCTGAAATTTTAACAAAAACAAAATTAGCTCTACTCCATGCAATAAATGCTTCTAAAAACCTAGCAGCATGGTTCTCAGTCAAGACTAACATGTAAATGTTGTTAGTAAAGCCTGCTTCATGAGAGGCTGTTGTCACAGATGCAATTTGTTCATCAAACTTGGAGGAAAATGGCTAAGTAAATCAAATGATTATACACTGTATTTACCCGAATAAACCGTGCACAAATGATGATATTACAAAGATTTACACACATTTTTACACCCATGATATTACACTGAATGAATATCTGTTGAAATATTTGTAACAGAACCACAAATGCAATGGAGGTAACAAGTTCAAATTTTAGAAATGGTCAAAATAAAAGTAATGACAAAAACACAAAATTAGCATGGTGTGTGAGACCTAGCCTTAAGATATAAAATGCACTGTCTAATGTACAACAACCATAAAAAACTTTATTGCACTATGAAAAAAATTATTACATTAAAAACATCAGAGATGATTGCATACAGTGTAGTATCTACTCACCTCATCAATATAAGTCTTTCAACTGTTGCAGCCTGATGCATGTAGGAAGACTCAAGTACGAAATCAGTGTGGTGGCAATACAATAAATGTGTACTATATGAACTGATATAGTTAACATATTTGAAAGAATCAACATTACAACATAAATTAAAACTATATCTAATATAAAAGTGATGGTGAAAACACAAAAATGAAATATGAAAAAGATAATTAACAATTAAAAAGCATGCAAACTTAATTTTTTGTAAGAACCTGAATAATAAACACTGATACTCCCTTGAATAAACTAGAGTGACATTTTAACGTGGCAACGCGCAGTGACAAGAGATTTTGAGGACAGACTTGCTTACTACAAAAAATGATAATATTCTGTTGTATGGTTTTTTAAGTCAACCTAACATTGTGTTCATTCTTCGATAATCACTGGCTTGCAGTTAAATCAGTGATGCAAGCACATAAACTTTCATTCATGATTCATGAATCACCTGTTTGGATCAGCAGAGCCAGTTTACTTACTGCTTGTAAATTTTTCTTAAAAATAATTAGCCTCAACCTCTTTGAAACTGTGGAATACAAAACTCGGTAAAAAATAAATGGAAGAGTTGATGATTTTCTATCCCTCTCAAAGCAAATGATCATAGCAAAAAAAAGGCTTCAACCACACTAGCTCTCATGGCCATCTTTATGTTATTAGGAGGTTGAGGCATAAATACATGTTGCATATACTAAGAAGGCTGCTAGAATTGTTAGCCTATTTTTCAAAATGTGTCATTGTCCCCAATAAACCAATTTGATTTAGATTTTAAAATAACAAGTTTTCAGCTTTAAAAACTTAAATAACTTTGTATATTGGGTAAAAACTGTTTTGGGAAACACTGGAAATTTACTTAAGCCCTAAATTTTAAAAAAAATCTGCAATACCTCCAAAATAAAAATTGCATCAAAACATTCAAAAAGGTTTATATTTTCAGATTCATGGATTATCATATTTTGTAAATGTGTGATATTTAACCATTCGGTATTTAGTCAATTTAAATATAAAAATTGAAAACTAAATTGGATGAAAGTATGTTTACATCCACCAACAATTTACATTAGATGTAAATAACAAAATCAGATATATCTTGAAAAAAAAATTCCGCAAAGAAGTGTTTGTAATGTTGCAGGACCCTGCCCTTACCAGCTTTTAATAGAATTTTTGAGAAATAAAAATTAAACTTTGACATTCAGAGGAATCAGCTGATTGTATGGTTTCAAGGTTATAGTAAACTAGTTTTTATACTTGTATTTTATTGTTATTAATATTCTTGTAAATAATTTTTATGCCAAGATGTATATTTAGCAAAGTATAATTTTACTGGTTTTCATGATATATGGGTAAATGTATTTTTCATTATGTTATTTACTTTAAATTTCGTTTAAATGCCTATATTTTACATTTGGAGTTAATCAGAAGCTTTCATAATAATTCGAAAACAATTGTTATTGTTTGAGTGAAAGAAAAGACACGAGACAGATGCACGACTCAGTGGCGCCATGGTTTTTTCAAATGTTTGTTCAGTGCAGAGGCTTTCTGGCAATTTCTGTATGTATTCTTACGATGGGAAAGTTGAATTCCTGTAGTTCCCACAGTATTCATTATTGGACCAGAGAAAGAGACAGTAAAACATGTACTGGCTTTTTTGTCAGTTTTTCTGTAGTGAAATATGTTGTGATTGGTGTGGCTGGAGGCAGTGGCGTCATCCCGCCAGTTCTCTGCTCGATGTCGTCAAAATACATCGCGTTTGGCAGGGGTTCAAGCCATTAATTAAAATGTATAAAGGGACAAATTTACGACTGTGGTCCAGGCAGCGCTGGTAATTAACCTTGTTTTGGATATTTATTTTGAATTTCAGCAAGCACAGTCATCGGCAATCAGCCCACGATGGGGGTTTAGTGATTTTGGCCGCCATCCCAAGGACACCTTTGTCCTTGGCCTGTACCATCGACGCAAAGTAACTTCGGGACTTTTTTAGGCACTGTGAGATGTGGAAGTGAGTATTAAAAATGTTTGGAAAACATAAAAATTAATAAACATTCACGTTTTCGAACACGGAAATGTTTGTATGGAAATGAAAACTGTGAGAACCTGTTGTAAACATCATGTAATGGCTGACTGTGTTTTGCTTTTATATATATCTAAAAAATTAATATCCGTAAAAGTTGTTCCAACTCTTTTTCTTCATTAAAACCAGCAAAACCAAATTTAGACTTAAACTCTAAATTAAAATCATCAACAAACATTTTTGGCAAACATTCTCATTATTTATTATTATTTTTGAAGTGTTTTATGAATTTTGCAAGTCAGGTCATTTTTTAGCTGGGCTGTTCCGAGTTGTAATATACAGCTACACCTCGAAAAATAAAACTTCCCGCAAAGGAGTGTTTAATGCTGATTCTTAATAATAACCTAATTAAATTTTAAAAGGAATTCAAACCATTGTAGCAAATTTGTTTAAATACCGTATGTCCATAAAAGAATGTCTCAGTTATAAATTTTAATAGTATCAACAGTAAGCATTGTAAAGTTTTAGTTCAAGGTCACAATTAAAAAGTAACTCAGTTTTAGATAAGCACACACACGAGTACTGCTTTGTTCTTTTCTCGCTTACAGCGCCACCTACGCAAAATGGCAACTCCTGAGCCTAAAGCATTTTGTGTTCTGCAATATGCTAAGAGTGAATCTGTAATTTTAGTTCAACGTGCATTTCATTTAAATTTTGTCAAAGTCCCTGGATTGGTCGTAATGGTCAAGACGACAGAGCTCTTTTTCGCTGGCCTCCAAGTTCACCTGACAAAACACCATGCTATTTTTTGCTTTGAGGCTTTATAAAATATTAAATCTACTTTCCGCCGCTACCTAATGATTTTCCAGAGTTGAGACACAGAATTGAAGAGGCTATTGCTTCCATTACTCCGGACATGTTAAACAAAATGTGAGAAGAATTGGACGTAAGGTTGGATGTGTGACGTATAACTAAAGATAAACTAGGTTAGTTTACCTGCAATATGATGAGTGATTTGTTGAAAATAGTCTAAATTGAATTGTTATAACATCCCCTGACCATTTTCATTTCTGTGATTTTTCCCACTTTTCAATACTTGTACCTAGCAACAGGACTGGAGATAGAGAGGGAAGTTGTATGCCTGGGGTCTGATTTCAGGGACATGGGATTACAAGACGTTATTTTGGGCTGTGTGGCCATTGCTCAAGCTCACCAATAGGACAATATCAAGATCGACAAAGTTGTATTTGGTTGAATCTCTGGTCTTCATATTTTTGTAAGAGTGTAAGACCTTGACCATTAAAACTTAAGACCAGAGACAAATTAATGCTTCAGAGATATGGTGCTGGTGAAGAATGCTGCAAATAGCATGGCTGGAGAGAAGAACAAATCTTAAGCATCTCAATGTGGCTATCTTCCAGTATGAGTAAAAACTACCGCCAGTTCCTTGGGCACATTTTGAGGAGGGAAGAACAGAGTATATAAAAGACTGTTTTGCAAGAACAGCACAAAGATGGATTAAGCAAAACAGATCACCAGTCTATCTCTCCGCCAGATACTACAAAGAGCTGAAAACAGCTCTGGATGGCACCATCTTTTCAGGGAAGCATTATTAAGAGTGTGACTAAATAAGGTTATGATGCTCAACAATATGAAAAAAAAAAAAAAACCAACTGAAGAAAGATGTTGATAAAAGGAATATTTTTATTAAAACTTTCTACTCAAAAAATTTGACTAAATTGAATATTTAGCCATTTTTCAATATTTACGAATCAAATGTTAAATGAGGAAATTTCTGCTTGAATAGCACTGGAACTTATGCATTAAATTACATCACCTACAATTATAATTTAAATTTCAGTCACTTTTTAAAAATTATTCACAAAACCATATTTACATTTTCCACAATAAGAATAACTAGTAACATTTATAGAGGATATGAATCAACAATAATATTTTTAAATATAGATTTTAGTACAATTTTTTAACAAAAAATAATTTTATTAAAAAATGTTAAGTGGAAATATGACCTGACTTAATTTTCTAATGAAAAGTACTCAATAACTTCAAAAACTAATTGCTAAGAAGAGAATTGGTTTTAAATTATTTTGGATGATTCCATGGATATTTATTAGTAATAGGAACATGGAGTCTATTTAATTTCAATATTAATTTTTTTTTATTTTTATAGTATAAAACCACTTTTATTGATTTTTGTTTATAATGTATAAACATACCAAATGGCCATATGAACATATTTTTAATACCTAGAACTTTCAGTTATATTTTTTAACGGATAGTCATGTACTAAAATACAGTATTTTATATTAAACAAAAATCCAGGCTAAAAATTTTGAAACCTGATCAAAATTCTTTTTAAACATTTAACAATTTACTTGTAGAGAATTCAGTGAACACCTAGTTTTACAAAAACAAATTAAACCACATTCAGTGAGCTCGAAATTCAAAACACTCCAGTTAGAGATAGGGCCTACTCAGAATAATAAAATTACTTAGGAAAAAATGGGTTCCATGAAAAACAAAATATCCCGGTTTTTTTCCCAAAAACCCAGAACCACAACTTTCCAGAAATGTTGGGCAGGAAATTACTTACTCCCATTTCCTGATTTTACTCTGGTAGTTAACAATATACATGTCCATGTGCCAAACTTGTTAACAAACTGTTTTCAAAGAAAGAACTGCAGGTTAACCTAATTCAATGCATTTACGCGATAGAAAATGCACCATTTTAAGCAGTTAAAACTCAACTGTGGTGTGAAATATATTTTCAGGCACGATTGTAAACAAGTATTTTATTCAAACGTAAACATAAATAAAGGTGCGAGAACGAAGTGAAAATTAACTGAAAATGTGTTTGTAATATTGCCAAATGGGTACGTGGCCATCGTAAATAACTAAAACAAGTGACTAACTTGAGTTGAAAGTGTAAATATGACCTAATTTAGTCACTATATCACAAATTAGGCTTTTTCTTTTCACTTTGCAGTCAACATAAAATTAAATAAGGTTAACCTTATTGTGTGGTATTTTGCAGTCCTTGAAAATTAATTACCTGCCTCTATCAATCAAGGATCCTACACTCCTATTTTAGTCAATTTCCCTGAGTTTTCCCTGTTTTCCCTGTCTCCCCTCACATTTTTTCCCTGTGCCATTGATCCATCTAGTAAGATATGTTTTTATTTAATTTTTGATTTTGTCAGCGAGAGGTATACTATTGATATGTAGCTGTCATAATACATATTTAATACCTTTGACACCAAAAAAAAAAATTAGTTTATATTAATATATAGATAATTATATTTATATATTTTATAGAGTAGTTGAATCTTAATTATATTAATAAAATAATATAACAATTATATAACATATTGTTACTAAAAACACATTTCAACAAATATACATAACATGTAGAATTGATCATAAAATGTTATCCTACACAATTTAAGGTTTGCACAGCTTTCTTGTCCTTCAAAATTACCTAACCAACTCTGCCCATCTTGAAAATAAATTGATGTCTGTTCGTGTTCGATCAAATATTGAAAAAATAGATATTTATTGTGATCAGGCAATATACGATAGATAACAGATTTTGCTTCAAATTATTACATAATAGTTTCTATCCTTACGTTTAATTAATGTTAGTAAAAATTAGATATGATAATTTACAACACACATTTTTTTAATAAATACATACCTGTTTTAAGTCATTACGACACTACATAGAAAAAAAATTACTGATACTGTTTTGTAACTGATTTTCACTGTCTGCGGGAACCCTGTAAATGTATGATCACCATATTTGGGACTACACAATAAAGAGAACAATGTTTTTCTTTTGTAAGTATTGGCATGGAAATTTTTGGAATTTGTAACCTTAAATAATTTCTGGTGCCGTCCCTATTCCGTGGGAAATTTTTTTTTCTCGCCTGAAATATTTTCAAATCGAAATTCCCTATCGTGCCCAGCTCCAGTTTTCAGCTATACAAATTACTTATTAATTCTTTAAAACATTCTAAACCTATAACTTCCCTTGCCCACTTAGTTTATTAACTACAATATGTACAATTTTATATATTTTGTTTCAATACCGAGATTTCAATATAAATGTAAGCTCACCAGACAAAAAATTAGTCACCCCTGGAGAAATCATT
This sequence comes from Bacillus rossius redtenbacheri, assembly GCF_032445375.1. Classification (NCBI taxonomy): domain Eukaryota; kingdom Metazoa; phylum Arthropoda; class Insecta; order Phasmatodea; family Bacillidae; genus Bacillus; species Bacillus rossius. The sequence goes on along the minus strand of NC_086331.1, from coordinate 91,002,067 downwards.
ACAAGCATAATTTAATAAAGTGTGCAGGTACTTTGCATCCAAGTCAAGCCACTCGCTGAGGATTTGATCACGCAATTACACCAAATTATAAAAATTTATAAAAATTATTAAACATTGTTAACAAGTAACTTACCGAAACAGCGAAGCCACCATCGCCACCGCCCCCACCACCACCACTTTTGTCACTATCAACAGTAGAGCCAGCAGAACTTAAAGATGATCGAGAACCTCCTTTCGGTGGCATTTTGTCCAAAACATTTCGTTTGTGTACTTTCAAGTCATTTTTTTGTGTGCTTGGGACATAACCTCCCCGGAGAGATATTAGAATAGGTTCAGCATCAGTTCCCGAGAACCAATCTTCAGCAGAAAGCGCTGGCTCATCAGAAAGTGTGTCTGGATAAAGATCTTCTTGAAAAAGTTCAGACTGAAACATTTAAGTACAAGAATGTAAACACAAATCACAGACATAGAGTGTGAAAATAATAAGCATTATGACTCTTTAGTGAAAGTACAATACTACTGTTAGCTACCAGCTGACCAAATTATTTTACCAAACTGATAATAATAACATTAACATAGTAAATAAAGCCAACACAGGACTATAATTCATAAAAAAATATTTGATTTATTTATTAAAGCCATGCAGTCAATCCTATAAAATATTCTTGATTTTCATACTAAAATATACATACGTGTCTCAATAAGTATTGAAACTAGAATACTTTTAAGTAGTTTGTATAATCTATTCATCTATTTATTTATTTATTTATTTATTTATTTATTTATTTATTTATTTATTTATTTATTGCCTGTGGTTTGTACAACTATAAGTTGTGAATATGGTATGTTTTGCAAAACTTAATACTGATCAATATTGAAACATTCAAATCAGTGCATTACAAAGTTAGTTAATTTTTAATTTCAGTATGACTGAAGAGGAAATCCATGTAATAATGATCAACAAAATTTATCATCATTTAAAACTAGGTCATGATCAGATGAAAAAAATAACTAAAAGTACCTCAAAATTTTACATAAAGTTAAGTGTGCATTCTTCAAATAAAATTATACTGAGCCAAGGAAAAAATTGACAGAATTAAGTTTCAGTAAATTTTATGTATTTTATTGTAATAAACCTTTTACGCTATTCTTATGATGGTCAAAAGCAAATCCATGGGCTCTATAAAGTGGCATTCAGAAGGTAGGGAAGAAGGAATTGTGAAAATCATCTTGTGTGTGGTCAGGACTCTTTGCAATATTTTCTGAAAAAGACCACAATTGGTTGCTACATTATTGGTTACTTTACTAGTCACATCTTTCAAATATTCAGTGTTGTTAATGTTTGTGATAGGAGATAAAGCCATCAGTTTTAAATCTTCTGATACTATGTCTAGATGTTGAGAAAATCAGGCTAATGATAGCCTTAAGGAATAATAAGAGGCAAAAAATATTTTTTATGGTTTTATTTTCAGACCAGTTAAAATTTTTAGGCAGGGAATTACTATGACAATGTTTTTATTTTTATAAATAATGTTTGTTCATAAAGATTTTCAACAAATATGACACTAAAGCATTTCTCATTACTACTTATTTCACCAAAATACTATAATGTAGGCTGCAATTCATGATACATGTTTATAATAAAATAATTTATAAGAAGCATGTTAAATTAAACACAGAACTACTAGCAGTAATACAATATAATCAGCCACCATTTGTATGTTTGAAAAATGTATTAACATCTGTAATGTAAAATCGAATTTAAAAGACACATGATCATGAAATGAAGTACATTAACTGAATAAAATGTATTCAAAGAGTAAATTATTGTAATCTAAGTGTTCTTAAAATGCTGATTAATTTCATTATTTAAGTTATTTTTTTTTTGTTTCTGCGTTATTTTGTTTTCATTGCAACACACCAAAAGATCTTGTCGCTAGCAAAAAAGTACAATATATAATTTTATGATGCATTAAGCTTCACTTCACACAGCATAATTTAATTAAAAATCATTCCATCATAAACAATAATTTAAAATATTTATTTATACAGTAGACTCCCGATTATCCGGGGTAATGTCTGGCAAGGGGTCCGCGGATAACCAAAAGTTGTATTGTAATGTCAAAATAAATTACACATTAAAGTTTTTTTTATCCTGACTGTCTAGACAAAAACTGTAACAAATGCCCCACTAAGTAACGCCCTAATTCGTTCCAGTAAAACAGAGTGCTAATCAAAAGAGCACTAGTCAAATATATTATTTTTTTCATAGAGAGTATTTTTATCAAAATAATTTGTTTTCCAAACAGGTAAGTGTGCTTGCTGACTACCATTTTAATCGAGACACTTCTCCCATTAAAATTAATTTAAAGTACTAATATAAATCTAAATCATTTTAATAAATGTTGAATAACACTTTGAGATTAAAAAACCTAAATTTAAATTTAAAAATTCACGTACCACATTGTTTACATAATAGGGCTTGGCCATAACCTTTTTTTTTTCCTATGTAGATGCTACCAACATATCAGAGTTACAAAATATTAATGTTATTGATATATGAGACACCTTTCAGTTCTAATAAGAATTTAAAAAGCATAAATTAACATTTTCTAGTATCAGAAAAATTATTTAACATGTTAACATAATTCCCTACTATGTTGTTTACTAGATGTGTGTCTGCCATTATTTGCCATTAGCACATTTTCCACTAGCACATTCTAAAGGTGCAAGGTAAACTACCCTTGAAAGCTTCCAGTTTTTCTCCTGCATGCAGGATGACGGAACATAAACGTTTGTTGAGCGTCGTTGGAAATAGTTATGCAATGAAGGAAGCGAATAGCTACGGAGGAAAGAGCAAAATATTGTTTGTTGATTAATCATATTATTATTTGTTGCATTATATTTAATGCTACACAAGTGCAGTTACCATGTTGTGCGCACACGGAAATAAAAAGTCAAAAATTATTTTTGGTGTTACGATTTGTGAAAGTGAAATATGGCACAGTTAACTCGCAAACAGAATAACCCGCACCTGGATAATCGGGAGTCTACTGTATATCAGAAGCAAAATCCTTACAGGCCAATAAAGGGTTTATTAGTAGTGATGTACCGATGTAATCTTTATAGTATCAATATCAGCCAACAGTCCCAATTTCCTGGAATTTCGATTAAATAGTTACCAAACAATAATTAACAAACTGATACACATGAAAGAAGTACAAGTTCATCCCTTCAGGTTTAGCCAATACCTGTTTATAGTTCCACAGGCTCTAATACTACAATTTTTCTATGATTTCGGTCCTTTGAATTTGTAGAAACTAATTTTTTATAACTCTAAATTCACTTGAATGTCTAAGTTATATTGTGCAATCATTTATGCTATATTTATTACAAAAATTATGTTAAGGCTTATTTAGAGTGCCATAAAACTAAAATATACAAAAATGCATTTTCTTTTAAATGTGACCTGCGGCCGAACGTGACATCAACAACTAAATTGAGAGAACCAAAAACAATGCAGAAAAATGCAGTAAATGGTCACTTGTCACATTGTAAACAACTTATATGCATAGTCCAGTGTATAAAAAACATACCACTGCCACCATGTTTTCACAAGGTGTGGTGAAATGAAAGACAACATATTTGTTCCAAAAGTTTTTATGCCATAAACCTTCCCAATATTGAATCCAATACTAAATTCCAATGACTTTAAAGATTAAAAAATTGGCTGCAGCCAGTATCTATTATGATAGGCATTCCATTAAATTAAATAATATGCTTAATGATGCCATATTTTAAAAATCAAGCATTTGAAATTTGTTAAGCCTAAAAATCTGGTGAAACCAAGATAGCAATTTTCAGTATTCCTATCCCCTTTTAATTTTATTACTGTTATTGGATGCAATCAAAACTTTTCAGTTTAGAGCCCAAGATTATTTGTGGCAATGAGATTAGCTCATATTGTTTGTTCTGACGTCGACCAGGGCTACGCCCTCCCTAAGCCCGATGTGCCTCACGCCACTGCCGACTCCCTCTCCTCCCACCGACAACCTCCGTTTCAAACCTCCCGCCAACAAGTGCGTGTGTGCATGTGTCCGGTCGCATTGCGCGACCCCTTTCGGCGCCCCACCCTTACTGGAGCGGTGGAGACTATGTTTTTTAAATAATGTAATTCTTAAATATCTGTAATACGTAATCCTTAAATCTTAAATAACTTGTAATTTTTAAAAGGTTTTAATAGTTATCTTTAACCGTATTTAATATTAATGTACTAACGGTAAGTTCAGCCCTTCATGCGGCCATGACACCCAGGCCCGGGGCAGTCTCTTCCGTTCGCCGTGCGGGGTAGGACACACCTCAGCACCTCGTCGACTTCAACTTTTGCTTGTAACTGATCCGTTAACATCCGCCAACGTAAATATTTTTTAAAACTTTTTTAATCAACCTTCCAGGCCTACCCCGGCGGCAGACTGTTTAACATAATTAATTAAAGCTCCCCGGAGCATTTTCAGATAAATCGGCCGACTTATACTTTCGGAGCCAGGCCACGCGATGTCCTGGTCAGCAAGAAACCTCGACTATGTGCTGTTTTCTGTGTGCGTCTTGAGTGTACGTGTCGGCGCCAATAAAGTTCAATATTCATTAGGCTCTTTGCACTTAATTCTCGACCACGAGTTTCCCGGCACAGAGACAGATGTGTGTGGGGCGCTTCAAGACCCCACGAGCAGTAACATAGCGTGCCCGCCGCTGAGAGCGGGCCGGTGAGTGCTAGCGGGGGCGAAGTCGAACCAGGCTCCACATGGGTCACGTCACGGCCCTGGGACAGACAGAGTCGGTAGCCAGGTCCACGTGACCATCCACGTGGTGGCGCCCAAGATATAAACGTACACCGATTCGAAAACCCCCCTCACAAGTGGCGCCCAAGAGCATGGGACTAGGCAAAGCACACCCGGCCGCAAGAAACGGAACGTGCGAGTTGTACGGTTGTGCGACGGAACGAGGTGGTGAACAACAACATCCGCCATGTGGCCACGGCGCCCACGGGTTTTCCAAGAATCCGGCAGCTGGCTGCAAAAGAGGTACTGTACTGACTGCGTATGTGCGTGTGCAACCATGTCTGAGTTCAAGGGACTTACGTTTGATTCAAATGTATCTCTGTACCTGAGTGGAATGTATTGTGCAAAGTGTACACGGCCACGACACGTGTATGTGCCTTAAACCAGGCAATGTACCTTCATTCGCGGATGAATTTTTTAAATCCACAATAGCCATGGTGCACGTCAGTATGACTCCGGTAGGACACGTAGACTTGCCCGAGTTTGCCGGGAGGACCAGTGACGACCCGGGGAAGTTCCTGAAGGTCTGCCGGGAGCGACTAGGTTGCTACGGCGTAGCAGATGCAGAATGGGTGGACCGCATGGGCCAAGTACTGAGAGGTGACGCAAAGGCTTGGTGGACAGTTGTAGTAAGCGAGTATGACATGCCGTGGAACGAGTTCACCCGCCATTTCGAGGCACGTTTCGCCGACACACGGACAGAAATTAAGGTACGTTCAGAGCTGTACTGCGCGGAACAGGGACACACGGAGGCGGCGGAAGCTTTCATCCTGAAAAAGTTTCGCCTGTTCAAGCGGCTGTTCCCGGCGGGAAACCCAGATGAAGTGATTGAACTTGTGGTAGAGCTGATGCACCCTGAACTACGTGTCCACCTGTGCCACGCAACACAGAAGTCTGCAGAGGACTTTGCCCAGTGTGCACGGACCGTCGAACAGGATGTGAAGGCGGCGGAGACAAGACGGCAGGAACTAACGCAGACGCAGCGCGCGGTCATGTCAGCCGAAGCGACTGCCCACGTACCATACACATTACCACGGGACAGCAGCCGGAATGTAAACAACCGCCCCGCAATCACATGGAGGGGGCACGTCATCGGCGATAGGTCACCACCTCAGTGCCAGACCTGTCAGTTCGGCGTGCGCCGCTGGCACCAGGACTGCCCGGTCCGAAACGCGCCCCGGGCAGGGAGTAACCGACACCAACAAGCAGGACTCGGCCCGCAGGGGATCCTACCGCTGGCGCAGTATCCCGCAGTCGAGACCAGCAGCACGACCACCGACGGACCCAGCTTAGGACACGTAGGCACAGCCGAAGGCGGCCTGCTTCGCGTCCCCGTCGTGGTGAATGGCCGCGCAGTCAACGCCCTTGTTGACACCACAACAAGCCACAACTGCATCGCCACCCGCCTCGTCGAGAGCTCACAGTTTGAGCTTCGCCCCGGCCTACTCCAACTCGCCACTGTCGGCGACGCCTGCCCGACGCAGGGCGTCGTGACGCTCCACGTCAGCGTCAGAGACCAACACTCCGTAACGACCGCCTTAGTGGTCGATGGACTCCTGGACGATGTCATCGTAGGACAGCCCTGTTTGTGTGACCAGGACGCCAGCATCGAGGTGCGGTCGAGGCATCTACACGTGGGCGTCCAGGGCCGACGCACCCTCCATGGCATCGGGCACCCACTGCCACCTCCGGATCACAAGGTCAGTCTCGATGAGTTTTTACATGATGTGCCCCCCTGTCACTGAGAAATGTTGCAAAGAGTGCTCGACCACCAGAGTAACATGTTTGTCACCGCTGACCCACTTAAACGCACCACAGTGATAGAACATGCCATCCCGACCCTCCCGCACGAACAGATTTTTGTCCCTCCTGGAAGCTACGGTCACGTGGGTAAACAGACTATCCTACCCAAGTGCACGAGATGTTGCGGGACGGCATTATCGAGCCGAGTGAAAGTCCGTATAACTCGCAAATAGTCTTGGCAGAGAAAAAGGACGGCACATTGCGGTTCTGTATTAACTTTAAACCGCTGAATAAGGTCACCATTAACGCCCCGCCACCCCTGTTGAACATCGCCAACACGATAGCTGGACTGGGTGACGCTAAAATATTCTCGTCATTGGACTTAAAATCAGGCTACTGGCAAGTGCCAATCAGACCCACAGACCGACCGAAAACCGCCTTCACCATACCGGACGGGCGGCGCTTTCAATTCTGCGCTATGCCTTTTGGCTTGCAAAACGCGCCTGCCAAGTTTAAAACAATGATGACCCGTGTGCTAGATAATAATGCAAGAAAGTTTGCCGCCAAGTACATAGACAACATAATTATCTGGTCTCAGACCTGGGAAGAGAATGCCCATCACCTGGCGCTCGTATTAGAGCGACTTGCCACCCACGGACTTACGTGCAACACAGCCAAATGTCACCTAGGCACCACCGAGCTTGACTTCCTGGGGCTCGTAGTCAACGTGGAGGGGAATCGCCCAACGGAAAAACAGCTGGAAGTGATTGTAAACAAACCTCCGCCCCGCACCCGCAAACACCTGCAGCGCTTCCTGGGGCTGGCCAACTGGCTCAGGGTGTTTATACCTGGCTTCTTGCTCGTGGCCGCACCCCTCATGGGACTACTGTCACCGAAACAGCCCTTTACGTGGAGAAACGCCACGCAGCTTGCCTTTGACGAACTAAAGAACAGGTTCCGTGAATGCCATCTATTAGCCCACCTCGACCCGAACAAACAGGTCATCGTTCAAACTGACGCCAGTCAAGAGGGCATCGGCGCCATTTTGCTACAAATCGGCGACGGAGAATACGCGAGTGAGAAATTCGGGGAAGTCGAGCAACGCTATAGCGTTAACGAACGTGAATGCCTCGGGGTAGTGTGGGCACTACGACGCTATAGGCCGCACCTGGAGGGTCAACACTTACTGTTGCGTACCGATAGTCAGTGCCTTAAGTGGCTGGCGACAATGCAGGGTCGCCGCTCAAAGTTGACACGCTGGGCCAAGCTGTTTCAGTCCCTAGAGCACGTGCCCGGCAAGAGTAATTAACTCGCGGACGAGCTGTCCCGCAACCATATTAATAATATTACTGCAAGTCATTTATTATTTTATTTATAATAGTTATTTGCATGCAAAATTTAAGTTGTTTTTTATTACGCCAAGTAAGTGTAACTTCTAACACTCATACATAAAGTACAAGTACCCATTTTTATTACTTTATCTTAAGTTTTAAAACTAATAAGATATTATAAACAAATTACCTTCCTGGGGACTGTCATAGTTATGACTTGGCACAATCCTGAATTATTCAGGCGGTAAAATCTTGCAATCTCACAAGAGTTAACATCACAGCCCCGTTTTGGCATCATTCCAATGCCTCGTTGAGGATCTGGCGTTTGGAAAGTGTTAATGTAGTGGACATACGGTGCCTCTGCCGTGATCTCAAAATATCTTATCACACTGTCACCCTGAAACAAACATGACAAGTTTGACTAAATCATGCTCAAATATTGAAAACAACACTTTAAAACAGAAAATTTTTATATTACAGCCTAAAGTAGAAAATACTATAGCCCGTCCCACTCTTAGATTGTAGTACACGGCATATGGCGCGCGCTGTTGCCAAATCTCTAACACATTACGAATTTCAGGAAATGCGTGTCTATGTAATTCGGATCGAACAAGAAGCATTTTAAAAAATCATATCGTAATTTATAATATTTTATACTATTACACATATAAATTTGTAATAATGCCACTTTTATGTAAATTTCAAATAAAAACTACCTATTGTAGACGAAAATTTTATATAGTTTTCTTTTATGTTCTAAAAATCCCATATATATATATATATATATATATATATATATATATAACATTTTCATGGGCCCGATAAATGCCGTATTTTTGGACAAGTCATGTCCAAAATGATAAATAAAATACGGTAATGGAAATTCTCGGTCGAGTAAGTTATGGGAAAAATCCGAACAACTGGTTCGAAATGGGGAAGATTTTTTAAAAAACAGAAAAATCGCAACTACTCCCATAATATGAATAATATCGAATCCGTTTTAACGTAAGATAACTCGGAGTACCTAATGCCGAAAAATGTTTTCTAAATAAATTTTTGATACGACCAGCCATAACTGCATGGGTTCGAAAAAAATTTCCACCGGACAAAAAAAACGTTAACTGCCTTAGTAGACACCTTATCAAATCTGTTTAAATTGTTTGTAAATATCATAATTATTTTCCAAAACTTTGTCTAAAACAATGTTTGATAAGATGCTTGGTGTTGAGAAGGATAGAAAAATAATTCAAAATTTTGTACCATGATCGCTATTAAATTCCTTCGTATTTATTTCATACATTTTACATATTATGTTCAAGAATCGATTAAAATATTTTTGTTGACTAAGGAAGCCATGTATTTGAAATTGCTTGTAGGACAGAACCCCACTTATCTAAACACACGACCCTGTTTCCTCTTACGACGGCAGCGCGCGCTCTTGTACTGATAAGACACATATTTAACAGCTATTTCCACGGAAACTGTAGAAGCAATTGAGATGGAGCTGCTTTTAAAAACTAATTCAATTCATTGTGAACATTTTTCATGCTTTCGTCCCCCATCTATCTTTAATAGAAAAAAAAATTCCGCTGGTCAACGTTTTGATGTGTCAGTTTGTGAGAAAATGCATTTCAATATATTAAAAAAATTATTTAAGTGAAACCTGTACAGTTTTTGTCTTAACATTTGTTCGGTGGCGTCCTAAGGCATTAATTTACTAATAAAAAAATCTGAATGAAATATCCATGTAGGTTTTTTTGTTTTGATGTGAAACATATCGGAATACTTCAAAACAGTTCGCAGAGAATAAAATATGTTTTTTAATTTTATCGGACACTTAAAATATTGTTAAGTATTCAAAATAAGCATTGCCTGATGCGTATTTCGATGCTATACAATATGAAAAAAAGCTTGGTCCAAAAATTAAAATTTTAAATTTCGTTTGATATTTGGCAACAATGCACGAAGAAACAAGGACAGTGCTAACGGCAATCGGCGTGTGTTAGAGAGAGAGAGAATGCGCCCATTTACTTCCACACTGCAATCTAAGAGTGGGATGCTCTATACAATACATCAGTTCTATTGTTATTTAATGACTTTGGGATGGCTTAATATCTGCTCTATAATCTAAAATACAGTGACTTAGAATGAAATTAGGCAACACAATACAGTAAAAATAAAGATCATTTGGAGAGCTTAAAACCGACGTTAAGGTGATGAAAGTTACACAATACAGGCATCCAGTGTATCTTGTGCATAGTAACGGCTCTAGGGATAAACATAGGCATTTTAAGAACTATGTTCATTGACATTCTGCCTTCTCTTCTCTACATGTCCTACATATATAAACACATTTTTGACATTTACTTTAGAAAAATCCTGTATATCCTAATGCAACATCATAATGGACAAAAACAACTTTTACAAACAAAAAGGGTTTCTTTCATATGTATTATGAGGTGAAAATATCTGTGCTACCATATACTGTACAAACTATTTGACTCAACTGATCTTTGCTAAAATTTAAATCAGGCTTAAAAGCCATCCATCTGCGAACCGTCAGCATCTGAGTGTAATTAATCACTGCTTATTGCAATAACACTGAGAATATGTCACTACAGTTGACTAATCTTCAATTTACCTCCGCCATGACCTGACTGACTATCTTGTATTTGGATATTTTTTTAAGTTATGACATTTGACTTGTAGGCTATACACATGAAAAACAGAATAACTGAAAAGACTATAATGTTGCAACAATATTGTATAGTATATAGTATAGTTGTAAGAATATTAATTATAGCCAATAGGAAGGCAGCTTTTCCGGGGAATTCCCTAGTTTGTACTGTTTTGTGTGGTTTTTGGTACTGTGCTTTGTTTCATCAGTTGTTTGCGGGCTGGGCCGAGAGGTCGCACCATTTCGGCGGCTCAGAAATTTATTTTCGTTAAGGAAGACAATAAATGTTACACTTAAATATGACTCACCAATAACATTTTTCTAGTAATGTAATCAACATTAACAAAATTAACATCCAACTACCTACAACTTCAAATGAAATATTTTTTTAAGTGTTTATTTATGTGCAAGGGAACAGTTTTCATATTAGCCGGGCACATGTTACTTGCTACAAGATATCATAATATAAAAGAATAGTATAAAGTTGTACCAGGTAGTTCTTAATTTTTTTCTTTGTGTTTTCCTAATATCAACAGTGAGGTCATTCGAGATGATAACACACAACACAGATCAAGGCTATTGGGGAAGGATGCGGCCATGGCTACTGTAATGAACCATACCAGCATTTCCTGGAGTGATTTGGAAAACATGAACAACCAAAATCTGAATGGCCATGCCAGGATTCCAACCCGGGTCATCTAGAATGAGAGTCAGTGTCTAACCACTACGCCAACTAGCTCCATTATTTTTCAAGTATAGCAAAATAATGCAAGAACTGAAGAACTAAACGAACACTGTGCCAATTATGTTGAATCATCCTGTTATCAAACCCTGAATATTTACTTAACTAAAGCAACAGCTTGATGCATACATAAGCACTATTTTTTTTATTTGTAATCGCTGAAGGTGGTCTGTCTTCCCGTTTCTGGGAACCAAAACATGTGAACTAAAAAAAAAAAACTATTGGCTTAATTTAATATCAAACTGGAAACATTCTTGTTGAGGTACAAATGAAAAACATTGACCTCAGATGGTCCAGATTCACCAAATGTGCACAATGAGGAAAGTTGAAAGACACAGCGGGACAAACAGAACTATGTTTTAGATCTCACTGAAAATTGGGGACTGTACTCCAGCATTTTAATTATCTGGGTTCGATACCCCAGTTAAAAGATATGGGGCTTAACCCGCACTTTTTGGAGTTGGAGAAGACAAATTTAATAGACTGCTTACTTAAAAACGAGAAGCATAAACCTCAGTCCTGTAATCAATATTATTTGCTTGAAATAGAATGATCAGGTATCCTCCATGTGCTGAAGAGTGATCAGTTCTTCAGGCTGGAACAGTAGAGAAAATTCTCAAAACTGGATTGGAATAAATGCCCAAACGATCACAACCTCATAGAAATGTTGGCAAGTGAAAATTTTTTTTAATACTAAATATGACTACTCTGACTGCTACAAGAATATAAAAATTAAAACCTATTATTTAAAGGTTGGTTGAAAAAAAATAATTAAATTTTGCACTTAAAATTAAATAATAAAAAATATATAATCACAAATTTAATTATAAATATAAAGAAGCAATTACTCTTAAATAAGTAATTTTAACTTCCGTGGCATACACTAGACTTAACACTGCCTGAGAAGAGACTTGAACAGAGGCGGTGAATGGCCAGGTATGTGACCCAGTTAGCACTCGGAAGTGGTCATGGCTCATTAGATCAGATGACCGAATGCAGTTTGAAGATGCGAATTTAGTGCTTGCTCAGTGACTAAGCGTGACCTTAGAACACACAAAAGAAATAAAACCAAGTGTCATCTGGAAAAGTCACCATACTACTAACAATGCAAATTAAGATGCAAAATAAACTACAAATCTGTATGAAAGAGTGCATGAAAAAATTGTAAATTGCATAATTTCTATGTAACCTATTGTACATAATACAGAACCAAAATTTGTGTATATAGATGTACACAAGGTCATGAAAATTAAAGCTGTAAAATAAAAACTGTAAAAGAAAATCATTTCAGAATCTTGCAAAATATTAAATTAGAATCAAAATGTACATTTAATAATAAAACCGAATTTATAAAAAAGCAAATGTATAAATTATAATAAAAAATATTTCTGGACCAAAATCACTATTGAAAGTCAAACAGATACTGAAGTGTAAAATGTGTTTTAAAAAAATATATATATAGTACTTGTACAATCACAATCAGAAAAGCTTCATGAGGGAACCTAAAATCAAACACGAGAGGAAATAGAACATGGAAACTATGTCAACACTAGGACACTGACAAAGTAAGAGAAAATTTGTAAACACCTCAATGTTTGATAACTCTGTAGGAAAAAAAATGCTTGCTTCCAGCTTAGGAAATGTTGGAAAATTACATCCACATACAAAAAAATTAACTTATGAAACCTTTCAATTATTACAGCTCTTCTGGTGATCACAGAAAATATCAAAACAAGAGCTAGACTGAATGATGGGTGATTATTTTGGAAGTGTAAATAAATCACATGGGTAGTTATCATGAAAAGACTGGGATAACATTGAAAGATAATTAAAACTAAATATCCTGAATGGATGACAAAGTAACTTCTAGACCCAAGAAAAACCCAATTGAAATTAAAATGACAATTATGTCAAAACTATTCTTAAAATGAATAATACCATTTTAAATATTAATCAAAAACTCTATATCAAATAGAATAGGGACATGGTGGGTTAATAGCTTTTCCTTTTTTTAAATATTTTATATAATTTTTATGTCTCAAAAAATTAATATTCCTAAAACTTGAGAAAATTATCTGCTCCTGAAATTTAAAGCAAAACAAAAAAAATATCAACTGGATGCTATCCCAAACAAACATCTGTGTAGGGGCATGTGAACCACGTGTGTGTGTTTGTTTACTAACAATAGGGACGTTGCAAAGCAATGGAGGTGGGAGCATGGCAAGTCTTATTGGCCAGTTGGCAAACCTGTCAAGGGCACGTGATGTTACGCCACCCATTGGGGACTGCAAGTTCTAACGAGAAATGTAAATGAGACTTAAGAGACAATAAAGTGTAAACAGTTAACAAAAAATTTGTGACCACGTAAAGGTAAATAACACCTTTAAAAAGGAAATACTTTGCTGTTCTGATGGTATAAAATATGTGTTGGAAAGGACACAAGAGTCATGAACAAAAATACCATTTCCTTAGTTACTTTAGGCAATAACAGGATGAAAAATAACTTACGTTTGCAAGAATGAAGGTTGCAAATGAGTGACATGACAACCATTAAAAGGCAAAAGTGATAAGTGGATACACAAAAATTTTAAAAAATTTCAGTTTCATCGATGAGACCTTAAAAGATATTAATGGTGGGCATGCAGCTCAGAAAAAAAATATATAAACTACAGAAAATTAAAAAAAATCAATTAAATGATAGATGTTTACGCATAACACAATTAACAATGTTTTACATAAAATATATTGTTATGTTACAAAATATAGTGTTACATAAAATATTCTTTTAAAAGAAACTACAAAAGTAACAACCAAAGCTCTGTACTCATCTTTATTGTGCAGTTTTTTGAAAAGATAATAGATACCTATTTGAATATTATGTTATACCAATTATTAAAAATTCATAAATATTTTCAGTTATACATACGAGTTCTGTATAAAAAAAAATTAACATGAAAACTACTGAGGTGGAGCCAATGTAACAAATCAAATTTATGTTTATATAAAGATTCTACTTTAAAGTCTGCATATTGTTGATTGTTATTACTATTGATAAATAAACAGGTTATGAAATAAAAGTTATTATTTCTGGTTTGTCTTACTTTTAATGATAAAATGTTTGTCTTTTATTATTCTTTTCCTTTACAGGAACAGAGAAAATGCAAAGATAAATATTTGATTTGCTTAGGTTCTTAACAATTAAATTACTTTTATTATTTTTTCACTTTGTAGTCTTTTATTAAAATTATTTTATTTTTACATGGTTGACAATAATTTGGTCTAAAATTTATGATACATTAGAGATTAACTGTTGATGAAATAATAATAATATTTCACATCCCTTAAGACTTATCTGCTGTGCACCTGCCATAAAGAGGGAGTCGTTCAGCGAGGGATTCGTTCAGCGATGCCAAACTAACAGCATTACTGGAAATTATAGAAGTCTGTGGGCTTCTTAGGCAGGAGGATCTCTGGAGAACTTGGGAGACGAAAATGTAAGTGCAGCCCCGTAGGACAGAAAATATAAATCCAGACTCCAAAACTGGGACACACAGTAAGTCCTCTATTTACGTCGTACCGATTTACGTCGTTTCGGATTAACGTCGCTAATGTTTGAGTACTCATGTTTCAATTTAAGTTGTCCCCGATTCACAATAACGTCGTTTACAATGACCGTAAATCTTTATTTTAACCAAAAAACCGTATATAATTCGTTTATAATTCTTTGTTTCCTTCGGTAGTTAATTTATGCTATGTAGCGTAAGCTACACGTTCACCGCCTTATCTTATCATACATCATGAGGGACGCTTCCTGCTCTCCGCTGCTCTCCGCGCGGTGATGCAATACTACCAGCCCGCCCGCTCGGCCACCCACGTATCTCGCACGTAGAAGTGTTATCTACTTCCCGCAACGACACAGCATTTTCTCCTACTCCTTTACGTCCAACTCCTTGGCACTTCAGTAGAGGTGTAAAAGTAACTAAAAAAAAGTGTACCCGTATGTATTCGTTACTATAACAATTAGTACTCGTTACTTTCGTATCGTTACTCGTTACTTCTGATACCGCATGACATGCTATGTTATGTAACAGCAACGAATCGAGTCGTATTTCGTACGCGTACAGTATGACGTCGCGTAAATAATAATAAATCGAATATAAACAATTAAAAGTATTTGATAATTAACAGCTTTTGTTAACCAAGAAAATATAAAATCTCATTAGAGCAGCTTTATTATAATATCTCTTTTAAGATAAGAACAAAAAACGTGAAAATACGCGATAATAAAAAACAAAAACATACATATTTATAATTTGTAAAAAATACTTTCTTACGTTGTTTCTGTTCCAATCTCAAACTTTGTCTACACACACAATACCTTTAATAAACAGTAAAAAACTTGGACGACGAATTTCCAAATTATACTTTTCTTAATAAACAAACATCGTTCTTTGTAACGAATAAGCGCGCGCATGCGTAAAACATACGAAAAATGCGAGTAACGAAATGCATTCGTGTGTAACGTTTCGTTACTCGTTACTAGATGCCACACCCGTTACTCAGTAACGAATACATACGGTTTGCTACAGCTCTACGACTTCAGTCGCTATGATATCATTGCGTTGGCCGGAGTTTTAAACGTGCCGTTGTTAACTTTATCGTAATTAAATGCGTTTGTAGTAGGCCTACAGTATCAGCTCACTGCAATTTATGATTTTTTCTTCATAAGATGTCTTCCAAACGACTATATATCTGTTTTTATATTTCAATCAATAAAGGTAATAAAGCAGCTGGTTAAATAACCATTCTATAAAGCTGAGAAGTACTGGTTGGACTTGTTTCCCACGCTGTCGGTTGTCATTTGCTGATAAAATTGCCCGTTGTCACGTCTGTATGCCAGCGCTTCCGGCCGACCTTGGGCCGTGGTCGGCCGGTGGCATGAAACATGGCTCATTTTGCGTCGTTTCTATTTACGTCGCGGTTTTCAGGAACGTAACCCCGACGTAAACCGAGGACTTACTGTACTGCATAAATAGTGTAGTGACAAAAACAGAAATTAATAGAGCATGACCGTGACAAAAAGTATGTCTGAAATTTAAGGTGAAGTAAGTTTAGGCTGATGATGACAACATAGCAATAAATGGTAGGAGGATGTCCCGTAGCTACGTCATTGAAGAAATCGTGAAATAAAAATCCCAAGAAAAGGCAAAGATACAACTACCAAAAAATCACTAGTGCACTACAAGATGAACAGAAAACACAAAAATGGGAAATAAATTCCGCAGTATCAAGACTATGTCCCTTAAAATTCAGATGTTAAAATTCTCTGATAAGAAATACGAAGCGACTGGTCAAGCCGAGTCAAATGTCACACTAAAAACTACTTTAAAGTGGGCAAGTGATGAGCGTAATAAGTTGCCAGCAGAGCCGAGAGAAAAGAGGAAGGTCATGGGGAGTGAAATTCATTGGTATACAGAGTGTGAAAGAAGGCATTGGGATGAACCAAGTAGTTCAAAATTTGCACAACAGAGGAAGGCGCTCCACAATAAGGCATTTCAGAAGAGAGAGGGGTTTGAGGCACCCAAAAGATGGGTCTAGCAGTTGAGAAAGAAGAGGTATGGAAGAACAGGATGCCACTGTGGTTAGAACTCTATGGTAAAGGAGAAGGGATGGGTGTTAAAAATGCAACGTGGCATGCGAAAGAAGCTGCAGTGGCGAGTTGCACCCCATTTAGCCACGTAAATGCACAGACATGAAGAAAACTGTGCAACTCAGGCGGGAGATAGTATGCACCACCACACTGGCAGTTGATAACATGACACTGTTTACACTCACTTGAGCCTGATATGCCATCGCAGCCCTCTTTGGCCACAGCCTCCCTTACTCTAGTTATGTGTTCAAAGAGACGTATGCCACAAATGCATCTGCTTAAATTGTTGCGGGGTGTACGACCGGGAAATCCGAGCCTCGTGTGGCCTCGTCTAGTGTAAGTGGTACCGCAGTATTTCAGTCGACTGCCGTGGTTACGTAACACGTGACGTCATTCGGCTGCCAGGTATATTAGCCCGCGCACGCGCCGGCTCGCAAGCTTAAAGCCGGACTGCACACCTGAGTCTTCTACCATGTCGAGCGGCCCAGCGGTCGCTACAGGACTTCGTCACCGTTGGTGGTAGAGCCAATTTTCGGTCTCTACAGCAAGCACACGAGTGATATCCTGTTTACCACGGACTCCGACTGCTGTGATTATAAAGGCAAGTACTGGAAAGTCTGAGGGGCAGAATCAGCCCATATCCACCGTTGTGTTTTGACGTCTAAAACTATACGCGCGCTTAATGAACTGGGACGGTGTTCGCTGGTCTTCCTCCCCCCCCCCCCCCTTTGGAAACAGTGACATTAATGAATCGTATACAGAGAATGATATCTCATGAGGACAATGAACAGTGACATATTACGTTTAGTAATAGATAGTATCTTGTAGGAGTCAGTAATTAATTAATATTAAGTGTTTGTGCCTGCTCCCGTTTCCATAATAAATGTAGCATTTTGGAAAGTGACTTAGTATCACCTGCCTCTCTCTCACCTTCTTTTTCCTTAATTCAATGTTGCCGGTTAGCTCAGGCTGACCCCCCCACAACAAGTGCGCGACTCTGCTTGCAGAGATGCGTGGATGTTTGAGTAACTATTCCACTTCCTTTTCAATTTTTATCCTCCAGGTCTTAGTTTTCATTGCTTAGGCTTTGTCTTGTCAAAGGTTACTGACTCGTGGCGGTGTAAGTATTCCCGACATGTCGCTAACAGGGACAGCCTGGATCCAGGACCTCCCTAAGGCTACGTTACTGCACATATTATTTGACCTAGGCGTAGGTGAGTTTGACGCAGAGACCGTAACTATTGATCAGCTTCGACAAAATGTGTGTAAGAGTGTCAAGAAAACTGATACAGATACTGGTCATGTCAGCGAAGAAGATAACCAGACAACACAAATTAGTCCGGTAATTAATAAATATTTGTTATCACCGTTGTTTGAAAAGTTTCCCACTTTACGGGATACTCGCCCTGATAATATGATTACGTTTTTGGTAGCTGTCAATGAATTGGTTCCTCTTAATTGAGCTAACCGGCAAGATTAAATTAAGGAAAAAGAAGGTGGCAGAGAGGCAGGTGATACTAAGTTACTTTCCAAAATGCTACATTTATTATGGAAACGGGAGCAGGCACAAACACTTAACATATTAATTACTGACTCCTACAAGATACTATCTATTACTAAACGTAATACGTCACTGTTCATTGTCCTCATGAGATATCATTCTCTGTATACGATTCATTAATGTCACTGTTTACAAAGGGGGGGGGGGGGGGGGGGAAGACCAGCGAACACCGTCCCAGTTCATTAAGAGTTTTAGACGTCAAAACACAACGGTGGACATGGGCCGATTCTGCCCCTCAGACTTTCCAGTACTTGCCTTTATAATCGCAGCAGTCTGAGTTCGTGGTAAACAGGATATCACTCGTGTGCTTTCTGTAGAGACCGAAAATTGGCTCTACCACCAACGGTGACGAAGTCCTGTAGCGACCGCTGGGCCGCTCGACATAGTAGAAGACTCAGGTGTGCAGTCCGGCTATAAGCTAGCGAGCCGGCACGTGCGCGGGCTAATATACCTGGCAGCCGAATGACGTCACGTGTTATGTAACCGCGGCAGTCGACTGACGTATTGCAGTACCACTTACACTAGGCAAGGCCGCATGAGGCTCGGACGTACCAGTCGTAATCCCCGCAACAAAATAGCGCGCCACCAGCCCATAAAAAGGAGTGAGTGCTGATTTTGACTTCAGTGAAACATTCCCTTAAACAAAAAAATATTATAAAATAACTTGGTTTAATTTTTATTTTCCAACACTTTTGTTCATCCAGCCACATTATTTGACCACTTTTTAAATAACTTTGCTAATCTATTGTCTTCAGACGGACTAAAAACATTCCTGAACACACATCTGTGATGCAATACAGTTTAAAAATATATAAATTTAAATACACCAATCCCTCACTTAGCACGACTACTGTGTTCCTAAAAACGTTCGTGTTATTCAAAACTGCGTATTCTGAAGCATCAGTCTCCATAAATAGCAAGGTTAATTTACCTAATGTGTTCCAAAATGTGTAGGGAAAATTTATTTACATAATATGAATGTATAGAATTATTATTTATTTATTATTTATTAAAATTTGTGACATGCACACCAACAGCCGAAGCTTTGGAGGTGTGCACAGAACAAGTAATAAAAACACGACACATACAAACGAATAAATACAACATAAACAGGATAATAAAAGACGACACATACAAGCGAATAAATACAACATACACAGGATAATAAAAGACGACACAATAACAAACAAAACAAAACAAAACAAAACAGCAACAGAGATAATCTTAACTAAATGATCTAGAATGGGAAGAATAAACAGGATTATAAAATTACTCAAAATATTAGGGTAATCATAAAAATTAAAATTTAAAGTTTTTAATAAAATTTTCATATTTATTGAAATTTGAGATAAGTCTGTAAATTAAATCATTATTATTGTGTAAGGAACATAATAGGGATCGAAGGCGGCTTTTGAACTGCGGGACTCGAATACCAGAGTTATCAAGTAAGTATAAGCAATTAATTTTTGAACTATAGCACTTAAACACAAACAGGGCATCCAGATGGATGCGACGATTTGAAAGAGATTCTAATTTGGGTAATTGATGGTGTCTAGAACTAATTATTTTGAAAAATTTATTTTGTATGGATTCAATTTTGTCACTATCGGTGGTGTTAATACTGTTCCAGATAACTGAGCAATATTCGAGTTTACTTCTGACTAAGGACAAATAAAGAGTAAGAATGGATTCAATATTAGATGCATAGTAAGTTATATAATTTATTAAATATAAGGTTCTACGGGAAAAGGATACTAAAGAATTAACATGTTGATGAAAGAATAGTTTGGAGTCAAGAATAACACCAAGATCTTTTATACTAAGAGATTTGGAAATTTTTGAGTTGTCAAGAAAATAATCATATTTAACTGGATGAATTTTCCTTGTGAAAGAAATAATTTTTGTTTTATCTTTGTTAAGTGAAACTAAATTCATTTTACACCAATTATCAATTTCAGTAATATCAGATTGAAGAAGCAGACAGTCATTTAAGGAGGAAATTTCTCTGGATATTTTAAGATCGTCAGCAAACAGAAAACCAGTAGTATGATGAAGAACTTTAAAAATATCATTGATATAAATATTGAATAGTAAGGGAGATAAAGTACCCCCTTGAGGCACACCAGAAGTAGCATGATATAAAGTAGAAGTTTTTTTATTAAGTGAAACAAAGAAACATCTATCTTTAAGGTAACTAGTAAACCAGGTTATATAATTATTACAGAGACCGAAGTTAGAAAGCTTAGCTAGTAAAATGGAGTGATTGACAGTATCAAAGGCTTTAGCCAGATCAAAATAACATGCATCAACCTGCCCCCTTGTTGTAACTTTATTGTATATAGGATTAATAAATGAGAGAAGATTAGTAGAAGTTGTCATACTATTTCTAAAGCCATGCTGATTAGGAGCTAATCTGTTGTTTATTGGGAAGTTAATATGTTTAAATATTATTTTTTCAAAGATTTTAGTAAAGCCATTTAATAATGATATAGGCCTATAATTAAATACACTGAGTTTACTACCCTTTTTATGTATGGGAATAACCTTAGCTATTTTCCATTTAGTGGGAAATACTTGTGATTTTAGACTTGTATTAAATAGATGCAACAATAGAGGCATTAGAATAAAAGAGCAGCCTTTAATAATGAAATTTGGTATACCGTCAGGACCAGTAGACATAGTTGGTTTTAATGATTTAATTCCCCATAAGACCTGGCTTTCTGATAAGAATGATACAGGAATTGAATCGTGAATAATATCGGGATCAATGATACGAGGGTGGTTGGTGGATGGTACATATACACTAGCAAAGTACTTAGCAAAGACATTAGAAAGAATACCTGGATCATTACAGATATCACCATTGACATTAAGAGAATGAGATTCACTATAACCATTTTTCATAACATTGACATATCTCCAGAATTTTTTAGGGTTATTCTTAACCTTATTATTGATACTACGATTCCAATTAGTTTTATCACGCTTAGTAAGATTTTTAACTAGTGCTCTATATTTAGAGAAAAGAAGGTAATACTGAGTATTATTGTTTCTTTTATAGAGTTTATGAAAGTGTTTTTTAGATTTTAAGGCATGAATTAAATCACCAGAGAACCAATAAGGATGTTTAGAGGCCTTACGTGTGGATAATGGAATGTGAGTATTGATTTTATCACAGATACAAGATGTAAGTTGATCTACAAGAGCATCTACATCAGTGGTGTTATAATATTCATCCCAATTGTGGGTTTTTAGAGAGTTATATAGGCTTAAGTAATCACCAGCTTTGTAGTTTCTGAAAATAGAATCTGGAGTAAAATTGTGTGAGGTCGCCTCAATATGTAGTTTAATAAGTAGGGTAGGATGATAGATATCCTCTTTGACCAGAGATTCAACAGCTTTTTCAACCACACAATGGGATAGATTAGAAAGACAAAGAGCTAGAAGATTATTGGAAGATTGTATTAGGTTGTGCTGAATTAAATCCAAATTAGATATGAAATCAAGTAGGCACTGAGCCTTGGATCTGACGTGCACGGGCAATATTGAAATAGTGATTACCTTTCCAATCTATCCCAGGTACATTGAAGTCACCTAAGATAATCACATTATCATGAGAATTAACGAGTTTTTGTTCAAGAGCTTCAAAATACAATGTGAATAGATTAGGTGATGTAGTTGGAGGAAGATAAATATTACCCAATGTTAAGTACTTATTAAAAGCAATTTTAATATTAATCCATACGGCTTCTACTCCACGATAGTCATATAATTGAATTAGCTGAACAGAAGGGAATTTATGTTTATTCACTGCGATCAACACTCCGCCACCACGTTCCATTGATGAGAGTAGCGGATCCCTATCAGTTCTAAAAATAGAATAATTATCGGTGAAATAATGAGCATTGATACATCTTTCGTTGAACCAAGTTTCTGTTAGACAGATTATGTCATACTGAGTATTAATAAGATTATCAAAGAATTCAACTGATTTTGTTCTAAGTCCTCTAACATTCTGATATGCAATTTCCCATTCATTAAGATTGGGCATTCACTGGAAAGTGAGTAGGAAGCACTCCTCCAGGCCCTGGCATAGAAGTTGCTGGCATAAAAGGTGACGATGTACTGCAGGAACTTGGAGGTAATTGGGTAGAATTGCCGAGAGCTTCAGGAGATGAATTAGTACTAACAATTTGGTCTTGATGCAGTTTTCCAAAGAAAGGACTGATTAAACAGCCACTGGGCCAAAAAACAATATTATTAATTCTACTAAAATCTTCTTCCAGAACAGATACATGGAAGGAGGCGTAAGAATTATGCTTTGTCCGGAGCTTGGCCACTTTGACTTGCTTGAGATTTAGTTCGTTGGAAATATAATCTACGACTTCTTGTTCCGTGACAGACGGCTCAAAACGCGTGACAAAGAGAGCTTTTGTTTTTTTGTAAATAGGTTTAGCAATTGTTTTTAATGTTGAAACATTCCTGATGCCAATTTGCAAGGGATTTTTCTTACGATCCGTGTTAGATGATTTTCTATCGGAGTTTTCATTATTCGTGGACTTGCGTGAATGTTGTACTACGGTAAAGCCGTCTTCGTCGACGGGCTGTTTACCGTTTTTCCTGATGACGTCGTTGGAGACACGCTGAGTTGTAAGTGGGTCACTGGTGGGCGCGCTGTTGCCAGATACACCGGATGACTCGACACAAACAGGTTTCTTGTTTGAGGAGACTTTTTTTACTACTTGACTGTATGAATTAACAGAATCAGTCTTAGAAGATAAGATCTGTTTGATCTGTTGCAGTTCATTTTTTATCTCTGCAGTTTCACTACGAGAGTCGATAAGAAGGCTTTTTAACACCATATTCTCGCTTTTTAACTCGTCAAATTTCATACTGAGGGATTTCACGGCCGAGATTAAGTCTTCCATGGTGGGATCCAGAAGTTTTACCGTCCAAGCTTCACTAGATGATTTTTGCTTCGATGAACTTTCACTTGCTTTTTCAGATATTCCCGGCGAATTAGAAATCACTTTTTTAGTAGGCGATCTGAACATTTTAGTAACCGTGTCAGGAACTAATTCAATGATCGTATCATTATTATCGGGTAATGAAAACCCATGAAAGTCGGAAAGATTAAGCAGCGATGAATCAATTATGAGTGGAACTCGAACTTAACGATGGTGAAGAAATAATAACACATTAAAGCCGGGGAGCGCGCGCGCACGTCCGTCGGCTATGAACGCTCAGCCGTCACTGTGAATAACACTCAACGATAAATATGTCACACTATTTATGTTCATAAGCATACCATTAAATACATTGTGTGACAAATACAACACAGCAGAACAGGAGATAAGTAGTCAAGTACCTAAATATCGTCAGTCAACTGGTTGGCTTGCCCGCCCGGGCATGACCAACTCACGTCACATACCTTTCCACGGTCTTTCCAAACCATCCTTTACTGGCAGTGAAACTGATACTACTGTCCAGATATTTACATTGTAATTTTTCAGACATTTATGTGCTTATTCACGTATCACCGCTGGTTCACGCCAATCCCGTCAGACCCGTGATTTTTTTTTTCATTGCACCATTCATTCAACAACCTTTTCAGTGTGAATCATCTGTTCATTTCTGTTCTGGTACCTAAAGTCAAAATGTTCCCGCTAGTACAACCAACAGCATCAGACTTATATAAACGTTTGCTAGATAGAGTCGTTGTTTCGTACGATTGTGTGCATGTTTGACTTGCTTAAAACTAAAGTGCGACCAACATAAGTGTGGCCTTCATGACATTCTGCACGCCGTAACACTTCTAGTTTTGTCTCAAATACTTGAACACAATGCATTACAATCTCACTTGGAAGCCAAGATTCCAATTTGATTCCAAAACTACAGGAACTTGCGCACGTACAGTTACCGGCAGACAAATGAACAGACGCTTTGTGTTGTGCGAGTTCCCTGCCACTGGCTAGACTGAAGTTCATCACAGCCTGGTCTGTAGCCGGGTGACAACGGTACGGCCCGGCGGCATTCGCACGGACGTAAAAACATTTAGTCCTTTACACTCAATAGCTGCAATTGAACTTGCTATAGCTGATGTTTGTACAACAGTCGATAGCGTAGTCAGACCTGCGGGCTTTCCCCCTCGTATGGCTAACTGTATGCCACGCTAAATCATTGTTTACCGAATTGAAACAGACTCGTGGCGTCATGCCTGAGTTTTTTTTTTTGCCTGTAGCAATTTCATGCATGCTAACTGAAATTTACATACGTGCAATTCAAGACTGGGGCAGTAAAATTAACATTGCGCTAAATGAATTCGTGCAATTTGAAGACGTGCTAGGTGAGGAATTGGTGTACAGTCATTGTAAAGGGTGTGTTAATGTAACTTTAAACATTTTAATTATGAAAAGTTTTATGTCTTATATCTTAAACTTATGTGGCACGAACCCAGTATAATGGTAACGGCCATCAGCGAGGTGTGAAGCGTCCTGGTCGGTGGCCATTTAATTATATCCGGCCCGGTCTGAAGCTACCACGCCTAAGGTCACATACCAGCGCTGCGAGAATTTCATCACTCGCCATCATAGACCAGTAATTCTGTCTATGAATAGTAATCACAATAGATTTCTTTATATTCTCGGGGCTTGCCTTGGGGGGCAGACTGCTTAAATAAATATTATTTAACTCTTTTCAGAGACTTTCTACACAATGCTTGTCATCTGTTTGGCAACGAGGGTGTGCCAAACTCCTACCTGGATTTGTGCCGTAGGGCTTTTCAACAGCTATAGTTGAATGAGAACATGTAGCACGGCGTGTCAATAAATATGCTTTACTGAGATCTTGTATTAGTTCTTGGCCACATGCCAGTAACCTGCAGACGTTATAGAATGCCTTCGAACCCATAAAGTAATTGTGAAGTGAACGTGCCTGATGCTGATAGCAGGCCAGGTCTAAGTAGGGGGAAATTGTGTTAAGGAGGGTTATGAGTATTGTTCCTAACATAGCTCACATTATGCCTTGAGAGAGTCTTTTCCCGGTGGGTTAATGTGCCCTTAAAATTAAAACATACGGTGGCGCCTATCTCCAACTTACATCTTAATTGCTGAATAACAACAACCTTCCGCTTAAATCAAACATGACTTCGACAGCAAAAGCTTTTGACAGGCGAATGTTCTGGAAGGCACTGGCTAGGCTTACACCTGGAGGTGGCACAACAGCACGACATGGCCAGTTAAGCATGGGAGCGGAAGCCGACTGGAGCTCACAGAGGCTGGCCAGAGGCTAAGAGGGAACTTAAGTCAAAAGGAAAAATGAAGTGAAAAGAATGTCTTTTAAGGTTCTGAAAATAAATAAAAATCTATAATTGTAACATACCAGAAGTACATTAAAACAAAATGCAATTTAAAAATTCAACATACAATAAAATTTACTAAAAGTGACACAGATCTGATGTGATAACTATTACATTATTAAAAACTGCTAAAAAATTTGTTGTTAAATAATACGGACACTAATTACAGGGTCATATAATGTAAAGAATGTATTGTTCCTAAAATTTTCCAAGTGGTAAAAATGCATTACATACCTTTCCACACAAATATACAAGATTTGTATCTGGATCGTACAATGGGAACATTACACCATTGCTTGTATCCAGTTCTACCATTACGATTGGTTCACTCAGGTGGGCAGGTGCTCTGAGTGAGTACTGGCGTTCACTCATTTTGCTGAAACCAGTCGTAAAAATAAGCCCACTTCGTAAGAAGATGGCTCGAGTTGCTTTGCTTCCCTCATGACATATTGCTTCCTGCAATCATAAAACTAATAAAACATCTGGGAAGTTATTTATTAGTACATTGACAAATGTTATAAATTTTATTTTTATTTACAATAGAATATCGTTTATCCAACCTTCTGTTAACCGACATTCCACCGACATCCTAGGAAAGCAGAAAACAATCAAAGATTTATTTAAATCATTAGAGACTCTATTTACCTTCTGGTGACTCTATAACTGTTATTTTATTTTTTCAGTAAATTTTTTCTGTGGTTGTATTGTAAAACTATGTTATAAGGTTTGTAAGGGGTAAAATTATGACATAGTTTGAAGTTTATTAAGATTTTCCTTAACACCTCCCAATTATCAGACAAAATAGCTTATCCAATGTTCTGCTGGCCCGTTTATGTCAGATAAGCCGAACTATGCATGCAAACCTTGTAGCATTACAGACAGGAATGCCCTTCCCAACATTTATGAGTATTTTTTTAAATAAATATGGTGTTTTTCAGTATTCCAGGGGAATTAGCCGGTTATATAGCTTCAAGGTCATGGTGACCTAGATGTTCATTCTACTAAATTATCATTCGCAATATTTTTCAGTATTTTACTTACTTTAAATGTGGTTTTATGTCTATATTTTATGTTTATATCCATTCGGAAGCTTTTATTATGTTTCTAGAACATTAAAAAGATCGGGAAAAATATTTAGTAAAACAAACAAAGCTAAATAATTCTATAGAAATTTCTTATGATGGGAAAATGAAAGTTGTTAGCTCCTACGGGAAGCTGTAAATTTTTTCAGAACTCGTAACTAGAATTTCTCACAACCACAGTCGTCAGCGGTCAGCCCACGAGGGACTTTAATGATTTTAAACTGCCGTCCCAAGGACATGTTTGTCCTTGGTCGTACCGTCGACACCAAGTGACCGCAGGACTATTTTACGAGATGTGATTTAATGTGAATATTAAGAACATTTTTGGTACTATCAAAATTAAGAAACATTCAATTTTGGAGCAGGGAAAATTCATCTGTGTTGTTGCTATGGAAACCATGTGGATCTGTTGTGAACATAATATGATGGCAGTGTTATTTTTTCTGCAAGAACTAAAAATAAATAAACATAAATGTTCTACTAATCTGTTTCTTCAGTAAAGACAGTTTACCTAAATTAAAACATAACATCTACAATTTTGGCAAAAAATTTCAAACTTATTTTTTAATAGACTTTTGTGAATATTTAAGCAAGGTTATTTTTTAGCCAGGCAAACTGTCTTCCAAAGATAAAAAGATTTTATGGTGTACAAGATAAATGAACCAATCTTTTTGAATTAATGCCTATTAAGTTATTAAAACTCAAACTCTAAACAAACTTTAAACAGCTTGCATTACTGCATTTTAATATGGGACGTATGCAAAAATGTTTCATAACTAGCCTAAAATACTAGAAATAATTTCAAAATATTTATTACACCAAACTAAAAACACTGTTACTTGTGTAAAAAAAATTAGTTTTCTACAAAACACTTTCAAACATGGCATGGAAGCTCAGTTTGAATAAGCAATTTTATAGTTAAAATATTATATAATTTCATTAGTTACACATCTTCCAAACATCTTCAACATCTCATTATCTCCCTAAAAAGTATGAGTACAGGATAATGCAAAAGTTGTGCACTAAGTCCACTTTCAGTGACTTCTTACAGCAAAGTTCATAGAATTTTTTATTTTGAAATGAATTTATTGCAATGACTCCACTAGTATATATGTGATACCATTTGCAGTTTCAACTCTTAAGGAATTAAAATACCTTTAGCAGTTCCATTTTAGTAGGGACTTGAGATGCTATGACAGAGTGAGAATTATTTAAATTTTACTGCTAATGTATGCAAATTAATTTTAACCAAATAAAACAAAAGTCTAATCTAGATGGTAAAAAAACCCTCTTAAATATGAAATTTTATCAAAACTGGATAATTTCATGGGTTAAACAGTAGAAAAGTTAATATTGGGATGAGTTGGGAGTACACATACCACATAAGAAACAATTAACATAAAAAATTCAACGTTGATACAAACTGTATTTACCGGAATAAATTGAACACCAATCAATAAACACATACAAAGGAACATGAAATCACTAACTATTTCTATATCATAAAATAGATTAAAACGAAAACTTTCTTACTATATTACGTTAAATCATTAAAAGAAATATATATATTTTTATATACCTTCAAAAAGAGACCATACAGAACATTATGAAGCAGATAATTTTCCAGCGTATAAAACCTAACAATAAGAAGAAAAAAAACAGTACGTACATAGACATGCCAGCCACAATCATTTAATTTCCTGTGCTCATGCAGTTAACTGATTAAGGGTTCAAAAAATGGAGCTATCTGCATTCATTTGTGAAATGTTTCTACTTGCTGGCTGACAGATAAGTACACTCGTTGGATGGATAGGCTATCACCACATTATTTCATTGTGTTACTAAACCCCCCAAAGAAACAAAAGTGCAGCTTTAATCTTGAGTTTAAAAAATCTGGCCACTTGTGCCTGTCTATTTCTTTAGGTCAGGATTTTCCTTCACATTAAAACTAAAAACATTTGCTAAAAACAAGGAAGGGAAATAATATCTGATGGTATCATGCTTACCTCTAGTATCGCTCCTTTACGTGGATCTATTAACCTCATTTTCTTATCTTTACATGTAGTGAGAAGCTGGGAACCATCCCAATTAAAACTGGCACTGTATACAATATCTGGGTGACTGTCAATATGTACTAGTACTTCTCCAGTGCCAACATTCCATATCACAACCTGGTTGTCAGAACCTGTAAGACACAACCTGATTCATTTAACTTGAACAAGTAATTCATAAAAGTAACAAGGAAAAATATTCATGCACACAACAAAAAATTAAAAAGGTATGGCTAAGGACATGCATTTAACTCATTTGCGATCACGCAAATGTTTGTGCAAATTTCAGCATTTTTCTGTCGAAAATGGGAATTTTTAATTTTTTTAAAAATACTGAGAATCTACTTCCAAAACCTCATAATACTGCAAAACCTACGTTTAAATATTAGCTTACATTGCTTCCCATTATCACATGGGCCCAAAAACTGCAAGAAAACAATTTTAAATGTCTGAATACGTGTTTTCTTAACTATTTTTTGGGTTTATTCTGTCTATATCATGTGTTCTTGAAAAACATGGCACCGTTAGCAAAGAGTATATGCTTCCATAAGTGATTGTTAGCAGCCAGACACCAAAGATTATACAACTGATAATTTTCTGTCAATATATTGAGTTCTCTACACTGAGTTTGGCTTATAACCAGCAACAGTTTGCAAGGTGCTTCTTCAGTACCTAAGGTTCTATGGAACTTTTGTTCTTGAGTTGTGTACATGTGTTTTGTTTAATCTTTTTTTTTTTTTCAGATTTTTGTTACCTTAATAGAGAACTGTTATTAAAGTACATAAGTAATGTAACCAGCATAAATAATGAAAAGCAACCTGTGCTATTATTGTGTGTGAAGTGCTACCTGGTGGTGTTTATTAAGCTTGTAATCATGACTCCACCTTTATAAGAAGAATGAAAGGTTGACCAGCAAATACATTAAAGATTCCTTAGGAAAAAAAAGATTAATTTAGCAGTGCTTTTTTTTTAATTTAACTTTATGTTTATGATTTTGCCAGATAGAGGTTATGTCTTTTTATTTCTGAAACTTTTTGAGGTTAAGTCGACCCTAAAGCCAAACAGCCCATGTTGTTTGACTGCATTCATCTTAATTGTGTGTTCGTTCCCTGAAATCCAATGGATAATGGTTGTACTTGTACACCAAGCCTCCAGAAACAAGATAAATAAATTTTAACAGACCAAAACTTTACAAGCTTCAGTATTTTGTTACTTCTCACAGTTGTGTTTGCCTCCTGCCAAACAAAAAATACAAAATATCAACTTTGGCATTTCTGAGCATGCTGTAAAGTTGTAACATTTTTATTGAATTATAGTTTGTGTATTTTATTTTTTCTGAGTAGTGTAATACTTTGTACAGCTGGTACTAGCAATAACCAGTAGTGCTGTGAAAATAACCAGTATCTACTGGAATTTTTATAAGAAAAATATATTTTGTTGAAAATTGCCAGAAATATGCAAAATACCACCTTCAGCTAAATAATATCACTTTCAGGTAAAAAATATTACCACATTGTGGCATAAAATAAAAACAAAAAACATGTGTCTAGGTATGGCTATCACATGTCTTCATACAAACACACACACACACCTTTGCTTATACAGAGTTTATTATTTATATATTCTTACATTTACATATTCTTCTTATAAATTAGAGGAATTTATTTCATTTATAATATTGATATAAATTTTATTAGCTATAACTTCATATAAAAGAAAATTTAAAAACAAATTACTTGACTTAATAAATATTTTAAATAAAAACCAAATATAACAAAATTTACATTAATAAGTGCTAAACCTGTAAAAAAAAAGGTCCTAAATTATAAACAATTATCCATTCCTCTCATTTCCTACAAACTTATTTTATCAAATAATATGAAATGAAGTAATTCACTGACAAATATGCAGGAACTAGCAAAATTTATGGCATTAATAATAGACAGAATAGAATCTATATTATTGTATATTGAAATGACATTATTATTGGATCATAAACAATTCTAATAATTAAAAAATGCATTTGACCTAATCATGGCAAAGGTAAAACGTGACAAGACAATCAATATAATAAATCTACTTGTTCATGTTCTAGTGTGTAAAGTACAGCCTGGTACCAGAAAATAACATGAATTTTACAGGTATATTAATATGGGCTGTGGGAGAATTTTTTTCTTTTCAATTCGGGAAATTTTCAGACAGGAAAGTATTTTTCCCACGAAAATTGTGACGGATCAGGAAAGTTTTTTAGTAACATAAAGAGAGCTAACTAATTCTATAGAATAAAGGTATTTTCTGAGGTCTGTAAATTTCGTGAACATGTAGAACACCTTAACATCATATAAAAAGTCACTTGAGAAATTAACAGTATCAAATGGCAGATAGATCTTGCTGCACAATGAGAGCTAAACATTTTGTTTTTCTTTAAAATGACAAACGTTCCACTGTTTCGAAATCACAAATCATGCTCGGTGCTGCAACGCGGATATATGACTCATGACACATCAAAACAGTAACAATTAAGTAACTTCGGGAATACCCCGGATTTTTTAGTATTTCGGATTCTCGGACCACGGACTGGTGGGAGTTTAACTGTATTTTACTAACAAAAACAATAGAAGCCTAGGTCACTCAGTGTATTATTTTCCCCCTTGTTTGAAAAGGTATTATTCATTATTACTACAACTTTAAAAGTACTGTTTTCTTATTTTCAGTGAATTGTGAAAATGGGAAAAGTCATAAAAAGTAAACAATCAAACATGCAACATGCTAGGGAAAAGTTAAAGAATGACCCTGAAAAGCATTGCAAATTAAAAAAAAAAAATTCTGAAAGAAAAAGAACTACAAGAAAAAAATTATAGACATGAATGATAGAGAGAAAAGAAAGATGCGGAAGGAATGGTGTGAAAGGGCCAAAAAATGTAGAGAGAGAAAAATAATGGAACCAGAGTTGATTACAGTAAGTACACCACCTCAAATCCCACAAAAACAACATAAACCAGAGCTCTTCAAGGGTACAAGCTGGCAAAAAAAGATGAGAGAAATATGAAAATACTCAAAGAACAAATGAAAAAACTTAAAAAAGAAAATGAAGCATTGGAGAAAAAAGCAAGTAAGTATAGAAAAAAGTATTACAGACTTGCAGACACCATAAAGGAAGATACACCAAAGAAAGAAGTATGGAAGTTACTTAAAGGACATAGAGTGAGTTTGAAAGTTATAAGAACCATTGAGTTTTTCTGTGTTAAGTAAACAAGTACGAAAAAATTTTAAACAAACACACTCAGTAGCCAAGAAAAACATGTTAGTAAGAATGATTACAGGGAAAATAATCAATAAATACAGATTCCTTCACTATGTTTGTTCATTGACCTCTCAAAGGATAGTGAAAAATAATGTAGCGGTGCACGATAAGACTAAGGGAATGAAGCAAGCTGAAAATGATGTTGCCAGTTTCTTGGAAAGAGATGAAAACAGCAGTATGTGCAGTGGAAAAAAAGAGACAATTACAAGACATAAACAGAAGAAGCAAAAGTGGCTGCTATGTGATTCATTAAAAAATCTTCATAAAAAGTATAAAGCAAGCAACCCAGAACGGAAATATGTAAGTTACACTACGTTTTGTCACTCACGTCCATTCTGGATTGCAGTGCCAGATTGCACGAACAGAGACTTGCCTGTGTAAACTTCATGCAAACTTTGAACTCATGGTAACAAAGTTAAATACTCCTCGGATGATTACAGAAAAATCATCAAATGAAATTCTTGCAAAGATTACGTGTGAAGAAAAACTGGAGGAAAAATGTTTGGCGAAATCATGTTCTACCTGCGAAGACAGTAATGTACAGTGGAATGAGTTTGATGATGAAGTAACATATCAGTGGGTCACCAAAAAAGTAGAAGTTGTCATAAAAGCTAAAATGTGCCAGAATACTGTAAAAGAAGAGGTAATCAGTACTAAAAGGAAAATGGTATCAGATTTTGAGAAACTGCTTGACAAGTTTAGGCAGCATACAGCTAACATAAACCACCAACACAGAATCACAAGTGACATAAAGAATTCTCTGTCTGCTGATGAAGTCCTCTTGCATATAGACTTTTCAGAAAATAACAACTGTAAATATTCTACAGAAGTTCAGTCGGTTTACTTTGGTGGCTCTCGCAAAGCATCTTCCAAACAATGTACCTTCTTTCAAAGATATACTCAAAGTTCATGAGATAAACTGGTGTAGAGACAATAGGACAGTAGTACAAGCAAGAAGATTAAGCTGCAGAAAGTGCAAAGCTGGAGCTTCTTGCACACACTATGGAATTGGAAAAATCACTGTGGATTATCCTTCATGTATCCTTTTGCGACATACTCACAGTTGGGTGTTATATGTTACTAGCTATCTTTACAACTAAGTTATTTTAACATTAGATGAAATATGAGTTTCTTTGTGGTATACATATTTGACTGACTATAGATGCTCAATATTGCTTTACATCTGTTCACCAATGATTAACTTGGGATTTATTGTATTCTTATATTACGTGTTTTACTTAACAAAAATAAGATATTTCCTTTTCAAATATCCTGAGGTACAAACACAGATGATTCTGATGAGGCTGAAAACAAACAGCCCGTTGCATTCCACATCAAGCAAAACAGCTACATCGTTGTCAAGTATTCCTCACAAAGAAACTTTCAAACACACTATGTTGGAATAGTAGAAAAAGTTGCTGGTCAAGAGCTGCAAGTGAAATTCATGCGAAAATCCACTGGATTTGCTTTTGTGTCCAGATGAAGAAAACATAAAATTGATAGACTTGGTTGCTGTGAAAGAAGTGCTAAGACAACCTACTATGAACAAGAGAAACCAGTTCTTTTTTTCAGAAAACATGGGCAAATACATAAACTTGTGTTAAAACCTACAAATTGCCTGTGTTGTATGAATAGCTTAGTGTTCGCTTCCATGTAATTGTTAATTTTTGTCTTCTAGATGGTTGCCTAATATTGATGGTCTAATCTTTAAATTCCTTTGAAAGAGCATTTAACTAAATCAAATCCTTGTGTCATGTTATCAAGTCCATTAATAAATTATGTTGTGTTGTGTACATCACGTTGTCGTGTCTGTGCACATCATGATGTCGAGTCTGTGTATCATGTCATGTATGTGTACTGTGCTGTCATGTCTGTGTACCATGACATCCGTGGACAAGGAATTTTTTCAAATATTAAAAAAAATGGATACAGAACTATATGATCTTGACCAATATTATAAATAAATTACTAAATGTAACACCTCTTCTACAACTAATTATAAAAAGTTTTAAAAGAAATTTTTCATAAATATTTTCATGGTATGAAATTGTATATTTTTTTGATAATGACCCTAACAAACATAAAATTAATCTGCATTTAATTTTTAAGACAAAATGGTCAAAATAACTAAAGCACAAGTAAATTTATGATTATTGTTAACACTTACCAGCAGTAAGCAAAACATTCTGTGCTGTAGGATGCCACAGGACTAGGCCTACTCTACGCTGATGATACAGCAGGTCAACAACTGGCTCTGTCAATGTTCTGGAACACAAACACCAAACAACTGAAGGTTGCAGAAATGAAAGATAAAAAAAATATTAACACTCAGGCAATGACTCATGAACTAAACACTTTCTTTTAAGTGTAAATCCTGAAATAAAAAATATATTTCGCCATTCAAATACTTCAAAATACTGACTTACAATAAGTTTTTGATTAACAGATGCTTTTTTAACGGGCATTTGTTATAACAGAGACTACATTTTGTTGCTTTTAATTCAGTTATTAGAGGCCAAACTCGTTACAGTGGACATTTCCATGTCGCAAATTACGAACAGGCGGGGTTAATACTACTTGAATAGCCTGTATATGTACACTCGAATCCAAGCGCTGGACTACTTACAAAAGCAAATAATTTTTGCATGCATGCACAATGGTTATCGAAGGATGACACAACTGTTTTAAATTAGTGTCTGCGTCAATTTTCTTCCAAGCTTATATAAAAGGATGAAACACACGGTTTTAATATTTACAATGCACATGGTAAAGAAAACAACAGCGAACCCATCCTTACCACCAGCCCGTGCATCCAGTTATGACTAGATAATCTATGCATGTTGTTCACCAATTTTCCGGATGGTGAAGTACACACGACATTCTATTACAAACAGTTTTATAGCCAACCACTAATCCTTTTTTATACAAGCATTGTGCGTTTGCAGTGTGTTTCCCTAAATAATTAAAGATTAAGTTTTTATAGTTTGTTGCATTTAGTGAATTATTATGTAGGTGTTTAATTCTATATAACAGTATGGATAAAATATAGCAAAATAAACCGGCCTCTAGTTACGGGAAGAAGAAAGGTTTGCGGTAAGTTTCCCCCTCTCCATTGTCAAACCACTCCTCCATTCAAAGACATGTGAGGGGAAACAGCCAATTGTCACGCGCTCTCTCACTTCAGGCAGATTTACACGCACCAGTGTCGTAACAATGTCGTGGCCAGCTCGTGACTCCACCGACAAGGTTGAAAATATTCTTCTAGGGATTAGAAGGGTTTTGTTTACACTCGCCTGGCATGTGTCTGTGCTGTGCGAACAGTGGTGTCGCCATCACCGTATCATGACCTCTGGATAATTGCAGATGATATTTTCTCAATTCACAACAGTGCAAATGGTGGATATTTATGAGTGTACTTGCCAGACAATGGATGAAACAATGTCCAGTGTGAATATAAATCAACATGAGATCATGGTCTGAAAAGTTACGGGCCGGCCACGAGACTGTCGCATCCCTGGTGTGTGTAAATCGGCCTTTCCTCACATTCCTTCTCTCACCCTCGCTCTTGATAAGGTCACCGGACTAATCTGTTAACGAACTTCATGCTTGCTTTATTCAACCTCTTAAAATTGTGATTTTTTGACTGTGCTGCGACACATCATCCCACTATGCCGCCCGGCATGCCACGAGCCAGCCTTTAAGTTTTTACATCACATGTTAGGCATTTTCGTAAAGTCTAGGAATGTAAACCGGGATATTATCATTGTTCCTTGTGAGGAAATGTAATTTTAATTAACGTACAATTTCCAGGGATGTAACCTATCCATTAATCGAGGACTTGCTATACTAGTGCACGAGATCAAGTACAACACAATGGACATATCACTAGAAAATATATGGTTAACATTATAAACTTGAAACTCTGGAATTACAGTAGTAGAGTAATTTTGGGCTCTGTATAAGAAATTTGGTCTCCAAAAAAAATTTTCAGATACAGGGTTCTTCAAAGTAGTCAAGTGACACAGTGGGAACACACAAAACTCATATTCCAAAGTAAGTTTATCAAGCAAAAAACTTTTAAAATATAATTTCCTTTAAGATTTTTTATATTTACTGTTAAAATGACAAGAGGCTAATTTGTAGCAAATAAAGTTAGTCAAAGTTTAAACAATAATGGAATAGGAAATATAGAGAAAAGTGTGTTTCTAGGTGGTGTAATAGTAACAGGTACCAAACTTGACATTTTACCCTCCTCAAGACACTAAAAAACATGAACTAACTATAAAACAATCATACTTTTTCTTCCCTTCAAACAGTCACTTATAAGCTATTCTAAAGATGAATGCAAAAACTATCTATCAGACAAAGCTCTCACATAAAGTTAGAAGCATGACTGAATGTTAGTGAAACCATATCACCCAATTGGCAACCAGTACAGAAAAAATAAGTATGTACTTTACTCAAATAATTTTTCTCATAACAGGATTTTACGGAATTATTACATCCACTCAAAATTCCCATACATATTAAATATTAAAAGTTAAACATAGCTGAAAAATGAGCACTGTCCCACTTTTTGATCTAGTCAATTCAAACGTATCAAAATCTTTACAATCCTCAAAATTTTAGGAAACAACTTCATCTTTCTTTAAACTTTCCTTGTATATTAAGTAATGTATAATTAAGGTTGTACAGTTATTAGTTCAACACATAACTAAATTTGTTTTTCTATTATGTTCCAAAAACCCCAAAGTAAAATAATGATGAACAAATTATTTTCTGTTTTAGTAAGAAAGTGGCAACATTTAAAACTTGATAAAAACTACACTAAAAGGTTTCACTTAAAATTTTCCGTCTCCAAGCCCTCGAAAATATGTGCCATCTGCAGTGTTGGCAGGAGAAATGATTTGAACTCCCCACCTCTTTTCGCCTCGGCCGTCCAGCCACTTCCCCCATCGACTGTACGCTTACCTTACCTACCCCTACAATTCTTGGTCCGCGCCGGCGCATTGATATTTTAGTGAATTGTATTTTTGTAATAACGATAAGGAATCTTTCTTCGTCACTGCGAGTTCGGAGAGGCTACATGTCTTAGGGATAGCTGATCAGTTAAGCCAGAGGGCAGCTGTGATGCAAGTAGTTGGGCATGAATTTAAACTCATGTTTATTCAAATTGGTTTCAGCTCCATTCTTGGAAATTCTGTTTGTTAATTACTGCGCACTGGTATTTCCTTCATCCCTGGTTTTGATGGGGTTTGTTCGGCTTTTCGTTTTTTTTCCCCTGCCGAGCATTTCCTTATTTATCTTGTATATTTGATGTAAGCTTTTGGACATACGCCATTGCTAAACACATGTATGTCTGTAGAAGAAAACTACAAAAAACCAAAAGACAAAAAACACAAATTAAGCAAAACATTGCTGTTGTCAACAGGATATATACACCACATAATATTCCATAACAGGAATATGGTCAACAAACAAAGAAAAACAAAGAAAATTGGACTAAGAGAACGAAAAAATGAAAAAAAACAAAAACACAAATGATGAATTGAACCCCAAAAAAATTCAGCACAACAGTTGAAACAAGACAAAAACGCAACAAAAAAACGAAAAGACGAAACAAACACAATAGTTTTAAAACAGAAACAAGCCAACACAACAGTTGAAACAGGACAAAAACACAACAAAACGAAAAGACGGAACAATAGTTTTCCAAAACAGAAACAAGCGACGTTTCAGGAACTGCTATCTGTTCCCGTCCTCAGGCAGAGGTGCACATGGTACGAAAACACAGGTGCGACTAGTCTAGTATAGACTTTCCACCTGTTAGGAAGGACTTTTCAATATTATTTACACATAATGATAGGGCACACAGGTTGGGTATACTAAAAGGGCTTAATTTGCTCTTGTACGCAACTGGCGGAGCAGGTTGGTTTCAAGTATTATATGATCATATGAACACTCATCAACAAAATTTCTATAATTGTATATACTACTAGCTGAGAACACCCTGTTTCGCTGGTTTCTTATTTGGTACATCTGTGCAGTTCATTCCAGTACATTTGAAAACCTTCTATTACATTCTCACTCATTGTAGTGCATTCAATGACTAGTGTTTATTGGTTGGTGGTCAATA
Organism: Bacillus rossius redtenbacheri; assembly: GCF_032445375.1. Classification (NCBI taxonomy): domain Eukaryota; kingdom Metazoa; phylum Arthropoda; class Insecta; order Phasmatodea; family Bacillidae; genus Bacillus; species Bacillus rossius. The sequence continues at coordinate 90,963,595 of NC_086331.1, read as the reverse complement.
GTGGATGTTCGGTGGCTGGTTTATTCTAGTACAGTCGAGAACATTCTAATACAGTCAATGACGGGTGGTCAATGGTAGCTGTTAGTGCCCAGTGGTCAACTCATAGGCCCATACACACACACGCACACCAAACTGGAAAAATCCCGAACATTATACGAGATTCGGAACATTTTGAAGAACACTTTATTCTAAATGTATGAAAACACCAGAGATCAACCATTTTCAACCACCATATCACAGCTACTGACACACGACCACCATAGTGCAAGATGGGAGACACGAGGGTACTGCCATACACAAACACCAGTGCTCTCTGGTGGGTAGTTATGGCTGCAAAGTAAAATATAAGGACACACAAATCTATTTCTTTATATATATTGATGATTAAACTATAATGTTTCTTTTCAAAAGTAGAACTACTCAAATATAAAAAAAAACAGGATTTTCTGAAATAAAACAATTTTTTCACATTGTTTTTTCAGTAGGAGAGTATTTATTCAGGATTCAAATAAAATGCCTCTCACAAAAATATTGGCATTCTAAGATGAACACTGTAATATGCCATGAATGAAAAGTTTTATAAAAAGTTTGTAAAAAAATATTATTCAAAATTATTCCTATTAACTATAATTTTTTTAACTAGCATACTGTATGCATCGTACATAGTGTTTTGCAATATACCTTGGAAAAATGGTAATTTGTTTTATGACAACTATTTGCAAGAAATTTAAACAGAGATTAAAAAATTTAGTTTAGTTCACACCTTGTTTCAAAAGTTAATTTCATTATTTATTATTATTAAAAATACACACACATAAAAAACATTCAAATTAACTAATTAGATTATATCATTATAAAATAATTTTTTATAAAAAAATTTAAGTTTAAAAAATAAGTGTAATTAATTATTTTTCCTTTAAAGTACAGTACTAAAAATCAATGTTTCCAAAATATCTTCCCCAAATTATGTATAAAAAAAACACTTTCACTATGAAAAATAATTTACCTGCTAATCCCACTGTCTGGAATCTGCCATACTTTCACCACGCAGTCTTCAGAGCCACTAGCAATGACATTGTCATTGTGTGGACACCATGCTATGTCCAGCACAGGACCTTTGTGGCCTCCTACGAGGGGGTGATCAGCCGCTATTCGACCAACCTGCCAGGCAAAAAGTGATTTTATGTGCACACTTATTCTGCATACTTTTCTTAAATTTATTATTTACAATCTAAAATACAAATTTATGACTATAACCACAATAAACAAACCCAAAATGTAATTATGTTATTCATACAAATTTCCCTCTAATACATTCTAAACTAAGCTTTCTCCTGGACTTGTATACAGGCAGGCAGGAACATTACATACCAAGAGGTTAAGCTCCCACTTGAAGTGGGCTTCAACACTAACAGCAGACATATTGTGATTTACTGGCACTTACTAATCTTCAGTAATAACTCAGAAATAGCATCAACATAATTATAACCCTCAACATCCATCAGTATGGCAGTTGTTGATTTTGCCATCAATGCTACAGGTTAGGCATCTGCAAAGCTTCGCAAATAATGAACACGAATCTGATTTTTTTAAATTTGATTCCAAAAACCCAATCAAGCTCCACAGAAAAAAATTAAACTAGTACGTTTACATTCTGAGGTTAGGATAACAGTAGATAGGGAGCCCAAAAAATAGTGAAGAGCAAAATTCAGGGGAAAAAATGAAATTCTGTGGTTTGTTCAAGTTTTTCAAAAAATTTAAAGATATAAAGTTTGGCCGAAAATACAGCTGTTTCCATGAGTTGATCCAACGCCATTTCTGAAAACACTGCATCATAGATTTGAGATGCAAGAAACAAATTTCAATACCAAAATATTTCAATATCTCGATATTAGTATTTGTTCCTATTACAGCGCAAATCAATATGATTTATAAATGCCTTAAGTGCAATACTTTTCTCTTTGTGCTGTGTGTTCAATACAAATTTATACATCCTGTATCTTCATATATTTGGTTATTTAGTGTAAAAACAGGATAGGTTTGTTTACAAGAGAAGTTACTACACAGTTGATATTTATATCTGGTTTTACATAACTTTACTTTTATTACTTGACTATACAAAAAATCATGGTATTTTTCAAATGGAGAAAAACTTGACAGAGTCCCTGTAAACTTTTGATACTATTTTAAAAATAAGATGGAAATCAACTGTCTTCTTGTTTGTTTAAGGGCGCCGTCTGGCTAGAGAGTAAACGCGTGACCGCGTACATAGAATGTCGTTCTTGCTCGGAGCTGAGTAGCAACATTCGAAACTACTCTTATCTCCTTCTCACTGCCCCACCCCCCTATACTCACCCTCCTCCCCACGCCGACACTGCTGGCCAGATAAGAGCCGCCCTGCCGCCTCGCCATGTTAGTCCAGGAAATATGTATATGAAAAAAACATGGACAAATTGCAAGAAAAGGTTTTTTTACATCAAAATTCGCAGAAAAATTCGTAGAATAACATATCCAAAATCCACCGAAATCCACTTTCTTTTGGTAACTTTTTTTCCTGGGTTTGTCCCGGAAAAACACGAAAAAAATAATAATAATAACTCAAAACCGGTGCATCTGACGACAAAATCTGTAGAGACAAAAATTAAAGAAAATTAACTTTTCCATAACATATCCAAAGTTCAAGAAAATCCGCTTATAATTTCTGCTTCGTTTCCGGGATTAGCCCCGGAAAAAATATTAAAAATGAAATAAATCGAAAATTGTGCACTTTACAGCATAATGGTTTAGGAAAAAGATAAAGTAAACAATGTTTTTCATAATATATTATAATTTCAAACAGATCAACATTTAATTTTTTTTTTGTTTTCCAGGAAATGTCCCGGAAAAAAGTTATAAAAAGAAAAAAAAAACGGAAACCGTGCACCGTACTTCAAAATAAATCGTGAATTAAATTAAGGGCAAAAAAGTTGCATTATATAATTGAACTTTATCAAAATTTGCTTAAAATTTATGTACTATTGTCCTGGTATAGTTACTATTTATACGTTTGAATTCCCATTCCCTTGTACTGAGTGAATGAAAACACAACTGCGATTAAATATGTCATTGACGGAGGATATTTACTTCATCAGTAACCTTGGCCCCATACTGCAATTTACAACGAGATCGCTCAGCTGTACGTTTCATCTTGAAAAATTATGGATTAGCAAATACTGTATTTGATGGATATGGGAAAACTCACAGTACTAAAGACACAGCACATATGAGAAGAACAAGAGGTAATGCATCACCTGTAGTTGAATTCACAGGAGAAATGCAACTATCACTCCGTAAAGATATGTTTCTTTTGAACGAGCGAAATAAAGGACAATTTTTAAGGTTATTAGCAATACATTTACGCGAAGCAGAATGTCCTGTTGTCGAAGCACCAGGTGATGCAGATATTTACATTGTCCAAGAAGCTCTAAAATGTGCAAAACAACAGTTGACAACAGTTATAGGAACAGACACAGATGTACTTGTCCCTTTACTCTATTACTTTGATCCACAATCACATAACTTTTTGTGTTTAAAAAGTGAACAAAGGCAGAAGAAAACATGTCACATTAAGGAGCTAAAGATGAAGCTCGGTGATGAAAATTCTTTTCTGCCATGCATTCATGGGATGTGACACAACATCACACATCTATGGTATAGGAAAGGGGAAAATATTGGTTCTGATCCAGAATGACAGTGCCTTCAGGCAACTTGCGAAAGTATTTTCAGATAGTATTCCCAGTGTATCAAAGAAGACATTGTAAAATCGTGAGAACAGCTGCTAGTACGCCTGTACAATGGGTCGAGAAGTGACACACTCGACACTTTGCGTTTTAAAGTGTTTAGTGAGAAAGCAGCTACTAGTTCCAAATGTGTACAACCAGAACAGTTACCTCCAACTAGTGCTTCAGCTCGTTTCCATTTCTTAAGGGTTTTCTATCAGATACAAGAATGGAAGGGAATTAAGATGAATCCAGAAGAATGGGGATGAAGAAAATATGGCCACCTTCTCTTGCCAATTTCGACAGACAAGTCAACAGTTCCGGAATGCCTTTTGAAGGTAATCAGGTACACTTGCAAGGAAGATGGTTGCGGTGCATCCAACTGCAGTTGTAGGAAACACGGCATCTCATGTTCTTCTGCTTGTGTTAACTGTCATGGATCAACCTGTAAAAACCGGCGTGAATTATCTCCCGAGGACTGCAGTTACTGTGACGGTTTTTAAGGTAGGGTGTTCCTACATATCCATGCATGTTTATTCAGTATTGTGTGTTGCAGAGTACATCCCAATGTGTGTAAATTTTTCTATTTCTTCTCGAAACAGGTCACTGGAAATCTTGTGTAAATTTAATTGTATGGTATGTTTTGTGAGAATGGACGTGTCGAATTTATCTTTCAAACGATAAACAGTTGAAATGAGTCTGATTTTTTTTCTGGAAAATAATTAAGGTAGATTTCAAAAACGTTTTAACACATCACTAACTGAAAAAGGAATATAATTTAAGTGACTTTAAAATATATTATTGAGAATGAATATAGTTCGGATCTGACATAATTTGACATGGGATAATATTCTTTCTGTTATTTAGCCTACATATTCAATACTTTTTCCGTGGCCAATCACAAAAAAATCTATTTACCAGATTTCAGTGAATTTAGGATTTAGTATAGGAAATCTTGTGTGCTTCTGTTTGTCCCACTGAAACTTTTTCAGTACGATGTTCCGTTTTCGTTTTATTGAATTTTTAAAGATTTTCCAGGACGAGTCACAAAAAAATCTATATACATATGTATATATATATATGAGCAGATTTTGGTGAATTGAAATTATATTTAATACAAAAAAAGTCTTTAATTTTAGTCACGACTTTCTTTGACGTACGATACAACGTTTTCGTTTTGTCTTTTTTTTTTTCAGGAAATTTTCTGGAAAATCAAAAACCTATTTTGTGTTGATTTTTGTGTATTTGTAATATATTATGAAAATCGTTGTGTACTTTAACTTCGTCATGAAACATTTTGCTATAAAATGTGCCATGTTCAATTTATTTCAATATTTTAGGTTTTTCCGGGACGAATTCCAAAAAACAAAATAGTATTTATTAGTGGATTTTTGTACATTATTGATATGTTATGGTAAATTTGGCTCTCTTTAATTTTAGTGTCTATACCTTTCTTCGTGGAACGCACCGTTTTCCAGTTATTATTTTATTCCGGGACAAATCCCGGAAAAAACGTTACCAAAATAAAGTGGATTTCGGTGGATTTTGGACATGATATTCTACGAATTTTTCCTGCAAATTTTGATAAAATAAAACCTTTTCTTACAATTTGTCCATAAATCGACCCCTTTTTCTCATAAAATGCCTGGACTATGTGTCTGAATCTTTCTGCGTCCTTTAGTTTACCGTAGCCGGCGTGCCAATTGCATATATGTTTAGAGTGTAGCGATATAGCAAAATACTATTTTAGTGGTTGATATTAACGTGTTAACAATAAGTTATTGTGTATATGTCACACAGACAAATGTGACTGCATACGTAAAAAATAATTCTGTCTGAATTACTGACTTAGAAATACATGTCTGGACACTACTTTACATTGATGGTTGATTACAATGTGATGTTTTCCCGGTTATTCGCAAAACTACTTGAAAACCTCTATGGTGCCAGCAGTACAGTCACGCTCTGAATGACCATTTTAATTTACAGATATTTAATACCAAAAATGTTTAACTTTTGAACTTTTTTCTTGATTTTTATCTATATATTTTTTTTAAATTTTGATCGGTTACTAAATTAACAGCATTTATGCACCAAGGGCGCGGGCAGTTTTATTCAGTCTCAAGGGTGTCATAAATACGTAGGCAAACAGGCAAATTTCCAGACTAAAATCAGTAGTAGCTATATTTTAAATACAAATAATTTAAAAGGCACACATTTTTACTAACGGCTGTTACATTTTGAGTTTTGATAATGGAATTTTTTTTTTTTTAAAGTTTAAGAATGTATGGTATGAAATAAAAAGTAGATAAGTTTTAAAAAAGTTTGATAACAAATGAAACGAATCTAAATCATCAAAGAAAAATATTTATTCAATAATATTAAATCTTCAAGTAACAAAATAAAAATATACCTTACAGCAAAAAAACATTTTCTTCAAGGCAGCTGCAAAATAAATTTTTGTCATTCAATTTTCTTCATAAGCACTGCACTACACTGTTTTTCCAGTATGACAAATTGAGTAAACGAAATAAATCCCTCTCGGCACAGACTACAGGTTTAGGTAGATTTCGAAGTACCTATCACTTCATGAAATGTTCAAAAAACTTATATAAACTTCTGAAACTTTTTAAGTATACTGTACGTTCCACAATATTCAAAATTGATCGAATGAACACTGTCTTATTCCATGGCCCAAAACTATTTTAAAAGATTTAGTTCAATTAATCCAGGACTGAATAACATAGAACGTATTTCATATTACGCCTATGCATGTATTACCTTCTAACACTACTTTTCATACCTTGCACTAATAAGTGGTCATAAAAAAAATTGCTCTGGATCATTGTTTATGATAATATGAAGATAGTAAAAAAAAAAAAATTTCAACATATTTGATAGGAACTATAAAACTTCTTTCAACCTCTATTATAACTGTAAATAGTTCGTCGTAGCAACAATTGTTTCAGCCAAAGGTTTTGGATAATGTTTAGGAGTTTTGCATAAATTATTTCATTTTTTATAGTATATCAACTAAAAAGTTAATGATTTTTTTTTGTCTTTTAACCGTTCCCACGGCTTGGAGTAATGGCTGGTTACATAATATTTTACTTCATATAAACGTTCTTGGCAATATATAGAAAGTAAAATAAAAATATGAATGACTTTGATAGTGTAGGTACATGGTACGGAAGTTTTGTTTAGTTCTTTTTATCTCCACATGAGATTTTTTTCAACTTCTTGCGGTCTAATCAATAATTGTTTTGGACCAAAGTTTTAGATAAAAAATAAAAATATACATTTAACATTAATTGTTATATAATTAATTTTTTAAGGGTTTTACCATAAATAATAACGTATTTAATATTGTAAATGGTATGGAAATTTAGTTTTTTTTATATTTCTACCCTTGCTATTTACAACCCCTTGAGCAATCGTTTGGCTTATCAAAAATTGTTTCAGACAAAAAATTGTGTTAAAAATTATAACATTTACAAACAATACTAACAGATTTGATGATGTGTCTACTAAGGAAGTTACGAACTTTTCTGTCCTCAAACTCATGTTTTTTCCGACCCTTGCATTTATGGTTGGTCGTATCAAAAAAATGTATTCAAAGGTTTTTGGTATTACTCCTACGAGTTATAATACGTTCAAACGATGCAGTATTTGTCATACTATGGGATTTAAAGCGATTGTTAAGTTAATCAAAACTTTCCCCATTTTACCACTTTGGTCTGGATTATTCCCATTAAAGAATTCGACCAAAATTTTATTACTATATTTGATTTACCAGTTTGGAAATGATTTGTGCACAATTATGGCAGTATCGTGTCCATAAATTGTATATGTATATATACACAAACGTTTGATTTCACGGTGGCTTCGGTATGTATATAACATTAAACGAAAAATTATCTTAAAATTTTCCTGCAGTCGCACTTTGGAAACGGCTTCAATAACAGGTAGTCTTTCTTCGAAATATACCTAAGAATCGACAAACCAAACAAAATAGAAGAAGAAAATAATGCTAGAGATAACCCACAATATAAAATTGTTTTTAAATATAGAACTGTGTTAAAGATTAATTAAATTTTTGAATGTATTTACATACAATCCCAAAATAAACATTTTTTCCAACAATGTTCACACCTTTAAGTACTTTCTTATTTATGCAGATACCAATTTTACATGTTCGGTTTGAAATCACCTTCTGCATTCAGTTTTCTCAAACTCACCACACACATATGCACGAGCACATTTAAACTGGTTTTCTTGTTAAACATAATTTTCCAATCAGAATGACACTTGGCATATTACCTGTATAAATACTATTCCTATAAAAAGTACATTGTAAAACCCAATATTTAAGTTGAAATAAAACCACCGTGTTTTCTAAATATCTTCATTGAAGGACTACATCATGACACGTTAGTGTTACTGGCAGTAATGAATTCATGTAGAACTGTATAAGTTTTTCTTCCATTAAACTTTTACAGAAATGGTCATCTTTTGTGATTTTCTGAAAAAGCATTCCTTTTGGAGTCCAAACGACAAAAAGGCATAATTAGCGACCTGTAACATGGAGTTGTCCCTGAATTTGGTACATGTACATATGACCGATCTTGAGATGCATTTTTCCATCCTTCAATTCACAAAAATTAATATTTTTTTCTCCAGAATTACCGTTTCAGGAAGCATAGTCTTGGCAGTTGCAGGGCATTTGATTTCAATGATGCCATCACTACCAATGAGCCCATCAGGCGATGCTGCTAGAAATTGTATATTTTCATCAATGAAAAGTCCTGAAGGAATTATGACTAAGCCCACCTCCTGTTCCAGCTGAGTGACTGCATGAGGTTCGTTCTCAATTCCATATTTAGTTGCTTTGTTTCCAGAGAAGGTTGAATATAAAATAGATTGAACTGTTTTAGAGCGCGGTGTTGTTTCTCTCATTTGACAAATTTTTCCGAAATTTGAAGCCATCAGACGCTTTGCTCTTTCAAATTTCCACAAGATACAGTGCCTTTGTCCAGTGGTTGATGACTGGATATCCTGAATTTTTTTGCTGTCACACTGCAGTCCTCTCAAAAATTCTTCTTTTTTCTTTTCGTATTCTTCAGGATTCATGTCTGGTATCTGAGAAACATTGCCATAATGTGAGTCTTCTGAAAAGTTAATTTCTTGTTAGTATTCTTTGTGGGGTTTTCCAAGCGCCTCTTTTCTTCTTTTTTCAGTAGAATTTTTTTTTTGCTTTAAAATATTTTTTTTTGAATATTCACCAGGACTGTGATTTGTGAATTTTTTGTGAATTTCGGCTTGTTCGTTACCATCTGCATTGCACGAAATAACGGAAAGTTCACTTCTGGTAAGGTATCCACCACGGAGAGAAAAGTTGACTCTTTTACCACTAACAAACTTTACAACTGTATTATTAAAACACTTAGCTCTATTTGTTGTCATGTTTTTCAAGAAACTTTCTGCATGATGAACTACCACATTATTTTCTGACATTATTTCATCCCACATGCCCATACCTTTCATACTTGGAACTATATTCTCTTCTGTGCTTCTAGAACCATCACAATAGTATTCTCGTTCACTGCACTTTGAATGGTCCCCGAATACATGAAATGGTCCATTGTGAATATCACTCAGTAATTCCTTTACACGTTCTTGTTCAGTTATTCCTCCGACAGGGGAAAGAGGAGGAGAAGGGCCACTATCGCCCTGAGCAGTCAAGGCCTCCCCCCCCCCTCACCGTCTACGCGCCGCGCCACCGCGGCGGGAGAGATAGCAGCCGGCTGCCGGTACAGCTACAGAGGGCGCCACGAGGTGGCTAGCAGTTTCGCCCGTGCATACGTTTACCTTTATTAGTGCCTCAGAAGATTTTCCGCGGTGACATGCCTGTTTAAATGCAGGAATCAATGCAAGAAGGTACAGGGCGCGTCCGACTGGTGAGTTCCTTAAATTCTGACGGTTTTTACTGCACAAAAAAATAGGTTGAAAAGAGCCATTTTCGTGATATTGGCGGGGTCGCAAAAGTGTTAAGGTGGGTATGTGACAACTTAAATCCACCAGACCGACGTCGAGTGTTCTTTTTACTCCTTTCCTGCCCAAACAAAAATTGAAAATCTCAAGTACTTTCTAAAGGAGAGATATAGAGGTAAATGTCTACAGTGGCTTCCTTCCATCGTCCAGACGGCGCCCTTAAACTTTACATTTTCATAATTGTAGAGTTTAGGCCAAGAAATTATTATTAATAATATGAAAAAAAAATGTTACAATGTTTTAGGTACATTTAGCACCATCTCTTTGTTTACATTTACTTTATTTGTTATTAAAACATCTACAAATGTACACATTGTGTTGGTTATACCCTGTTTACACCAAATGTTAAGTAGTTGGCATACTGTTCTATTTAGTACCTACCATGTGTCTTGATGATATAACAGAAAAGTATTTTAGTGTTTTGGTTGAATTTTATGAAAGTTATAGAAATGGTTCGTTAAGATAAGTAGCTACAGTGTAGACATGTGGTTAAGTTAGTTTGATTAGCTTTGTAATATAATTACATCGAGAAACTTTACACGGCGCGGGCATTGATTCCTCCCCCTCTCCACTTCACCCCCTCCTTTCCTATCCATTTAGTTTGCCTCATCCCTTCTCCTCTTAATAGGTGGACCCCCAATCCTTGTTAGCACGCATGCACACTTGGCTTTGGTGTTTGCTATATAAGCACTTGGGACCTGTTGCTCTGTTTTGTTATAATTTTTCCATTTTCAATATCACTTGGTATAACGAATGTAGCAGGTCATATAGTTCCTCTGGATTATGGTAACATAATTGTAAATGTGCAATGTGAGCTTACGAGAGGACATGGTACCTGTTTTGTTATTTATTCGAAATTGCTGTTTTTAGCCAGTCGTTATTTAGCTTCTTTTGGCTTTAATGTTAAATGGTTTCAGTTTGGTCCTTTGAACCATTTTGCATCATGATGCATCACGGTCGCTAGTGTCTGCAGAGATCCGTTGTTATTTAAACATTTTCTCAATGAATTTAAATATGAATGAGTCATTTTGAATGTTCTTTTTTTTATATATTTAAATTTCTTGGTAAAGCCTTGAGATCTACCGTTTGCGTACCTGAGAATTATCGCATTCAGATTAGTTTCTGCTGCGTACATTTACACGTTGCCATTTTACTATGAACTCGCAGTTGACCTGTATTTGTATTTACCTTGCTTTGCTTTGAAATGGGATTCTGATGTGCTTATATTGTAGTTAATTGCATTGTTTGTTAGAGGCTTCCCTTTATGATTCTATATGTAATTAAAATTTATTATTATTAAACATGAATAATGTATAAAATGAGTATACAGCATGCTTTCACTGATAGAAACGTTAATAAGACTTGCTGATCATATCATTTTATTGCATTATATTTATTGTGTCGTTAATTTGCTCGTTTCCTGTCACATAGATACTTTATGAGTATTTAAGGCCATCCGCAATTGAGTGTTTTATTTATTCATATTTATGTATGAAATTGATGTTAAAACTTCTAAGTAGGAGATATAATGTACCTAATCAATGAAGAGAATTTGAATGAGTATTATGTTTGATACATAGGTATTATATCTGAAGGTTCTATAGATATTATCTTTAGTATTCTTTTTATAATGCTCAGTACATGTTATCCTTGAAAATTATAGTATGAGTAAAATTCTAAAGATTGATAATAGTGGATCTGAAAAAATGTTGCTAATTATTTTTATGTAGCGTGGTTACGTGTAAGTCTTAGGGAAGGTATTACATATCTATACACACTTCCTGTTGTAGCACAAGACCTTGTTTATAATTCAATCATTGGTAATATTGTTGGACGCACCTTGGAGGTAGTTGGGTTATATTCCTACCATGAATTTGAACCCAGCACCCTTCAGCTTCATTAAAAATACTGTAAAATCATTATGAATTACCAAAATAAAATTAACAGAGGTAATTTAACCTAACCAACTGTTCACACCATTTCACAGTATTTTTTTATGTAGCAAACTAACCAACCATTCACACTATTTCACAGTAATTTTTAATCAGCAAATATAAACCATTAAAGCCTCTTTTATTGATGAATGCTAAAGTTTGCTGAAGAACTTTTATAGAGCCAAAAAGTCTCATTTTCTTTGTGTAATTTAATGGTCACAAACTTTAATTTGTGAAAAAAATGTCTGTTTCATTTCCTTTGTTAACATAATACATCACAATTTTACAATTGTGAAATGTTTTCATGCATTTGTGATTTAAAAACCACAAAATATTCCTGGAAAAGTAATGTCTTATTTGTTTTGTTTGTTTAATGTACTAATTTTCATTTCTGAATAAAGAGTAGTACTATTTAAATGTACAACTAATACTCCTAAATAAACATTGAAATCAACATTTTGGACACCCAATTGTTCTATGCAACACTAGTTTCATTGTAATTAATTTAAAAAGAATTTTTAAGTAATGCTATAACAGTGTTATTTAACTAGTATCCAATATTACAAAATTAAAGTCAATCAATTTATAGCAGGATGTGGGTAAATTACTGATAGGACCCTCATGTTAATATAGTTATTTAATTTCATTATATTTTTCAGATTAAATCCTTGCTTTCCTGTACAAATTTAATTTGTATTCTTTATTGTATTACAAATTATTTATACCCAAGCATAAAATATATTCGAAATTACAATATTATTTTTAAGTGGTTCGTGTTAGAATAACCACAAATAATTTTGCAAGTTTTGTGTACAATTGTAAGCAGTATAAGTTTTTCCTATGCATCACAACACTCTCTGATAAGTAGTTGAACAAATAGTATCTTTAGTTTCAATAGTTTATGCTATTAAATACAAATGCATTATTAGTTTCTCCACGATAGGTATAATTTGTGTGCCAAGAGTGGTTCTTATGCCAAAATAAGTGATTCATAGACAATCATCACACAATAAATGTTGTGTTTAATTTAAAACATTTGCTACACAATAATTATTTATAAAAATATTTGCAAGAAAGATAATAAAGGTAAAAAAAATTTTTTTTCAGAAAAATTTTAATGCAAAAGTGAAAATTATTTTTCAAGAAAGGAGTCTTATTGGGGAACTCCTTTTTTTACAACACGGCGGCATGTAGAATAATTCTTGTTTGTGTTTTATGTCCTACTTCTTTTCATAATAAAAACTAACATTAAAAAGAATTTCTAAGATCGAGTTTGACTCCAAACTAATGGCGAACAGATCTCATAGCACACACAAATAAGATGTAATAATTTGAATAAACTAAACTTAAAAAAGGTACTCAAAAATAAAAATTAAGTTAAATATTTAAAAATCAAAACTCACAAAATATGTTCTTTTATTTTAGATCTCTACCACCAACTATTTGAATGTTGTATGTAAAAGCATTTGCTTCACTTGTCAGTTCTTTTTGCTTGAATATGTTTGTCCAGCACGTAGCGCCTCTGCACGTACTGATCAATGTTAAAACAATTGTAATTCCATCAGAATTCCAAAGATTTTTAAAATTGATCTGTATGTAGCTTATACGTGAAGAAGCTATGTGGGTTAAAAATTTTTTAAAATGTAATGCCACCAATTCTATGCCATATGTTAATCTGGAGGCACTGTGTGAACTTAAGTAAAACAGTTCAAAACGCCTCACACAACCATGCTTATTCAGTAGTAGAACCCAGAACCTCTCGACAGAAGTTGACTAGTGGTTCAGCTGTAAATGAACGACTGTGCCACAAGCGGAAAGAGTGAGAGGTTGACACAAGCCGTGTTAGTCTTCCTCGCCCACAGCTTTGAAGGGGTTGATAACCTTCCAGGAAGGAGCTGGCAACATGGCCACCTGCCTTCAATACCCCACTCCTCATCCTCCCCCCCGCCCAACATCATGCCGTGATGTGCAGAGCCTCAAGCCCTCATATTTCATTCCAAATGTGCTTGTTTTTTAAGTAGTATCAGTCTTGCTAACTTTTTCCCATTTCTACCATCAAGGATACTGCACATGATTATTATATTAAATGCCAAATTACTCTCAGTTTTTCACAATGTCAGTTATTTCAGTTCGTCACCAACAAAGTAGGTTTTTGGAAGCTTTAGTTTGATTCTGCACATCACATAACATAAAGCAAAAGCAGAACAAAAGAGATTAATCATGATCACCAACTGCTTATCTTCAAGCCACTAAAAAAACACCACAACTCCTCCCTCTCATAACTAGAGCACACTAAGCATCCCTCTGATAACCAGAACCCACTACTGCTCCCATTCATAATCAAAGCCCACTACTCATTCCTCTCATAGCCAGGGCCCACTACTCCACCCACTCATAACCAGGGCCCACTACTCATTCCTCTCATAGCCAGGGCCCACTACTCCACCCACTCATAACCAGGGCCCACTACTCATCCCTCCCATAACCAGTGCCCACTACTCCACCCTCTCAAAACCAGGGCCCACTACTCCACCCACTCATAATCAAGGCCCACTACTCCACCCACTCATAATCAAGTCCCACTACTCATCCTCCCATAACCAGGGCCCACTACTCCTCCCTCTTATAATCAGGAACCATTATTCTTCCTTCTCATAACCAGGGCTCACTACTCCTCCTTCTCATAATCAGGGCCTCATTATTCCTCCCTCTCATAATCAGAGCCCACTATTTATAGTTGACATTGGTTGTTTGTTAACAAATAGCTAATGTAAGCCACATAATAATTATATAGTATGTATGAATGACTTAGAATGTAACACCTGTTGAAATTGGGATTATTAGTTGGTGACTTTGGTGAAAGAGCTGGAGAAGGTGCAGTCTAGGGCAGAGAGATATGTCATGGGTATGCAGAGGAGAAGGAAAGTTCAAGAGAAGAGATGCATAGGCTTTCGAAGATGATAATGGAGCTGGGTTGCGAAACATTTCAGGAGGAGGAGGGTGTAAAACTGGTAAAGTTTTCTGAAGATGGTATAAAGGTTGTGTAGAGGAGGGTAGAGAGGAAGGAGAGACCTGAGTGGAAGATACAGAGGGAGTGGAGACAAACAGAAAGAGGACAGGGTGGGCATGAAATGGGCTGGAGGAAAAGGTGTTGAAGGTGAGAGGTGTAAAGGGCCTATGGAGAAACCTTGATAAACCTTAGTGGAGGGAAAGTGAAGTGGAGAGAGGACTTTTGCCACAGGGTGGTAGCCCAATAGCAAATGGATGTAATATCAAAAAAAAATAAGGAAAATGAGATGGAAATGAAGCATAGATTGACTGCATAGATGGGGGGGGGGGGGGGGGGAGAGTGTGTGCTTTGAGAAAACCCACAGTCTCATTGCAATGTCTGTCACATTTCCCATCTGCGAAAAACCCAGGTTTGACCCTGCTGGAAAATGAACATAATTACTTTGGTGAGAGGTTAAAGAACCCACTACTCAAACCACTGTGGAGATTAAGTTTAAAAAAAACAGCATTACTTTTAATTTTACAACTGATCTTTAACAATAAATTATTAAAATTAAATAAATGTGTATATCATATAATATATATTTTTAATAATTCAAAAAATGTTATACACCTTAACCTAATGGATACATAGTTGGTAACCTCAACTTTTTTTAAGCCATTGCCCATGCATGAAAAGCTGAAATATTTTGTTAAAATTGGATTAGAAGATGAATTAATATTTTTGTTTTAATAAGAGAGTGAATATCTTAACAAAAATTACTATATTATGTTTCATCTCTATAATATAGAAAATAAAATGTTCAATTGTGTGACTGCTCATTCATATAACTTCTACTATTTTATTTACTGTTAATAAATACAAACAAAATGTTTCTTTTAAAAGGAAACAGTGCTCAAATATCAATCATGCAAGATTTTCTGAGAGAACACAATTTTTTTCAAATATTTATTCAATGAAAGTAGAATATTTAGCGTTCAATTCAAACGTCTACCACAAAAATATTGACCGGTTGTTGAAGATGAACACTTTAAAACCACCAAGAAATACCAGTGTTTACAATTTTTTATATACATTTGTACAAAATATCACACAAAATCATTCTTATCAATAATAATCATGCATTAATAATCAGCAATAATAACTTACCTTACTAAGCGGTAAAACCACGAATGCACCTCCACCAGCTGATTCAACAATAATGGCAAGAAATTTTGGATTGACTGCACAAAATGTAGAATCCCATGATGATTTTGAGACTCTTATGTTATCATAACACTGTTCTCGCTTAAATGGAGTCCCATACACATGACGGAACTTACTACTCCTCACCACTCTGAAAGACATCTGAAACCACATCAAAAAAGATCAACATGTGTGCCTAATAAAATTTGAAAAGCAGTATTTTCATTAATAGCTGAAAGAAAGATGTTAACTTTTAAATTAATATTCATTATTATTTATTAAATTTATCAATGATATAAGAAATACTTCCTAGGAATACATACAAGATAGGTATCTATATGACCTGTTCTAACTTTATTAGCTACCCCAGTGAATAAGAAAAAATTATTTTAGGAATAACTATATTAAAATGGTGAATCTATTGGTCAATTTTAGTTTGGAATTTATTGTAATACATATGTACACTATGGTTAAATAGATTCAGTGAGGGTCACAATGAAACATATGTTTCATCAAAGAATTACATATTTGCACATAACTGAATTCAAGTAAACCATGCATTTCTTGTATCACAGCTTCATACAGTAGGCTTATTTAGTAGAATCCATGACAAGCAATGACTAATTTACATGCAACCAATTTCTAACACTTAGGAGAATAAAATTTGGGTATTTTCTAGATGGCAATACCAGGAAACACAAAAGCTGTTTACATGTCAAAAAGAAGTAGGGGAAATAATGACATATGATTAGGTGATGAGGTTGGGATCAAGTATGATTTCATGATTTGGTAGCAATGAAGTTGACAGTGTTGATTAGTAGATGTTTCATTGTCTGGGAAGTAGTTATATTTGTATTAAAAGAGTACTTCGAACATGAGAACATTAATTTGCTTGTTACAGAGGTTAGATGTTAAACATCACATGTGAGTAGGTACTAAAAGTATTGCTAAAAATTTTTTTTTGCATATTTGCCATCATAGGTGAAAATTGCATCTCTTCTTTGCTTTGTGAGTTAGTGGCCATAATTGAAGTTATAGTCTGGGTGTGATGTATAATGTTTATTGTTTTAATAAGGATAGATTATGGAAAAATTAAAAAATGTTGGCAAGGAATACGTGTAAAATGTTAATAAACTATGTCGGGATTGGTTAACTAGAAAAAAGTAGAGGCAAAATTATGTATTTCCAAAAAGAGGTTAAGTCAGATATGTACAATAGTGTGGATGGAAGAATTAAGCGTGTATGTTGAATGAAGGTGTTGATGTAAGGGTTAAGTAAGATGTGAAATTTAATATATCAGGTTAGCATTTGTTCAAGTAATGATAACGAAGTGAATAGTAGGTTAGGTTAGGTCAGCTACATTATAAATACTTTAATATAGTCTGGACAGAACAGTGTATCCTGAGATAGAGGTTGGTTACGATATTACTATAGCTACAGTCTTACGGGATAAGCAAGGAAAAACGATACCAGTGTTTAATTTTTGAAAGCAATACTTTTCTCTATGTTTTAAAGATATTGTGAACTAGAATACAGTTCCACCCGGACAACTCTATTTTGAGATACCGGTATTTAATTTATTGAAAGTAAGAATTTTCTAGCTATTTTCTCAGTATCGTGAATAAGAATACAGTCCCACACGGTCAACTCTATTTTGCGATACCTGTATTTTATTCCCCATAATTTACCACTTATCATGTAACTGTTATTTCCCAGAAAAATTATTTTTAATAAAAAATAGGGTACGCCGTTAGTTTTCCTGATACCACCATAAGTTGTACATCTACAGACATAATTTCATAGATAATGAAAAATCAGTATCGGGGTCATTCCAGATCAAATCAACCAATGGGCAAAACATGATGTCTTCAGATCTTTATGATTTTTTTTATGAGATAGTATTAGCTTAGCAGACAATTTCCTATCTCCTTTGGTTTGTGAATTATAAATTTTTGAAAATTAATAAAACTCCTGTTTGTAGGAACATTTTGATGTTTTTAAAAGCATGTAACTCTAAAACTGTCTCTCCTAGAAAGCTCAAATTTGTATCATTCTCTTTAGTTAACAATGGCCTCAAATTTTATATAATTTGAGTGTACCACATCTTTTTTTTTCTTAAAAACTTAAAACAAAATTTTTTTATAAAAAAAAATTTAATTTTGATGAAAATATGTATATTTTATGCCAAACCAATTTAGTAAGTTACGTACAAAGTTTAAGATGGTATTCCAATGGTATCATATTGAAATGACTTTTTGTGTAAATTAATGCACATAGAAATTATGTTAAGGCGTTACTTTTTAGCCTAAAAAAATTAATCTTTTAAACAACACTTAATTTTATTTTAACTGAAATTTAATTTTACCCATTTTATCCAAACAAAAAATTCAACTTACTTTACACTCAAGGAAAAGTTTATTTTTCTTCTTTTAACACTTCAAATTAGTAAAGATGAGTTCTCTTTGCCAAAACTTGTGCTGCTTCGGCCTTCTCAT
Organism: Bacillus rossius redtenbacheri; assembly: GCF_032445375.1. Taxonomy (NCBI): domain Eukaryota; kingdom Metazoa; phylum Arthropoda; class Insecta; order Phasmatodea; family Bacillidae; genus Bacillus; species Bacillus rossius. Next base: position 90,945,162 of record NC_086331.1, on the reverse strand, counting down.
ATGCTGGAACTTGATAGGTTCTACCTGTTGCTGTGGTTGTATTTAATTTGCACAAAATATAGTTTATTAGCAGTGCTAATAGTGCTCTCCTAGGATATGTGCATGATGGCGATGGAGCATTTGGGAGAAGAAAGGAAACACGAACTTCTTTTTCAACATCATCTTTTGAGTCAACATGCGCCAACCACCACTCCTATCATAAGCACAAGCGACAAAACCCACAATTTCTTCAAATGGAATGTCTATCACCAGAGCTGTTCTGTACCCTATGTGTTTCGGAATTATTAGAAAATGAGTAAATTTTGGTTTTGACCTTATTTAGATCTAGGGGATGGAATTTCTGGGTCCTAGAGACTGCCACAGCTTTTTTTAACCTTGTTGTTAGAATCTTTTCTACATTTATAAACTCTTCATAGGTTACACAAGAAAATGTGATGGATGGAAAATTTTCCACACCCCACTGAAAAAGCTAAAAAAGTGTTAGAATTTGGTTTTCTAGTGGATTTCGGAGAATAGCTTTGGCAGCAAGCCTTTTTACCATACCCCCAACTCCCATCATAAACTCCCTTTGTGATATAGCATAAAAGTGCCAGTCGGCATCAAGTCCATCAAAGTACTCTTTGTGATAGATAAGAGTCAGAAAATTCTTACAATTTTTGTACTGTGCAGCTGAATCATCTAAAAAATAGTACAGCTTTTTCAAATTTGGAAAATAATTTCTCAGAAATAAAATTAACTTTTTTCTGGAAAGCATGAAAAATGACAGTTTGTGTGTTAGGCAGTCTGATTTAAATATAAAACTGGTGAACTAGCTCTTGTTTTCCTGTTTCTTGATTGCTTTCCTTGAAATATACGAGTCATTCCATATCAAATCAACCAAAGAAAAATTAATTTAGAAAATTCATGTTTCAGATTTATATGATTTTTTGTATTTTGATAATAAGAACTTAATACATTATAAATCCATTTTTTTTTAATTTATATCTTGAGTAGTTTTTTTGTATTAAATTTTTGAAAAATGCCAAACTAGCCAATTTTAGCAATGTTTTGGATCACTCAAATACTTGTAGGTTTCCAACTAATGGTGCTAGAAGCCTGTTTGACAGCTCATTTTAAAGGTCATTGAATGGGCTTCAATTTGATATGTAACATGACCAACTTCAGAAAAAGAAATAATTTTTATTTGTTTTCAAAATTTTTAATATTGAATTTCTAAAAAACACCATTTTAGATTTTTTTTTTTAAAAAAAGTATGTTATTCCTACATATATTGGTTGGATTTGTGCCAAATTTCAAGGTGGAGAATCAATGGGATCATGAGTAAATAAAACTGAGAAGTTTAGTAGATGCTTAAGGGGGCATGGTAGATAAATAAATGCTTTAAGCGTCAGTTGGACGTTAGAGTTTTTTGGAAGACAACATTGAAAAACTGCAAAACAACAATCCTACATAATGTTATTTGCCAACTTTATTAGCAGACGTCCCAAAAAGACAATTCTCGAGCGTTGTTTCTTCCGCAGCAATTAAATGTTCGAAATTACCAAGGCAGAAGTTTTGTCTTCAAGTAACCTTCAGTTTTTAATTAATTCATTTAGCTCAGGTTTAGATACCATGCTGCCTTAAGAAATAGTTGCAGCAAGGAAGAGTAGCATAATTTTACATCAAATTTTGACTTAGTAAAGTATTCAAATTTTATTGTTATAGACTAAAAATTTTTTACAAATTATAAAACATGGATAACAAATCTTACCTTACATTCATCCAATGTTCTTTGATTAAACATTTGATCAATATGATAATACAAAGCACGTGATCTTGCTGAACAGATGTAGCCTAAGTTCAAAGCACATGATCTTGCTAAAAGGATGTAGCTTAAGTTATAACTGACAAAACATATAATTGCTCATGAAAAAAATCTGTTTAGTATATATTTAATTATTTACAGTTTTCACTTAGGTTGTGGCATACTTCGTTCAAGCAGGTGTGATGTCTACAATCTCTTCTTTAGTGAGTGTAAAAGTTCTCCCAGTTGCTGTACAAGGTTCAGCCTTTTTAAGATCTTCATTTCTAATGTCTAGTATATCGGCTCTTGGTGTTGGATAAAAAAAAGGAAGCAGCAGGTTCTTTGGGATGTAAAAAACTGACTTTAACTTCATTATTCTCATTATTTTTTGCCAATATACATGCAAGCCACCAAAAGTTATCGTATTTCACAGTAACATGTTTTGTCAGTTATAACTTAGGCTACATCCTTTCAGCAAGATCATGTGCTTTGAACTTAGGCTACATCTGTTCAGCAAGATCACGTGCTTTGTATTATCATATTGATCAAATGTTTAATCAAAGAACACTGGATGAATGTAAGGTAAGATTTGTTATCCGGGTTTTATAATTTGTAAAAAAATTTAGTCTATAACAATAAAATTTGAATACTTTACTAAGTCAAAATTTGATGTAAAATTATGCTACTCTTCCTTGCTGCAACTATTTCTTAAGGCAGCATGGTATCTAAACCTGAGCTAAATGAATTAATTAAAAACTGAAGGTTACTTGAAGACAAAACTTCTGCCTTGGTAATTTCGAACATTTAATTGCTGCGGAAGAAACAACGCTCGAGAATTGTCTTTTTGGGACGTCTGCTAATAAAGTTGGCAAATAACATTATGTAGGATTGTTGTTTTGCAGTTTTTCAATGTTGTCTTCCAAAAAACTCTAACGTCAAACTGACGCTTAAAGCATTTATTTATCTACCATGCCCCCTTAAGCATCTACTAAACTTCTCATTTTTATTTACTCATGATCCCATTGATTCTCCACCTTGAAATTTGGCACAAATCTAACCAATATATGTAGGAATAACATACTTTTTTTAAAAAAAAATCTAAAATGGTGTTTTTTAGAAATTCAATATTAAAAATTTTGAAAACAAATTAAAATTATTTCTTTTTCTGAAGTTGGTCATGTTACATATCAAATTAAAGCCCATTCAATGATCTTTAAAATGAGCTGTCAAACAGCCTTCTAGCACCATTAGTTGGAAACCTACAAGTATTTCAGTGATCCAAAACATTGCTAAAATTGGCTATTTTTGCAATTTTCAAAAATTTATACAAAAAAAACTAAAATTTTTTTATTAGAAAAAATAGTTTTATAATGTATTTAGTTGATATTACCAATATACAAAAAAACGTGAAAATCGAAGGTGTAGAGGTTAAAGCCTCTGGTTGATTTGATATGGAATGACCCATACGAAGAAAAAAAAAAAGGGTGAACAGTAGCCATAGAATTGTTCCAATGAAACCCTTGAGCCTAATCTTGTAGAACAAACAAATAATTTCCGGCAAAATCTAATTTTACTACAGCTTCACTTTCTTCCAACAAAGATTTTTTTTTCAGAGAAAAATATTGATTGTTGTTTAGCAACAAAGTAATATTTTTTTAAGGTTAATCAATTGATTGCCAAATTCTTGAACAAACTCATCAAATGGTTTGGTAAATGTTTCAAAATTGCATCTGTCAACAATAATCAACTGTTTGTAAGTGATGTCCATTTACTCCTCGAAAAAAACAGTTCAAGCTTCTTTAAATTCCTCAATATCAGGACAGTAGCCACATTCATTTTGGAAGCATGCCTGTATGGTGGATTGCACATAACTTTAACCATACAATCATTGTAACTCAATAGAGAACTTTCAGAGGCAGGAAGTGTCAATTTATTTAACCTACCTCCTGAAAACATGAGTTTTATATTCTGGTGTGCAGTGCAAACACACACAGAATGAGCACCACTGGCACCAGCAATAATGCAGTTCTTCAGCCTCAGTTCTTAAAACTATGAAAAGCCAATTTTTAAATAAAGGAATTTCGATTTTAAAATATTGTAATTTTCACGCATATTTCCCAAAATCACCCTTTTTTGAACATGGATTGGCTTATTTTCAGTGTCCTTACCCATGGAGGTATGGAGACAATCATTTTTTCTAGTCACTTGCCTACTCACTTTGTCGTGATTATTAAATTCTGTTACCAACAAACCTGTTTCACAAGGTAGAGTTTTCCCAGGTTTAGGATCCAGTGTTCATAGCACTCCCTTTTCTTCAACGAGTTTTTTTTTGCTTTCCTCACCATATAATTACTAATACCTAATTCACGTTCCATTCTTACACAAGACCAACTGGTTGGTAAGATTGTTAAAATGTTAAGTTTTTCACTCTTGCTTGCTGTTTCAAATTTTTCTTTCAGCTGCTTAAGAATTTCTGTCTACAAGTTTTCTGGTGGATTCTTGTTATCCTCGTCTATGTTGCCAGCTTGGGAAAAAGATTCATTAATCTTAATTTAATTTTGTCAAGTTTTTCTTTGCAGTATTTCTTATTTGATTTACATTTTATTTTAACAACAGGTGATTCTCATATTGATGTCAATGAGGTATTTAAAAAATATATGCCTGATTCTATATCCATATATTCAGGATCATCTTTGCTGCAGCCTGTTTTTTTTTTGTATTTACATTTTCAGCCAATTGTTCATCATGAATATTTCTATAACTTTCTTACTTAACTCTAAGCTGTAAGAAGTGCAAATTTTCATTCCATCTTCAATAATATAATTTAGCTATGTCATCCATGGTGTGACATTCCTTAGGTTTTTTGTTACCCAATGCCTGTCTTTATTAAAAGGATTGCAACAATATTTACCCCACTGTTTATCCATTTGTATATTATGAACTTGCACAGAGCACTTGTTCACTCAAGAGACAACTCACAACACAATAACTGAAGTCAAGAGCCCTAGTAGGAGGAAGCTAAGGGTTGCAAGTTAAGACAGGAAAGACACATGTCACAGCTTAAGTAACTACTGTTAGGTACAGTTGTTATATTTACCAAAGAAACTATTATCACCCTATTTTTAGACTTAACTTTTCTTAAGTAAATTTTTATGGCATAATGGGGAATCAATTATTAAGACAAGTTTAAATTTAAGAAAAGTTAGATAAGATTTTTTTATAATGTATCAAATCATGAATTAGCAGAATTTTCACACACAAAAATTTTCATAAAAAATAATTTCAATATGATACCATTGGAATACCATCATGAAACTTTGTACACAACTTACTTAAGAGGTTTGGATAAAATTTATATTTTTTTATCAAAATTAAAAATTCTGATTTTTGTTTTTTATAAAAAATGTTTTAGAGTTATTATCTGGAAAAAACATAAAGTGATGTGATATACTCAAGTTAATGTCCAATTAAAGCCCTCATCATTCTAAAGAGAATGATAAAAATTTCAGCCTTCTAGGACAAATGGTTTTAGAGTTATGTGCAAGCATCATGTACCACAGGATCAAGCCAACAGAATCATGCCATCAGGATCAATCCTTCAGGATCAAGGGATAACCTTCAATACATGAAGTGGAAGTTGGTAACAGTTGTGCTAAACAAAGAGATACAGGATTGCGGGTAAACAATGAATGGCAGCGGCAGTGTGAAAACGTAGGTATTGTAATGTAAGCTTAAAAGTTTTATTTTTAACGAACCAGTAGGAATTCAGAAACCATGTTTACAGGGTATATTTAGAGACGTCTCTAGTACTTTAAGAACATATTTTCCATTTTTATTTACTTTTCGTTCCCCAAAGCTACGACGCCCAAAACTGGTATAGTAATGTAAGACATAAACTATTATTTTTCACAAACTAGTAGGAATTAAGAAACGATAACTTCAGGGTAAATTTAGGTACAAGTGCAGTGTGTGAAAACCATGTTTTCTATCCAATCTAAAACGCTGCGACAACCGATAATTGCCAATTTAAGAAGTCACTTACAGAAGTAGATAGTAGGTATTTATATGCTACTTCGGTAAATATTTACAATCGCGGTAGATGCCAAAAAAAATGCTAAAAATCTGAAAATACTTTTATTCTGTGCCCTTTCACTTCCTCTTTTGAAAACAACCGGCGGAGGTAAGAAATTCCAAATACTTTAGGAGATATCGAATTTTTTAATTTCATCATATGTAGAGTCGCGGTATATGCCAAAAAAAATGCTAAACATCTGAAATACCTTTATCATATGCTCTTCAACTTCCTCTTTTCATTAAAAGCGGCGGAGATAAGAAATTCCAAATACTTTAGGAGATATCGAATTTTTAAATTTCAGCACAAAACCAGCGCATTCCTGTGGCGTGCGTGTACCATTGTTTCTTGTTTACGTACGAGAACGAGTATCTATTTTTTTATTGGATAATGATGTCACGTGATTGTTCGTGATAGGCCAGAATTCAAATGAACTAATACGTGATTATTTAGTTCAATTATTGTTTAAAACGGTGTTTAATTACCGCCTCCAACTTACGTGAGTTTTTAACGTTTCTAATTTTAAAGTCTTATTTGTTATTTTGATATTGTTGCGCAAGTAATAAGTAACAAAAAAAATTACGTGAGTTGTTACTGTACATCCTTTGTTACGGGTTTGTTAGGTAAGGTCAGTTACATTATAAATAATTTAAAACTAAAGAATAATTAAAATTAATTCACATTATTTTTAATATCACCTTAGTTTTAAAGTATTAATAATGTAACTGACCTGACCTAATCGACCATTTTAGTTTACTGTTCACCCTCTGTCCGGGTTTGTTTGGTCAGGTCAGTTACATTATAAATATTTTAAAACTAAACAGCCATTAAAATTAATTCACAAAATAATTTTTAATGTCGGCTTAGTTTGAAAGTATTAATAATGTAACTGACCTGACCTAATCAACCATTTTATTAATTACGCATTCACGATTCACGTATTCACGAACACGGCAAAATAACAAAAATGGCGCCGCTCGAATGGTTCCACAGGTCTTGTATTGCAAAATTAAAAAATTCGATATCTCCTAAAGTATTTGGAATTTCTTATCTCCGCCGCTTTTAATGAAAAGAGGAAGTTGAAGAGCATATGATAAAGGTATTTTAGGATTTTTTACATTTTTTTTTTGGCATCTACCGCGACTCTACATATAATGAAATTAAAAAATTCGATATCTCCTAAAGTATTTGGAATTTCTTATCTCCGCCGGTTGATTTTAAAAGAGGAAGTGAAAGTGCCTAGAATAAAAGTATTTTCGGATTTTTAGCATTATTTTTGGCATCTACCGCGATTGTAAATATTTACCGCTACTTCAATTCTGTAAACTTTATAATGAACCACAAAATGTTTTTGATTCAAACTTGGTCACATTTTATAATTAAGTTATCGAATGGTATAGTAATGAACTAGAGGGACTCTTCCATAAAAGCTTTAAAAAAACAGTGAACATTCGTAATTTTTGGTAATGACACTATAAAAGGGTAATATTTCAAGTATGTTAAACAAAAATTACTCAATTAACTATTGGTTAGGTTAGGTACATTTAAAATACTGTAAAAATGTATTGTTGGTAAGAAAACCTATCTTTAATGCATATAACCTAATCATCGGTTCACATTAATTCACAGTATTTTAAATATACTAAACTGATCTAAGAAGCTTAAAAACGATTTTCAAATCCAATACTAGGTTTGAGTTTCTGTTAGGACTCCCTAATAATGTCTTGATTATTTAATATTTCTACATATTATAAAACAAAAATATGACGTATCCTCAATAACAACCATAATAACAAGACTAACCTAAAAAATAATATTTAATTTTTAAATGGCAAACACCCTTATGTCGATTTAAAATTACCGCTTCCAATCGTATTGCTTACCTTTAACAACTGTGTACTTTAAACGATGGCTGTACAAAATCACATGTAAGTTATATTTACAAAAAACAGCAACAATAACAACTCGGCATAACCTGACAAAACACCGTGCTACTTAATTCCTGGAAACATCCCATGCCTACGAACGATTAGTCTCCCAATGCCATATTTGGTCATGCACCTTGAGTCATTTTTGAGCATCATTTGAAAAACTGCTAGCTATAAAAATTGATTTGCAATTTACTGTAATGGCTGCAAAGAGCCAGGTGAAAAATAAATGCTATAATTCAATTCCAAATCGGTATAATATCTCTTTCATTTTCAAGACATAATACCTTTTCTGTCCCTGTCACTCTCAACAATCAAACTATTTACTCTCTCTTTCTAGTACTACACTTTTAAACATATTCACCGCCATCGGTAACAAGCAAAACACGAAGTTACTATAAAATGTCGAAGGAATTATAAAACTATAATTTTTTCCATAGGAAAGTTTTTCATCTAATATCGTTTGACATTTTCACTATAACAGCATAATCATGCCTGACATTAAAAATCGCATGCATATGTGAGTATCGCGATACATTGTCGAGGTCTGGTCGACTAGTCCCTGACAATGCTGCTGTTCTGCCGGCTACTCAGGATTCAGTAGAGGGGGGTTCGGGCCGCGTGGCCGAGGGACTTAGTGTCCAGAAATGAAATGAGAACAACTCGAATAAAGTTTGATGGTCCTTTATACTTAAGACGCTGAACACTTTACATGGGGCTGCCGCGTTTCCGCCTGTGACTATTTCTATGTGGGTCGAAACCCAGTTCCGCGCACTATTCTGGTTAAGAAAATTACGGGACGTACCGCCCGTGACGACTATTACTTCCACAGTAAGAAATATAATTCTTATGACCCGCGTGCGAAAGGATGTCTGTCTGACGGTACAGCTCACTGGCCTGTAAGAAATGAGCAGCACAGAACCTATGACAGCGAATGATTAGTTTGAAAAATGAACCGCGACTCGCCAAAATTGAGAGCAGGACACACGTGCGTGCTAATAACAAGTTGGGAGCTCACGACTGAATAGCAAATTAACAAGCTCGACTGCAAAGTTGAGAAAACGTCTCCGCGCGTCAAACTCTAGAACCACTGCTAATCCCGCGCCCGCTTTTCTCACCGTCCCGGAGCGGTGTCACCAACATGTCCGTCGCCTCTCGTGCCGGGTCCACGACTGCCTCCCACTCCCCTATCGCGCCTGACCGCCCGCGTCTCCCCCTCCTCGGCGAGCCCGCGGAACACGCTGATTGGTCACAGGCGGAAGCCACGGCCTTGGCGCCCAGTGAACAATTAAAACTTATAAAATACAAAACCTTTCAATAAAAAATTAATTAAAATAAAATATAAGCAAAAATATGTACAAAAACTTAAAACAAAAATATATTTACAATAAATAATATGTCAAATCCTGTAAAGAAAACAAACGTCGCATGTCACCATCACTTGCGTCGCACAACACGCTCAAGAGATGGCGCTGGCGAGGCATAACGGCCTGAAGGAGCTGGGGAGACACTTGGGTCGATGTCAACATATTGCACTACTTTCTTGTCTCAAGTGTAAGGATCGGTTATACAATCTCCCATTAACCCTCTGCACGGAACACCGGCCTGTGGGGACAGTATAGTTTCGAATTTGAGCTGTAGAGCGTGCAGGGTGTGACCCTCCTCGCCCTTTTTCTAAGAGAGTCTCAAAGCATCCTCGGACAGCAGGTAGTCGTTATCAGTGTCCGGATCTTTCAACCTCGTGGTCGCCCATTAACGCTTTTCTGAAACCTACAGGATCTCCTGGATCGGTGGTCCCTATAAGGTAAGTTTCTTCCCGGTCTGACAGACTGTTATTCCTCTTTATGTGTATTATTCACCCGGTTTCAGAGACCCGTGTTCCCTTTATCATATAGCTGATCTATGAGACCGGTATACCTCTTTACAACTTTTTAGATTTTGTTTTGTTCATACTCAGTTTTTCTATCATATTCATAGAATCTGTATCATTTGTTTAGATTGGCTGACACCAGCAGAGCACAGACATGAGTAGATCACAGAGCAACATTTCTGCGCGGACCAGAAAAATTTTAGAACTTGCTTCTGCAACACATTCGGATGAGGAGTCAGAAGACTCTTATGTTCCTTCGGAAGATGATGAGGAAGTGTCACAGCACAGCTCTGACCGTGAGCTCTCGTGTGATGAAGACGAACCTGCCAAAACAGTGAGAGCAGAAGAGGCGAGGTCTCCTGCCAACCAAGACAGTGGCATTCCTTCAGGGGGTTTTACGGGAAGGAACAATTTTATTTGGAATAAAGATCCAGCCCAAACCATAAACAGCCGTTCCAGCCAAAATATTATAAAAATTAAAACATCCACACTCAAAGGCCCCGCGAAAAATGTACTTCATCCCAGCTCTGAAGATGTTTGGGGACATCTTTTTAGTCCTGATATTCTCGAGGACATTGTTACATGGACTAATATGAAATTGAATTCAATGCGAGAGAATACCAAACTCAATGATAACTCATATCGCCCGACAGACATAGATAAAATAAAAGCATTATTAGGATTGTTTTTTTTTTTGAGCTGCATTTACAAATCGCCTGGAGAGTCACTTTCATCACTTTTTTCCACAGGGCCTACAGGCAGGCTAATATATCGCGCTGTGATGTCCGAAAAACGGTGCAGTATCCTAATCAGATCATTACGATTTGATGACTCTAGTACCCGACATACCAGGTAAGAAAAGGATCTGGCCGCTGCGATTTCTGGAATATTCAACAGGTTCATAAACAACTGGCAGGAGATTTACGAAACTATAGCCTTTGCCTGTGTCGAAGAGACTCTAGTCACATTCCGGGTAAGATGCAAATTTAGGATGTACATGCCTAACAAACCTGTCAAATATGGCATAAAATTAGTTTGCCTGGCTGACACTCGAAATTTTTACCTTTCAAATGCCTACATTTATGTTGGGAAAGGTAGTGACGGGATGACTCTCAGTGCTGAAGAAAGAAAGCTTAAGAAGCCGACGCAAGCATTAGTACGATTAGCCAAGCCTTTGTACGGTTCCAATAGGAACATAACTGTAGATAATTGGTTTTTGTGTCATCATTATATGGATTTACCAAAGAATTTACACTTTTATTGTATGTGTCAAAAAAACACAAGACTGTCATTCTTCTGTCATCAATGCATCACGGCAATTATGTCGACAGTAAGAGTAACAAGCCGGAGATAATTTCATTTTATAATTGCACCAATCTGGAGTTGACAGGTTGGATATGAAGTGCACCGTGTATTCGGCCAACCGAAAAACCAGGAGATGGCCTCTGGCAATTTTTTATCATCTTAATCCATTAGCTGCAGCAACAACTACGTCATCTACAAAAAATATTACGAAACCACAAAACTACGTCGATTTGACTTTATATCCAAATTAGGGCTGTCACTGACAACAAACCATCTTCATCGACGGCTTACCATTCAGAACTTGCCATCTGGTCTAATAACACTAATAAAAAAAATTCCCTGACAACCATCCATCCTGAAGATGCCGATGCTTATGCATCGAATCAATGAAGGACGGATCGCTTTGAAAAAAGAAAAACGTGCCGTTATTGCCCATACCAGAGGGAGAGCAAGACTATGACATCCCCCAGCCTATGGTCCCTAATTTCCTGTCTGCGAAATGTCCTGATTTGCCCATGTAGCTCTCGTCGGTGATAAAGTGAGTTCAGGCCAAAGTGGCCGGGACCGGAAAAATACGGGACCTGGAGGGAACGTAACGTAGGCAGGAGGAATGGTAGGTAATACCAAGGATAAGGCGATGATGTCCATTTTCACGAACCCCTTTTTATTCCATAAAGAAATCCTGCCGCAGCCTGGCCGGAACGTCGCGGAACGAGCGTCCTCCCCGCCGCGACCCGGACTCCCGGAAATAAGTCTCGTCCTCAAGATGTGACTAAATATTGTACAAATACTTCGCTTGTCATTTATTCGTAACTAATTAATTCATGTATTTTCGTTTTATTAATTAATTACTTGTCATGTCGTTTTAATAATTCTGTGATTCTTTCAAGTGCTTATGTTATGTTAGTAATGTAATCGCAGCCTGGCGCACCGCGAGGCGGGCCTCTCACACGCTGGCCGATTTCCCCTCCCCTCCTACGCGGCCCGCGGGCCTCGGCTTACTAGCGGGCGGAGGACGGCAGTGGTGAACCAGAAGCGAGAGCGAGTAGACGTGCGCTCCGCTCCGCGCTGCTCGGGAGACGCGTTTTCTTAGCTCTAAGTTCGCCGTCAGTGAAACGTCACGGGTTGTCTCTGCAGCTGAGCTGCATTCGTTATACCGCTGGACGTTCTCAGTTTTACGAGTCTTTTCGGGACTTCGCCTGCCTACGTTATAGGCCGTGTAAGTGCCTCTTCGGACCGCCGAACCTCTCAGTCAGTACGAACACTCATAGGACCTTTTTCCGCTTACGTGACGGGCCGCATACGCGCTGTGCATCTATACAGAACAATCGTAACCGGTACAATTAGCTACGGGGTTACCTCCTCTGTTCGTTTCGGGTCGCATCCTAAGGACGAGGCTTATTTCCGGGAGTCCGGGTCGCGGCGGGGAGCGCGCTCGTTCCGCGACGTGCCGGCCAGGCTGCGGCAGGTTCTCTATACGAAAATAAAAGGGGCTCGTGGAAACGGACATCACCGAGTTATACTTGGAACTACCTACCGTTCCTCCTACCCACGTAACGTTCCTTCCAGGTCCCGTATTCCGGTCCCGGCCACGTTGGCCTGAACCCACTTCCTCACCTGCAAGAGCTACATGGGCAAAACAGAACATTTTCGCAAACAGGAAATTAAGGACCATAGGCCGGGGGACGTCAATATAGTCTCGCACAAGTCCTCGTTTATTAAAACGACTGCCGAACTAATACCTTACAGGGGTTCATTTAGGACACGTTTTGGAATATGACCTGAGAGTTAGGGTATGGCAGCTGCCCAACAAGGCAGTGCATATTCGCTACCTTACTCAAACATCTTGGAATACCGCCCTTAATGTTAAGAGTCACACCATTGACTTCGTCGCTTGCTGACTGTTCCAGTGGCTAGTTATACATAACAAACGGGGAGGTAATACTTACGTTAACACAACACTATAATTAATTAAGGCTGAAGGCCGCAAAGGAGGCACTCACAAAGTTATTATGGTAAGATTGACGTCGTCCGACCGAAGGCCACCCTAAAGCCCGACCTGCAACCGCCAGTATTCACCCCGCTAACGGAACGCGCCCCTAGCCATGGCCCACCCGAGTCAGGCGAGCCACCAACAACTAAGGTAGAACCCGGCCTCCCCCAAATAAACAGACCGTCACTTCAATCAACCACGTATAAAAACAAACACTAATTATTAATTTATATTACGTAGTAATTTAAAGTCGATTGACAGAAGTGCGACGTAGGAGTGCCCGGGCACTCACGTGTGCAACTACATAAATACGCGTGTGAGTGTTCCCCTGGCGGCCTTCTGCCTGAATCAATCAATCAGACCTTATGACATAATTATTCAAACCTTGTGTTGCGTCATTAACCACACCAGAACAATCTGACAAGAAACGAACAGTCGCTGGTGTGACGTAAAAAATTCAAACACAATAATTCTTAAATATAATAACTTTCAATTCATTGAAGGGACAAATGACCTTAATTCAGCCTTTATAATTTATATAAGAATTTAACATCATTAAATTCTCTTATTAACTTATCAGATCAGAAATTAACGTAATGAGGTCAACCCTGGCGCGAGGGCCACCGAGCCTCGGCCGGACGCCATGACATGACGCCAGTACAGCGCGACTCGTGGACCGGGGCGGACGCACGTCCCACGGAGAGACATCATCCTTTGTCCACACCGAGTTCACTTCTGGTAACTATAGTCATTCTTCAAAACCTTTTTAATAATCTCTCCGTGTGTACCCGGTCCAGCTTTTTCGGTCCAGGACCTAATCCGGCCGCATAAATATCACACCCCCCCCTGCACCCCACTTGGTCCGCGGGGTAGGTGCACTATCCGGTACGGGCCGACTCCCGAGGACAGAACTTTTGTTAATCTCAGTCGCTCCGGCGCTGACACTCCCCGTAAGGGAACTCTTGAGCGAATTTAGCTGCGGTCCGCGCTCCACTGCCGTGGACGCGAGCACCGCCTCAATACGCAGATTTACGGGATTGGCCGCCTCCAATCACCCTCACCCCTCGTTGAGCAGTCAGGCTCAGAAACGCCTAGGGACACGATAATACGGAACAACTACTGACGTTGTAACATTCTTTTATAAACTTGTGCAACGCAACCTCGTGCAACATTTCTTTTGTAAACTTGTGCAACGCACCCTCGTGTAACATTCTTTTGTAAACTTGTGCGACGCACCTCTCCACGTAACATTCGTGAACTTATATAACGCAACCTCGTGTAACATTCCTTTTGTAAACTTGTGCTACGGTAATTCAGTAACTCTCAGACTCAGTTGAGTGTAATTGTGTAATTTGTATCTTGTAACGTCACCTATTGTACGACGTGGCGTGTAACCGACAACGTTACACCAGAGCCACTGTCGACTGAATAAATGACACACGTCATTTATTAACTCACTCCAGCGTACGCTTCTTTAAACCTGCTATCCCCAACCACCGCCGAGTAGGGAATCTCTCAGACCCACGTAACACCGCCGACGGTCCTAGTGGGCCACGCAGGGCAATCGACCCCACGACCCAACTACCGACTAGCACCAGAACTAGTCTGGCGCCCACCCGGACTCATTACATTCGCAACAGCCACTCCCGCTAGGAACCGCACCGGGACTCGAGCCCGAGACCCCGGACGACGGCAAGATCACTTGTGAGTGACTCGGGCACTCCTGTGTCGCACTTTCCTTGGGCGGGGTTTTTAATTAATAATGGAGTTACTATTAAATTTTGTTTGATTGTTAATGAACTGGGGTCCAGGTGTTTAATTAATTAGACACGGCCCTTGGTTCTACCTTAGCATCGGAGGCTCGCCTGACTTGGGTGGGCCATGGCTAGGGGTGCGTTCCATTAGCAGGGTCGGATACTGGCGAGTACAGGTCAGGCTTTGGGTGGCCTTCGGCTGGACGACGTCAATCTTATCTGACTACCTGGTGCAGCGATCATAGCTACCATCGCGAATATAGTGTAACTTTTTGTGTAGCCTTGGCTTAACTGGTCAATATGAATAGACACTTATTCACCATTTTTGAAAACATTAATATAACCATCTCAATCCCTTTAAAATAAATGATCATTTTTACACAAGGGACACATAACACTTTATTCCAATTGTAAAAAATTTCTATCGTGTATGAAACCTTCCAAAGAAATTCGAACACTCCCGATTACGAAAACTTCATTAAAAAAAAGCCAGTGGTCTGCTAATATTCCCAAAGAACTATCTCTACGAGCTGTAATGGAAGACTTTGCATTGAGTTTTCTGTCGTGTGATAGGGTCTTAATCCTTGCTGGATTGTCGCTAGATTATTTTGGGAATTCTAACATGCACAAAAATTCTGCCATTCCCGATTACACCCGAACAATTCACCTTCAGCCAACCTCGGGTTTATTTATATATATTTACATTTCTCTGTTTATTTTAATGTAGCTATACTAACCTAACTAACCGTCCATAGTGTTTTAATGTAGCTAACCTAACCGACCACTTTTAATATTTGAATTCATTTTTCCTGCGCAAAAATACAACATATCCCGAAGTTGGCCGAAGGTGAATTGTTCGGGTGTAATCGGAAATGGCAGAACTTTATGTGCTTCTTAGGTCCCCCGATTATTTTAAACATACGAAATCAAGTGTTGTTCGAGAACTCCACTATAGGAAACTGTGCATCGGGCACTTAACATACATCTGATCACACTTTAGTAATCTTATTAATTATAGCTCTTAAGTTGCCGTCGTCCGGGGTCTCGGGCTCGAGTCCCGGTGTGGCTCCTAGTGGGAAAAGGCGGTTCTTGATACGTTTTGTCCGGGTGGGCGCCAGACTAGCTCGGCTCTAGTCGTGAGTTTGGGGTCGTGGATGTATGTGCCCCTGCGTGGCCCACTAGGGCCGGCGGCGGTGTTGCGTGAGATGATATTTAAATAAGAGACGTGGAGTTGAGGTGGTGGTGTCGTACCTTTTATTCATAGGAGTGAGTCGTACACAATACAACACTCTACAGAGGTCCCCGGGGGGGGGGGGGTTTACTCGTTATTCCGTGGCGCCGTATTGTTTGTGTTCCGCGTTACGTGGGCCTCGGACGCTGTTACGTCTCATACGTCTCACTGGTTACGCGGGTAACGTAATTTCGTAACACAAAGGCGGGACACAAAAGTACACTGAATTAAGGGGGTGCGCACAAGTTACGTGGCACTCGTTACTCGGGTAACATAAGTTAGTAATACAAAATACGGGACACAAAATACACTGAATTAAGGGGGCGCGCACAAGTTACGTGGCACTCGTTACTCGGGTAACGTAAGTTAGTAATACAAAATACGGGACACAAAAATACACTGAATTAAGGTGGCGCGCACAAGTTACGTGGCACTCGTTACTCGGGTAACGTAAGTTAGTAATACAAAATACGGGATATAAAAACACACTGAGTTAAGGGTTGGGCGATTGGAGACGGCCAATCCCGTATACGAATGTCTCTGCGCGGGTGTTGTGCCCACTGTGGTGAAAACACGCACCGCAATTAAGTTTGTCCAAGCTCCCTCGCGGGTTTGTGGTCAGCGCCGTGCGCGTGACCTTAAGTAAAGTTCTGTGCGTTGCGGGAGGCGGCCCGTGCCGTATACTGAAGATCAACCCCGCTGACCAAGTGTGGTGCGGGGTGTCTTTAAACTGATGTGGTCGGAAGAGGTCCTGGAACGAAAAGGGGGACCGGGTACTCACGGAGAGTTTAAGTAAAAAAAGGGGTTCTGTTAATTAGTGACTATATATACCGGACGTTACTTTCGATGAAGACAAAGGTTGTTGCCTCTCCATGGGACGTAGGTCCGCCCTGGTCCGCGAGCCGTGATGAACTGCCGAACTGGCATGGCGTCCGAGAGAGGCTCGGCCTCTCTTGCGCCAGGTTTGACCTCATTACGCTCGACTCTAAATGGGTGTGTCTGGAAGAGACTTTATTGTCGCTAAAATCCTAATTTAATGTTCCAGGAGGAATGGGTACGGTTCTTCTCTTGTCTACTCAGGTTTTCGCGGGTTTGCTTTTAATCGCTGTTCGGCTCGCCTGACTCGGGTGGGCCATGGCCAGGGGTGTGTTCCATTAGCGGGAGCGTATACTGGCGGGTGCAGGTCGGGCTCTGGGGTGGTCGTCGGCCGGACGACGTCAAAGTATAATTTCTCATCGTAGTTTAGGATAACCATAGATATAAATTTTAGCTCCTCAGTGTTTTATTTTGTTGAAATTAGAAATAGGATTCAAGATATAAGGTTTGTTTGACTCGAGGTCTCTTTTTGACCTGTCAACTCTCGGGGCGCCCTTTTCCGGAAGCAGTTAGGGGGATGGTCGTTTTACTCGCGGGGGCAAGTTGCTCTCAGGTCACTCAGGTCATGCTCTCGATGCTCCTCCTCTCGAGAAAGAGTTGCGAGGGCAAGTTGTCTGCTAGTTGTTTTGGCGCGACTTTGACGATGGAGTCAATATGTTATCAAGCTACATTTGGTGATGACGATAATATTTTAATAGATGAAAACATTGAAGCGGAAAATCATTACAATATAACTTATTTGGCGTCCTTTATTTAACAATCAAAAGATTTGCAATAGTTTCCTAGTACAGGTTAGCTTATGCATTGCCGTCGTCCGGGGTCTCGGGCTCGAGTCCCGGTGCGGCTCCTAGCGGGAATGGCTGTTGTGAATGTAATGTGTCCGGGTGGGCGCCAGACTAGCTCTGTTTCTAGTCGATAGGTGGGTCGTGGGTTCGATTGCCCTGCGTGGCCCACTAGGACCGTCGGCGATGTTGCGTGGGTTATGAGGAATTCCCTACTTGGCGGTGGTTGGGAGTCGTAGGGTTAACTAATCAGACGCTGAAGTGATACAACAAATGACGTGTGTCGTTTATTCATGCGACTGTGGGTTTGGTGCAATACCGTTGATTACATGCCACGTCGTACAGTGGGTGACGTCACACAATACAGAAGTTACACAATTACACAAGGATAGTTTGAAAGTTACGTAATAAGACGTGGCACAAGTTCACAAAAAATGTTACGCGAAGGTGCGTTGCACAAGTTTATTGAATGTTACACGGTGACGCGTCGCACAAGTTCACAAAAGAAAACATTCTAGATTCAAGGCATTGCACAAAGTTACTAATTATTACGTATTAGCGTGGCACTAGGCGTTTCTGAGCCTGGTTACTCAAAAGAGGGGTGAGGGTGATTGGAGGCGGCCAATCCCGTATAACAACTTCTCGAGGCGGTGTTCGCGTCCACTGTAGTGGAGCGCGGACCGCAGCTAAATTCGCTCAAAGTTCCCTTATGGGTTGGGGTCAGCGCCGTAGCGGCTGGTTTTAATTAAAGTTCTGTTCTTCGGGAGGCGGCCCGTGCCATATGCTGAAACTACCCCGCAGACCAAGTGTGGTGCAGGGGGTTTTAAAAGTTATGCGGCCGGATTAAGTCCTGGACCGAAAATTGGACCGGGTACGCACGGAGAGATAAGTAAAAAGAGGTTTTGAGGAAGTGACTATAATTACCAGAAGTGAGTTCAATGCAGACAATGGATGATGTCTCTCTGTAGGACGTGCGTCCGCCCCGGTCCACGAGTCGCGCTGTACTGGCGTCATGTCATGGCGTCCGGCCGAGGCTCGGTGGCCCTCGCGCCAGGGTTGACCTCATTACGTTAGTTTCTAATGTGACATGTTAATAAGAGAATTTAAGGGCGTTAAATTCTTACATTAATTATTAAAGCTGAATCAAGATCACTCGTCCCTTCTACAAATTGAAGTTAGTATGTTTAGTAATTATTTCATTTAAATTTTACGTTACACCTGCGACTGTTTGTCTCTTGCCGGACTGCTCTGGTAGGGGTAATAACGCAACACAAGGGGTTAATAATTATGTCACATGGGTTAATTGACTAATTTAGGCAGAAGGCCGCCAGGGGGACACTCACACACGTATCGACGTATTTACACACGTGAGTGCCCGGGCACTCCTACGTCGCACTTTCGTTAATCAACTTTTAATGTATATATAATATTGTTTAATATTCTGTATTTGTTTTTGCAATGTGGTCGGCTGTAATGTCGGTCTGTTTATTAGGGGGGCCGGATTCTACCTTGGTTGCTAGTGGCTCGCCAGACTCGGGTGGGCCATGGCTAGGGGCGCATTCCGTTAGCAGGGTTGAATACTGGCGGTTGCAGGTCGAGCTTTAGGGTGGCCTTCGGTCGGACGACGTCAGTATATCACAGGCGGTTTAAAGTCAAAAAGCAATATTTATATTTATATTTACCTTTATCAAGATATTTCATAATTTGTTTTCCAATATATGGTAAATCAATAGCTACTTCATCTTCAGATGAATCTTCAGAAATTTCTCACGATGTCTGCTATATTTTCCGCCATCATTGTTTTACAATAAATCGCTTTTTCTTCGTGTATTAAAAGTTACCGACTCTTTTTGCCCTCAGGTCAAGTTGTTCCCAACTCTTTCAACTCCCGAGGAACACGAGAGACCTCGAGTCAAACAAACCTATTATTGGCTTAGAAGAAACAAACGAAGCCCACGTTGTTGATGTTGATGTTTATTGTTTTAATATTGTGTCAGGAGGTTTAATTTGAATGTTGCCTTAACGAAGTAATTATTTTGTTGACACATGGTTTGTCAATTTTAATGTCACAGAAATATATTTAATAGAAGGTATGTCTAAATCTTGTTCGGTTGTTGTGTTTGCTTGATTTTTATTTCACATGTATATTCACGTAGTTACTTGTAATGCGTTTACTTATCCAGTAAGGTACTAAAATATGGATAAAATTTAGGGTTTAGTTACATATGGCTTGGAAAATAGGTTTAGGAGTTGAGAAATGCAACGAATAGAAAGTTGAATCTCACGATTTTTGCTGTAATTATGACTCAACCAACCAATTTAACGCAAACTGGGCAAATTCTAATAGTACACTGCTAATTGGGAGTAGTCTACTGTGGCCGGCAGTTATCTTGGCGTGTCTCAGCGCGTTGGTGCGGGGACAGCGGGGTCGGAGAAAGAAGATGGGGTAAGCAGGCGACACGTAGCCGAGAGCCGTGTAGTGGCTGTTAGGAAAATATTGCCCTTCAGTGTATACCCGAAAATGGAAGGCGAAGGTGGCAGCTCGCAGAGGCGCGGTAAAGTGATACATAGCGGAGAGCTGGAAATAATAAAAACCGTGATGCAGTTTTGTGATGAAGAAGCGAAAAATAAATGTCTGCTCGAGCCTTTACAGAGACCGACGGCAAGAGCAGCGATGTACACGGGTGTGAGTGAACAGTCCATAGTCAGGATTCGTAAAGTCAGCAAAGAACGACCACATGACCCACAGACTACGCCAGAAAAAAACCCAGATATTTTGAGTATTTAATAAACAATGGAAATATATCTTTACTACGTTACTGTTACGTAGTGTATAGTGGAGTAAAATATTTGGGCAGTTAGGGTGTGTGTGAGTTGGGCGGTTATTAACAAGTAAGGTCTTGATAGCCTATTGTGGAGAAATGATGAGTATGAAGCGTTGACGAAATGACAGAACGGGGAAAACGGGAGTACCTAGAGAAAGTAATAAGAATAGTAATAATAGTAATTAATTTTAACTTATTTTTGTTTTTCGTCACCTAATACAATCAATTATCATGGAAAGAGATCTTCATACTTACATTAAACAAATCATATAATATATATGAGGTTTTGAAGGTTATAATATGCATTCTAAAGTGGAAGTACAATGCAAATTGTATTTACATTTATAATAAATAATCGATTATAGGTGCATTAAAATATAAAGCCACACATACACAAGCATTTTTTAAATGCAATTAACGTTGGTAGTCAGGTGTTTCCTAAACGACTGACACGAAGTTAGAGCAGCAAATATAACATAACAAGCTCCATGTTTACTTAAATGTACATCCAGCGCTAAATTGAACGTTTTAGGTACGGAAACTGGAGAACGATAAGGGCTAGACTGGCTCCTGTGTCATCAACTGTGAGATAGCTTTCGCGCGGAGAGCTACAATTGCGTAATGTTTTGGTCGTTTGTTTTTTCTTGTAAGACTTTTGTTTTAATTAGCTTTGAGAACACAATGAATTGAGAATCATAGTTTATAATTTATTTTACATACTAAGTGACCTAGTTTTCCAAAATAAATCGTGTCTGGTTTTCGCTAGTTACTGAGTTAACATTTCAATTAATTTTGGTTAGCATAATAATTAATGGGACAAAGTAAAACGTTGCAGGTTTAGATAATAGTTTGTTACTTTTCCTGACAGATGAGTACAAATATTCGAGCACAACCACTGCAATTTACACAATGTTACACTTATGTAGTACAAGTACAATTCATAGGATTTCTCACTTTTGATTTGGTAACCCAGCGCTCTTAGCCAGAAGGCCGTACCGCCCTGTGGCCCCCACGGACGTCGATACAGACTTACGTAGTGTAAGAAGTCACGCGCCGAATGTTTTCTGTGCTGCTAGTACAAACCTGGCCGCTGACCTTGACAATAGGGTATCGCTTCCTCTTCGCCCTCCCCTCCCCTCCAGACAGGACTAGGGAGCTCAGACGCCAAGATATCTGCCGGGCATAGTAGTCTATTTTGCGATTCCATAACAGTTCTGATGATGTAACCAAGACGGCATCGTTTACGTCATTACTACCCCTTCATTAATACGAGATAAGTGCGGGAATATGGGGGTTTTGGGCGAGGAAATATAAATACGCTAATTTTTAACGTATTTCATACTTTTAATATTAAACATTTTTTGTATCGTAAAGTCGTAAAGTATATTATAATTCCCCCCACCCCTGCTTAAGTCTATTTTGTAATAACAATATTTTTATTTTTAAAAGAAATTAATGTCGGTAGATATTTTAACTTAACGGCAGTACTGTGATATTACAGCGTTCCCTATTTAGTAGCATACTTCATGATACTGAAAAATAAAATTTACAGGTAAAGTGGTAAAATATGGGGAATAAAATACCAGTATCACAAAAATACACTAGGGTGGGTGGGGCTGTCGTCTACTTCACGATACCGCCAAAAAGATTATGGTAAAATGTCTCACATTCACCAAATTAAATACTGGTGTCACTGCTAGATCTGGAAGAATTTAATTCTACTTAATGATGAACTAAATCTAAAATTTACCAAAATAAAATATGCAAATTTTACTGTGTCTACATTCTCATTCACCAAAACCCATAAATTTCTTGACTCATATGGTAAGAATGTACAAGTGTTAATTGCTTCAGCACAGACTTGTTGATGACTTCATCAATATCCCTACCATATCGTGATTTAAACGTATTTGTATTTTGAACCCTCACCAAAACTTTTGCTTTGTTTTTTTCTCTTCAACGGTTGCAAAACTAACCTAATCACAACTCACCTCTAACATAAAAATCTAACTAAATGCATGTTAAAATACGAATCACAAACATTTCAAAGCCATAAAAACCCACTTACTTTTCTTGGCTTTATGGCAATTATCTTTTACTATCATTATTTCTCTTGCAGATATTAAATTTACCCCAAAACAATTGCCATTCCATCATTTAATTTATTCTACATTGCGAAATATGAACCTTCGTATTCTTGTTTACAATTAAAACACAACCGCACATTCTTTCTTTACACTGCACCGTTATATTAAATTAATAGGGTAAACGGGGGGAATTGGGAGGTATGTTTTATAAATTTAGCTGTTCCGACATCAACTTATTTATATTTTTAATGCTTACATGTTTCATTTCTTTCATATTGCAATCTGTTAACTTTTCTGTTATATTGCATAATTTTTAATTGTTCACATATTAAAAAAAATTGAGTTACCACCGAATTACCCCCATGGGGGTAATTGGGATGGGGGTAATTGGGATGTACTCCTATAACCCATAAACAGTGCATTCTTAATATTATGGGCTATTAGGTGGTAGAAAACTATGGCAAGAAGAGTACATATCACTTGGATTTAGCCAGAAAAAAATTTTTTTTACCAAAATTTTATGATTTAAAAATAATATTATCAGATATTCATACTTTTAAATAAAAATTATGTAGGAAATTTACCTTATTACGTACAGCTTTCTAAATCATTATATACAAACAGTTCAATAGTATTACAAAACAAAAAACCTACTTCAATTTTATTTTTTAAGTCAAGAAGATTTGGCTAGTTTAGAAAACTTTGTAACAGTAAGACCAACTTTTGCTTCTCCTCATAGATATAAAACATATAAACAAGCACTAACACATTTTAAAAATAGGAATGCTTTTTTTTTTTGAGAATCTTGTAGCCTGCCTATTTATAAAAACAGCATAACAGAATAGGCTACATGAAAACTATTATTATGAAAACTATTAATAGCTACTGAAAAATTATGTCACTTCCATTTAGTAGCCCCAAACAAAAGAAGCCTATCTAATTAATAAGCAAATTATGGAATTAAACACTGTTAAACATATTTACACATTTATTAAAATAATTGGTAACCGTTTTATAGTTTGCATGGTCTAAACCAATGTGCCGCGAACTAACGGGGATCGGAGTTTCAACAATACACAGAATGTCTTCTAGTAGTGTTGGCACTTCATCCACTTTTGTTGGCCAAGAAAATTTGTTCAGTCCTTTGCTTTCCGTAAATTGTAGGTTGTAATATGTTGTCATGTTGGGTGGGTCACCTAGTTCTGAAGTACCAGTGACTTATGCAATGTACCATTCGTCATCGTAGCAGGCAGCTACAAAGTCATTTTGTTTTGGTTTATGACTTTCTTCAACTAAGTAGGGGCCTAGAGGGTTTTTATATAAGCCAGACTGATTGGCAGCCAAACACATTTCTTTGTCTGTCTCCTCATCAAGAAACTGGTTCAAATCATCATCTGATACATCTGAAATAAAAGGTTCATCTTCCTCTTCTTCAGAAGTCGAGTCAATTATTTTTTTGGACTTTTTTTGGTTTTTACAGGATTTTTCAATTGTATTGCATCTGCGTATCTTCAGTTGTTTTGGTTCTCCTTTCTCAGTTTCCACTTCTGTCTCTAATAGGCCTATTCTTTTCTTTTGTTCCCTTTCGTCCTTTTTTTCTTTTGCCTCGTTTTTTTTCCTCTTCCTCCATTTGCTTCATAACATCTTTTTTCAGTTAGAGCCATGTTGTTGAAAGTTAATTTTTTCTTTTTGCTTTTATCTCTATTCTCTTTAGGGGTAACAGCTTTCAACAGTATTTTTCTAAAGGCTGTGAGATCTGCTAATGTAGGTGTAGGTGGCAGACCATCAGTAGTTGGACGCACTGGTGTAGATGGCAGGTAAGCTGGTCCCACTGATGTAGAAGGCAAGCCATCTGCAGCTGGAGACACTGATGAAGGTGGCAGGCTGTCTGTAGCTGCATATACTGGTGTAGAAGGCAGGCCATTTGCAGCTGAAACCACCAGTGTACATGGCAGGCCTTCTGTTGCTGAATCTAAAGGCATAGGTCGCGGGGCATTCGTAGCCTGATTCACAGGTGTAGGTGCCAGACCATCTGCAACTGGACCGACAAATGTAGATGACAGACCATCTGTAGCTGAATCTTTAGACGTAGATGACAGGCCACCTGTAGTTGTAGTCGCTGATGTAGATGGCATGTAACATGTAGCTGGAATCACTGTTGCATGGCTAGCCGATGGTCCTTCAAGTGCCGGTGGCAACTTGCCCAGAGCTTTTGTCAAGTTAACTGGCCAAATCCCACTTGACTTGAATTCAGCTTTGATGTTAGATTCTTTGAAGGCCCCTTTTTGACGAAGTTCCTTCTTTGGAAATATTTTTGAAGGAAGTCTTTCGTCCATGATCTCTCTTTACCTGCAACCACATCTTTTTCACAGGAGCAAACACCCCAACATCGAGGGGTTGTATTTTATCTGACGAGTCGGCTGGGAGAGAGAGAATGTGTATGTTATTTTCAAGAGCCAACTTGCTTACTCTGTACTGTATGTGACTTTTGTGAACATCATATATAATGAGGATTGGCTTTGGCCAATCCTTGGTCTTAAAGTAAAGGTAGAACGTGGTTTTATCTTGCCACCCACTCACGGATGATACATACGCTGCTCCCTCAGGTCCATTTACACACCAACTACTGTAAAGATTTTTGCTCTTGTAGATTATGAGAGGAGGAAACAAATGGCCATTAGCTGCCACTGTTTCAACTACAGAGAAGGTTTCCTTCCCCGAGCCACCATGCACCTGTGACACACACTTAGTGCCTTTTTCTGCTAATACCGTGGAACTAATGGAGCTGGAATATCCTGTTTCATCGAGATTTATTAGGTACTTGAGCTGGATTTGTTATGTCAAGTTCTTGTACTTTTGCACTGAGCATTTCAAAAAACTTCGTAAATGATTCTCGAGAAGCACACTGCATTCTGGCCTTTTGTATACCTTGTGCTTTTCGCTTTACGAGTTCTGGGTATCGTTTTAAAAACCCATCCATCCATTCCCTACCAGGGGCTTTGTTCGTTTTGGAAAACGGATTTGGTAGTTTTCTAGTTTGAAAATATTCTTGCACAATACATGTTATCTTGCCCTAGTAAATGGTTCCTGTAAATCACACAGATATTTAATATGAGTAGCAATATCTTGCTCTATTTTTTGAGGAATAAGTTGTTTGCGTCCAGCTCCTTGAACATCAGGCTTGGTTTTTCGCTGAATCCGATTTCTTAAAGTACTCTCTGGTATACCAAAGCATTTTGAAACACTGTAAATAGATTCACCTTTTTCTATACTTTCCATTGCACACTTCAGTTTGTTTAGATCATATTTAGGTTCACTTTTTCTCTTATAGTTCCTAGGCATTTTTTAAAATGTTCGATCTGCCACAAAACTCACTCTTACACTCAATAATCACAATAATACAACTCTTTCACACCATTGCACCTGTAAACATAACCAATTGAGACATAAACATAACCTTAAATTATGGGAACCATTTTAATTAGAACTATACAATACCTACTACCAACTGTGTAGATACCACCAAATTTCCCTTTTGGGGGTAATTGGGTGGTATAATTAAACATACAAAGTATAGATTTACTGAGGATTACAAATAATTAAAAATATTGTGGATGGTTGGTTAGGTTAGTATAGCTACATTGAAAATACTATAGAATATTTTTAATGGTTGCTTAGGAATTGCAACGTAGCATAGCAACCAGTTCACAAGCCAATTCTGAGGCCTGAACAGTTGCGAAGTTCATCTAAGGTTACCGAAGTTCGCAACTCGCATGAGCAACTTAGGTAGCGGATAGAAACGAGGATAAAAGATGTCCATATGGTTCTTCATAGACTTAAGTGATGGAAAAATTAGAGAATAGTCGAGCTACATTTAAATTACTTAAAAAAAGTGTGGACAATTGATTAGGTTAGGTTAGCTATATTAAAAATACTGTGAAATCGTATATCCGGTTTGTTGGGTCACTATAGCTACATCTTAAATTGGTTATTTCTAAGCAACCTATAAAAATATTTTACAGTTTTCTTTAACGTAGCTGTACTAACCAAACCAACTGTCCACAAATTTCTAATATTTTTAAGGTAGCTAACCTAACCTAATAGACCATTCTCACAATTTGACGTAAGTTCTCCAAAACACAAAAACTCGAGACACACAGGAAAGAAAAAAATTTGCGCGGTGTCAATGCACAGGTATTGTAATGCAAGCTATAAACAGTGATTTCTGAGAAACCAGTAGGAATTTATTAATGCTGTTTTCAGGATGTATACAGAAATGTCTCTTGTGGTTGAAAAAATATTTTCTGAATTTTATTTTTAATTTCCGGAAAAGCCGCAATGTAAGATCTTTACTACCATTTTCCTAATATTTATTTTAATATTTTACAGAATAGCACCTACTCTAGGAATTGGTGAAATTCTAATGCTGCTGGTTTTTTGTAAATAAAATAATAAATTTCTGAAAGTGGTTTTTCAAACACTAAAGATGTTCTTCTATTTACCCTGAAAACAGCGTTTCTAAATTCATACTGGTTTCTGAGAAATTAGAGTTTATAGGTTACTTAAGGTAGCCTGTACAGTGACGCGGCCATCACCGTTGTGTTTTAGCATAGCTACTTGTTCGTGTGGCTCTTGATTTATAAGTACCGGTACATGTATATTTTGTATTTGGATTTTGTGAAGCAGTAGAAGGTAAATAACATGTAAAAAAATATGTGAGTTCCTACTGTGCATCGAAACCCAAGGGTAAATCCTTGACAGGGATTTGTTTTAGCAGTATAGTGGCCCCAAGCGCTCCCTTGTTGTGTAGGATAGCATGTAACCTGTTGCAAGAAAGGAATTGTCATTACAAATATAATGATTCCTTTTTTATGTCAGGTTACGTGCTATTGCATGTAAAAAGTTGGGGCTCCGTACTTCATACTGCTAAACAATATCCCTTCAAGGGTTGGCTCTCGGGTTTGGATGCACAGTAGGGACTCACGTGTTTTTAAAATTATTATTTACCTTCCACTGCATCACAAATTTCATATAAAAAATATACACATTTTTATTTATGGAGAACCACAGGATTGGCAACACAATTAAAGCACAAAATGGTGGTGGCCGTGTCAATGTACAAGCTTGGTAACGAAAACTATAAACTGTAATTTCTCAGAAACGAGTAGGAATTTATAAACACTGTTTTCAGGGTAAAACTAGGAACGTCTGTACTACTGAAAAACACTTTTTTCGGAATTTTATAATTTTATTTACAGTAAAGCCCAAAGTTAGAATTTTATCTTAACACTTATTTTCGTCGACAGTATTTTGATAATTTTTTATCTTAAAATAATATATTTTATGTCAGTTTATTTAGGTATGATATGTGCAATTTTCACCATATTGGTTTATATTTATGAATATGTAAAAATGCAGTTATGCAAGAATTTTATAATTTGCAGTTTTCCGGTAATGTAGCTGACATGACATAACTAAATCTTACTACTGATGGCAATGAAAGAAACATTCAAATTGTTTAAAAATATACAAATAAACTTACCTAGTTATTTAGGAGGTGGTTGCATGTCATTTGCAGCGAGCAAGATATAATGCAGAAATTTGTGTTAATTAGGAAATCTTTGACACAATATAAATTTCACTGGCTTCCAATGAAATGTGAAGTTTTTCGCCTGAATGTCCAGGGATTCTATAACATATTGCCAATCCACAATCCCCAATGCACTCCCGCTAGCACTTGTCATTTATGTAACAAAATGACCAATGATAAACTACAAAAAATGAACTATAAAATAAAGTAAAATTTAGACGAATATGTAAAAATTTAACTTTAAATAATTTAATACGAAAACACTGACTACAGAGGTCCAGTTTTACCAAGGATTAATATAAGAATATTATTATTAAACTATGCTAGTGCAACATGAATTATGTCAAATAATTATGTTTTCTTGCAATATCACAAACATTTTCACAGTAACATCTGAAAACCAAAATAAAATCAAAAACTTAATTTCCAAATCTAATGAAGATTACTTCACATTCAACACAGCAAGTCCACCACCAATCAATCAGAAATATGAAATATTGTCATTTTGCCATATATGTGAGTAACAATACCAACTTTGAATTATTTAGCAAACTAGATGCAATTAAAACTGGGAACTACAGAAAATAAAAATGTGAAATTTTCCATTAAATAAAATACACCTTAATTAATTTCAAATAACATAACAATCTGTAGCGGTCTCAACAAAAATTTTAAAAATACCCAAAGACACTGACTATCAAATTAGTGATTACAGCTGAAATATTTCCAAACACTTGAATAAAACTAGCACCTTGACTGTATCCAATGAAAAATTAAAGTTCGTCAATAATCGTAAAGACAAACACTCAAGAAATCGGTAAGTCAGCTCACAGCGTCGTGATGTCCATTCTGCACATAAAATTATTTAGAAACACACTAACTTTTTCATAATCCTGTCTGTTTTCAGTCTTGGTGTCCTTCACATAGCTTGTATAAAGTTCTAAAATTAAGTATTGAAAAACTTTTACATGACCTTTTAAAACTATAGTCTGCTAGCAAGTCCCATTGTAGTCGGATGACATCTTTTTCTATTTCTTCATCTTGAAATCTTCTACCACCGTGGTCTCTTGTAGAGGAAGAGTAACTGAAACACTGAAAACAACCATTAGTAATACTCTTGTCATAAACTTTCAGCTATGCATTTATCTTGCAAAGAAATAAGTCAATTAGTACACATTCACCTTAACTTCTGGTAATCTTTAAAAAAAAATTGGTTCTCAAAACCTAACTGATCCAATTTACTTTTAATCTCTCACATTTCTTTCTTAAACCTTACACTTGTACTTCACTTTTATCACTTATACCTACTCAATTATCCTTTCTTATTGTACTTATAATGAATTAACCAACTCAAACACAACAATCTTTGACAAAATAAAATTTAGCTAGCATTTACCTATATATATTTGTAACTTATTTATCACATTTATCTTAAAACTAATTAAAACACTCTATAAAATAAAAATTGATAGTTAGTTCACTCTGTAATAACAACTTCAAAAAAAATCTCTCTTACCTTATAGTTTATAAAATTTCACTAACTTTTATATATATATATATATATGTATATAAAACTTAGCTTGTTATCTTATGGCATTAGTACTAAACAAACTTTACATCAAACTGTCTGTTCTCAAATAAAACTCCACTTCTCTGCTTCAATTACAGATCTGACCAACTTAAAAAAAAAATCTTTTATTTCTCTTCTCTCTCTTTTCTATGTTCCTCTGTACCCCACAAGCAACTATACTTCTCTAGTATGTACTCTCTAAACACTTTTAAGGGGAATTTTATGCAAAACTAGGGCTCTACCCTAACTCTGTCCGTACTTTCACAGGAAACCTGTGTTAGTCTGAAAAGAGCCGCATAAAAATTAACCTCCTGAAACTTCATAAAACACGCAACCACTTCCCAGGGCAACAAACTCACCTTTCTTTTACTCTTGGGTCTCTAACCCAGTCATCAACTATACTTATTTTTATACCTGCGGCTGGATCAATTATTGATCATCCCTGTGTTGCCTATCTCCTTTCAGGCCAACCACTTCCGCTTTTTGGTGTCTCTTACATTGTTAGCCACTGCTACTCAACTGGACACAACATACCATGTCTTCATACCCTAAAATTTAATCAGGTCAATGTGCCTATCTCTCGATAAACAAAAAAAATCTGCCCTGACTACTTCGTGTAGGGGTCTCCTACCCCACACCACAATTACCACCCAACCTCATTTCACTGGGTCTGTAAAACATTTTTTCTTATTTCCTGGGTCCCTGTCCCGAAAGCCGGCATATTTAATTTCTTCAACTTCACTTAACTTCAACTCAAATTTAACTTCCCACTTATCCTAAGTAAACTCCCTTCCTACTCAGTTTTCTCTCTTTAAATAATTAATTGGACAGCATAACAAAACACGATACCCACATGTACTTAGCTTGACATACCAGTCTTAATACGTATGTTTCCTCTTGTTCTGAAACAGAGTTAAAATTACATAATTAACACTTAATTATTCCTTAAAACTATTTTACTATACCCAAAGCTCCCAGCTCATAGCAAAGTTACTGCTCAGGGTCACGTCTACCGGCGATACAGCACACTTGACTCTGCCTCCAGGGTTAACCAACACACTCCAGATGGAGTCTGCCAATGTCTTAAGTTCCGATGTGTTCTGCTAGATCGCAGCACAATTTATTTGGACGGACATCCTGCAATATGTCTCTGAGTACATGTTATGTAACAATCTCTCAAAATTTTTCTTAATTATCACAAAGTTTCACTGAAATTTTACATCACTCCCTACTTAATAATATGTTAACTTCATCTCTCTTACGTCCCCGTCAACAAAATTCTTAAGCTACAGTACTCTAATATACAAGCATCCAACAAATCATTTTTTTTCTTAAGTACTTATTAAAAATGAAAACTATTTTTAAACTTATTTACATCATGTAACCACCTTTTATTCTTCTTAAATTTCCACTCTTTTTCTGAGGCACATAATTCTAAATTAACGTAACCCATAAACAAGTTTCTCATCCAGATACATAAACAAAATTAAACTCTGCTGTACAACTGAACTCATCTTAAAACTAAAATAATTTAAATCAAGACTCTCTTAACCTACGGATGTTAAATAACTTAAACTTATTTAAAGTAACTTAGATTATCCTTACCTTATAATCTACTTTAATTAACATTAAAACTTAAGTATACGAACTTAAAAATTAAAATTATTATAACTACTTCACTCCCACTGTCAAATCACTCACTACCATCATACACCTTCCATGTGCACATAGCATCCCACATTATAGCAAAATAAACATACCTGTAATCTGTTTCTGTTATCACGTAAATAAAGTTTACTCATCCTATATCCATAAGTGTTGCTGTCTTCTCCTTAAAAACAATTGTGTTACTTTAAAACCTTCTTAGTAAATGTATATCTCAAACCAAACCTTATCTGAATCACAAATACCTGGCGCCTCAACTAATTCTAATGGGGTGTTTAAAAAAAAATTAGTAGTCTGTAAATTTGGTTTACAGACGATAGTTTAACGTGACAACATCATAACAAAACATTGATGAAATGATTGATCCAGAAGAAAATGAAATATCATATTCGGCCTGAGACTGAGCCGTAATAGGTTTTTGCAACCAACCATTTAGGCATTAAAAATATTATATTCTTTGAGGAAGAAATTTTTTTTTTAATTTTTCTATCTTTTGTATGATAAAATCTACCTCTGCATACTTATGAATAAAATATAATAATATTTATTGAATTATCACTATTTTGTATGGATACAAAGAAGTGAAAAGAAATCTACAATTTAATTGATAAATTTATTTGCATTCATTAGTTCAAATATATTTATTACTTTTGTAGTGTCTTGGGCGCTGTATTTATTTTTACAAGTACAAAAATGAAGGTATCGCAGCGGCCGGGATTCGATCCGTCAACCTTGGGATTGGTAGTCAGCTATGCTAACCGCACGGCTATGAGGCCATATTGGAAACAATCGTTTCAGATGTTATATATATACCTATATTTATAAAAATGTTGTTTTGTGTTGTGGAAGTTTTAAAAACGTATGTAGTCCGCCATGTTTATTTCTTATAGTGGTAGGCGGGAAATTAATAACCGTACCGATTGTGCTGAAAATCGGTGGACGATCGTTAAATTACATAATATTAATAATTCAAACAATAAAAATATGATTGAAAAGTCAAACCGATGGTTGTTACAATCGAGTGGAAGAGAGATGCCACGCATGTGTACAATGAGCATAACAGGACATATCCGTAGTGGAACATCCGTAGTGGGATAATGTGCGTTACGGGACACTTTTTCGTGCGTGCAGCCGGCGTTCATAGATTTATTAGACGTCACGCCAAAAAAGATATAATTAAAAAAATAAATAAATACATATGGATGTGAGGTGTGTAAGTGTGATGTCATCAAATGTGCAACCACTTATTGGGGAAAAATGACATAACGCAACATAAACTATTACTGTTAGAGCCTTAAATTGCTACAAGAGAATTTTTAACATTTACCATTATTATTTCTTAAAGGGATTGGTAAGTTTCATCCCCGTACGGGTATTTACATAGGTATAACTAAGGACTTATCCTAAGGAGTTAAAAAGTAATTAAAAAAAACTTAAAACTTAATTCTATGAAAATAAACATTTATTGAGACGTAATCCAAAACAAGATTTTTAAAATAACAATTAATTACGTAGGAACTGACTTTACATAAGACAAATTATTGTACACTTAACTAAGTTTAACCAAAATCATTATAATAATTTATCATGACCTTACTCATTGGAGGGAGTGTCAGAAACTTCCATTCAATCTTAGAGTACTTAAATTTACTTGATAAATGGGATCACAACCTTAAAATTAAATGTTATCATTAAGAGTTACACCAATCTTGTTTATTTTTTATAAAGACAGAGAATTTCATTATAGTATCTTTGAACTGCTGTTCTAGGAACCCCCCATATGCCTCAAACGACTAAGTGAAAGTTAAAGACTTACGTTTTCTTAACTCTTCTTCTTGTAACCTAATCGTAACCTCTGAGGGCCAAAGCCGTCCCTCAGAGTGATCCTAAAATGCCACATCTTGATTTAGGGAACTCGTTGCCACCGGCGAGAGGTATAGCCTCCACCGGAGTGAGCCCCTCTCTCAAAGTCCCGCTTAAGTCCCTACTCAATGCCTCCCCGAACAATCCAGGGCTGTTGGAACCAAATTTCCAAACAACTAACCAGGACAGCTGAGAAGGCTACCCCCTCCACCCAGACGTGCGGTCACATTGTGTGGCCGGTTGCGCCAGCGCGCTCCAGTAACAGCGGCCAGAGACTGTGCAAGGCGTGCGGCTGAACAAACAAACTACGAAAGAATTTGTCCAATCTGCAAGCCAGCAACGCAGTGCCAGAGCGTGCCCCAGTTACTCGTTTACGCCACCTGCGCTGCGAGTGAACAAGCAGCCAGCCCAGAGTCCCAACAGTGAAGTTCATAAATTTGATTTCAAAACCCTGGAAAATTTTTTACATGCTACATTAAAAAACATACATTAACATGCAAAAACACACAAAATCCACAAAAAACTTAAATAATCATATAATTTAACAATTTAAGGTATACATAAAGTGACAATATACGTGAGGACACAACACATAGACATGCAGAAGAGAAAAAGTTCATAACAGCAAATTTTTAAAATTTTTGACAGCTTATCCTAAATTATGACAATTAAAAAAAGATTTTACAGCAAAATAAAGATAAAATTATATATTATTATGGTAAAAATTGTTTTAATATTTATTATATATTTTTACACCTTTCAAATTTATGACAAGAATTCAAATTCATTTTTAATTTTATCGACAAAACAAATAAATTATTTTTATAATGAATTACCATAATGAATTACTATAATCGTGAACTGAATGGTAATTTTTAGATGCTCTAGGTTTTGTGATTTTAAATATTTTTGCAGGATGATCGTCGTCTTCATCAACCAGAGGGTCCACGGATTTGGCAACCTCTTCTAGGTGGAAGTTAGAAAGCAATTTTGTAAAAGGTACAGTAAAAGTGAACTGTTCTAGATTAAGATAATTAATGGTTTCGAGGAGTTTACATCCTTTGATCTTATTGTAATAATGCAATATGTTTTGGGTATGATATTATTTGGATATGATTTTATATGTGGCACATTAAAATCACCAAGAATAAGACAATGGTTAGTGTATTTACTTAATCTTTCTTCTAAGAATAATAAATATTCATTATAATCTGCAACAGATGGTTGAGGTGGTAAATAAACGGTACAAATTAAGATTTTTCAGCATTAATAATTGTGATTTCTACCCATATAGCTTCAAATTTATGGTGATTCAAATTCATTTTTCTGGACTGAATGTGGAAAAATTTGAAAGTTAATGGCTATAAGGACACCACCACCGCTAGTGCAAAAGGTATTAACATAATCTCTTTGGAAAAAAATTGGAGTTTCAACAATGAATGAGAAGTCATGTTTCAGCTAAGCATATAATATAATAATTTACCGGATTTATGTTTTTAGAAAAAGAGATTTTTTTTTTTCTGAAGACCTCTTACATTTTGATAATAAATATAAATATCATCCGCGACTGGCACCTCCGATTGCCCTAGTAGATTGAACCATGGTGTTATTGTCAGTTTTATTTCTCTCCACGGTGACATCATGAGTGAATAATTGGTCGTTTTGTAGGCACCCATTGAACGTACTAATAAGGCAACCAGATGGCCGGAAAACAGTATTATAAATCCGAACATAATCTATCTCAGCAACGGCCACATAGAAGGAAGAATAAGAATCATATTTAGTTTTTAGTTTAACAACCTTTAGGTTTGATACCTTCAGTTCAAAGTTAATATGGGGTATTATTTCGTTATCTTAAACATCAGTGGCTAATCTTGAGATAGAGATATCCTTCATGCGTGGTCGAACTGGCTTGGCCACTGTTCTAAGGTTCACATTGTTGCGGACTCGAAGCTGGACTTTTTTTTTTTGCAGTCACGTACTTACTTACAGTTGAAGGAGGTGTCTCCTTGAGTTGGGTGCGTCGCCTGCACACGCTGGTGAAGCCGTCCGCGTGAGCAGGCGGCGGGGCTGCAGTTTCCTTAATGGTACTGACGCTGCCCCGTGGCTTGCTGACACTTGCTGACGGTTTTGTTGCAACGTTATGTGCTGCTTGAGCCTGGGTTCACGTGCGCCATGTGTGGCCGTTGGTCTGTGCAGGAACTCTGGAGGGGTATTTGTCCTACCTTCATAACCTGGCTGGAGGATTTGTTATTATGAGGAGAATGCCTGTTTGCTGTAATTGATGCACAATTATCACAGCAACGAGTATCATTTAATGATATCATGGTTCAAAGTGTGACATTCTCTTCTTTCAGGTCCTTTACTTGGTTGGTTAACACGTATATATTTTTTCTGCTAAGATTAGGACCATAGATTTTACACTCTCATCCTGACTTGTTCTCGTCAGGTTACCTGCCTTCTCGTTCAGTTTGGTAGTTTCTGCTTGAGAAATGATTGCCCTATTGTCACATGATCCAGAATCTTGATTTCTCAATGTCAGAGTGAAAGAATCTTTCTTTTGTTCTTCGTAGGCAACCAAAACATAGCTGCTGTATTAGTACACCTTACACATAAATATGATCCCTCTTGAGTATTCAAATTACTATTTGTAACTACACACCTCTCATGAATACATGTTCCACAGTCACTTGAACAAAAAATAAATTTTTTTTTACCAAAATAGGCCTTACTGTATACTAAACATATGTCTTCACTAAGGGGCATACACTTTGCCCTATT
This sequence comes from Bacillus rossius redtenbacheri, assembly GCF_032445375.1. Classification (NCBI taxonomy): domain Eukaryota; kingdom Metazoa; phylum Arthropoda; class Insecta; order Phasmatodea; family Bacillidae; genus Bacillus; species Bacillus rossius. Next base: position 90,909,187 of record NC_086331.1, on the reverse strand, counting down.
ACACAAATGAGGTCAGATTGAACTTGAAAATCGTCACCAAAAGCCCATTTTCATGGGAGCGCTTGCGAAAAAACATCCACACTCTAGGAGAGCTTGCACGGTAATAAGGAGAGATTGCACGGTAATATATACACACACACATACACACACACAGTGTAAACTCTATATAAGGACACTTAACGGACTGAGCATTTTTCGGCGTTTATAGAAAGTGGTCATTAAATGGAGAGAAATAAAAGATATTATTTTACTATTCTATATTAATATGTATTTACTAATATAGTTTACATTTTACACACGAACATTAATATTCATACAAATAACAACATTTATTGCGTATAGTCTGTTATTTTTTCTTTGTTGTTCCATATTGTAGACACGGTAGAGCGGCTAAATACAAAGCATCTTCCAACATCACTGATCTTTTCTCCTGCATCTATTGAGCGTATTAATAAAACTTTTTCATCAGTACACAAAGATTTTTCTTTACTTGCCATGTTTACAGTTCAAAATTATGTAAGCAACTGCGATAATGATAACATGCAACAACTTGACAAAAGTCTAGTGACCGAGGTAAACATTTGCAAGTTCATCATACAAAAACAAAAGACAATATTTCTTAGAATCTTCGGTACGCCAGTCGAAGTAAACACGTGCTAGATAATACAACAACAAAACAGCAAACAAAAGAACGTACACAGCTGCAGTTATTATCAACCTCGGCAACTTAGAAAGTACTGCTTAATGATTTTTAATGCCGTATTGTTGTCGTTAAATAGAGTGAGCGTGACGCTATATAGAGTGTATTATTGTATAGAAAACAAGGTAAACCAACCAAAGTCAAGCAATTTTGACGTTTTAAGGAGTTTGTCGTTAAATCAAGTGACATTATAAAGAGTTTACACTGTATAAATAAATAAATATATATATATATATTTTTTTTCCATAACTGAACATCAAACTGAGAGCAGTTGATAACCCAGTAAATTATAGTTCCTAATTTAAAAAAAAAATTCTTAGTTTTTGAATAGTAGGCATTTTTTCAAAAGTTTTTAAATCCTATCCTGTATCAAATTATTAGATACTGTGACTTAAGAGTTTTGCTGCACAATCATAAATAACACTACTATTGACAACAATTAAAAAAAAAAAAGTGCTATACTTTCTGAGGAAAAAGTTCTTTGCACGACTTATGCGACAACATTTTTAATCAAGTAACTTCAACAAATTTTCTTTGGTTACTTAGCAAGTTATTTACTTTAATTAGCCATATTTCCAAGTAACATTTTTTACATTTTTTACAGTATGATTTGTGAAATTGACCCAATTAAAATTTTTTTGCAGCATAACTTTACTCAAGGTGGGGATTTAAAAGTGCCATAACTCAAAAACTATAACACTTGTTGAGTTTTGGTTTTGTGATTCAGAACAGTAATTTACTGGCCAATCAACTGTTCTCGGCTTGACTTTGAGCTGTGGGACAACCTGTATATTATATCGAAAACAATGGTTGGCTGATTTAAACCATGCTTCAAACCAAATAGATTTTTTTTAAATGTATTTTTAAATAGAATATATTAATAAATTTTAATGAACGGTCTGATTCCACTCTAATAACAACAATAGTTTGCTCATTAATGTTTCTTGTGATTTACAGGAACAAATAATTATGTTCTAATCAAGATCTTATCATTTAAATTATCTGAATAAGTTGAAAATTATACCCAGCTAAAAGAGGAAATAAATAAATTGATTATTAAAAAAAATTCCTGTTTTGTGGGAAATCAAAGTGTATAAACTAAAATAGACTAATCCACAACAATTTCTCCTCCGGTTACTCGCTCAGGCACAGATTCAGTGTGGGGGGGAGGGGGGGGGAGCTATGGGTGCAATGGTTACCCCCCCCCCTCCCTTACCTTTTCTGAGCTTCGACCAAAGTTCTGAATTTCAACTCGTAAAAAAATTTCAGTCTCTCACCATTTGAAATTTTTGTTTCAAGTCCCGAACGAAAATTCATAAATAGAAAATATTTTGACCAAAAGTTATATATAATTACTAGCTGCCCGACCCGGCTTCGCACGGCTATACTAATGGAAAAAAATTAAGCCACATCTCCCATATACAGTAATGGTAAATAAAAAAAAATTCAGTGAAAATTTATTACAATGCTGTATAATGTACCGGAGAGAAAATGAATAGCACCGATGGTTTCCCGACTTGTGCACGCAACGTACAACTTATGTACCCGTACTTCGCTACGGCAATCTACAGGCAGATCACTCTTGCGCCGCTCATTATACATGCCCCTCCTTGTGGGTACGCCACTGCCGCGCGATGCCCGTTGCCATGGAGACGCAGAAGGCATGAACAATGCAAAATCCTGTTCTCATGCAGACAAAGTACCCACTGTTGCCTGGTTTTAACCACCCATGGGATCTAATTTTCGGAAAATGTCATCCTGCGTAACATAAGGAACATTACTGTGAAGTTTCAAGTCTGTAAAATATATATACTTGAAACAAAGGGCAATAAAAAAACAAATTAAACACAGAGAGAGGAAAAAAAACAATAGTTTAGGTTTGCGATTTAAAGTGATAAAAAGTATTTAAATACTAATTGAACTCTTATGAGGGTACTGATTGCTTCGTTGTTAATATCACATGGGTGTTTTTTACTTGTATGGGAAAATTAAGAATGATAAGGCATCTAGTGCGTGGCAACAATGTTAATAGGCAATAGGAAATAAACTTCTAGCGCCTGCGGCTAGTGATGGGCAGAACGGTTCACTTTAATGAGCGGTTCAGAACCGGTTCGTTCTTCGAAGTGAATCGGTTCGTTGATATGGTTCTTCGGTTCATTTAATTTTTTTTTACTAGAATTTGAGTTAACTGCGTACTTATCGCAATTACGATGTATTTGTACTATGAACTTAATTTTTATAGAAGAAAAAATTTAATTGCATAGCTAACCAATTAAAAATATTGCCATTATTGGACTGCAATTAAACATATCTGTTGATTAAGCCCAATAATAAAAAGTATATAAGTACTAAGTAGTAATAATAAAGATGTACTAGTAACTCAATATATATATTTACTAACTATTTTTAATCGTAAAATGAAAATAAAATTGAATGCATATTTGCTCATGATGTGAGAATTATAAATTGTATGTAGAAAAATCCAATTTAGAGGCCTCTCGTGGGTACTAGAGCAGTTATTGTCACTATTAGTTGACAATGTATCCGCAAGAGGTCAGCACGAATGGCAGCGACGAGCAATGCCATGTGAAACTAAAGAGAAAGAACCGTGATAAGAAGGAACCGATAGCTTTGAAAACCACGAGCACGAGAGCCGGGCAGGTCCTTTGTGGAGGTGAGTGGACGAGTAAAGAAAGAACCGAGAGATTTGAACCACGAGAGCCGATAATTCCGTAAGAGCCGAGCAGCTCACATAAAAATATATCAATTTATTGTTAGTTAAAAATTTTTGATGCACGTGTAATTGAAATAAAGTGAGGAGATTTGTTCAGTAATCTACTTATAAACAAATAAATGCTTTTATTAAAACTGGATAAAACAAGTAATAAAAAGCTAAACAGGGGATGAGAACCTTGTTCATTAAAAAAGAGCGACGTGTTGAAGGAGTGGGGGAAGGGACGGAGGCTTTTAGTCACAATTATGTATGAGTCACGTGCACTGAGAAAGAAGGAAGAGGAAGAAGAGCCGTGATCGGTGAAAGAAGGGAGGGGAAGAAGAGACGAGACCGTTCACTTGGCCGGGAAGGGGTGGTGAGTTGTTTGGAGTGGGGATTGGTTCTCCCCTCTCCCACTCTAAAGTGCGGAAAATAACCGAAGAGCGGAGAGAACAGAGAAAGAGCCGAGAACGCGAGAAGAACCGAGAGCTATGTGAATTGCACGACGCATGGAATCGGGCAGCTTGTGCGTTCGACTGAGCTAGTGAACCGCGGTTCTTTTTTCAAGAACCAGTTCCTGAGCATTCCTCGAGGCGAACCGGTTCAATTGAGCGGTTCGTGAACCATTTGCCCATCTCTACCTGCGGCATTGTCAACACACACTTCGTACGTGTACTGCATGTTGTATGTAACCCCCTCCAACGCATTTGATTCTAAATTGGACTTTTAGTAAGGATCCCTAATGTTATTGATAATATAATATAGCCTATATCCTTCCTCGATAAATGTACTATCCAACACTGAAAGAATTTTTCAAATCGGACCAGTGGTTCCTGAGATTAGCGCGTTCAAACAAACAAACAAACAAACTCTTCAGCTTTATAATATTAGTATAGATGTAGACTATAATTGGAATGGCAGTTTTATTACTAACATACTGGTCTGCATTAGCTTAAACAAAAAGGTTTTAAATGTTACTTTGTTGCTAAGTTGCTGTTTTTTATATATAAGCACTCTGGCTGAAAGATGCATTAACATGCTTTTTAACATTTAATATCTCAGCGAATTTCAAAACACAGATGTGTATTTTGTTTTTGAGGCAGACAAAGTAATAGTAACTTTGGATTGTATTGACAGTGCTAGCAGTAATGATAGTGCACTCTCCTCGGCAAAGGAAATTGAGATCTTCACAGAACTCGCTGAGCATGAGTAAAAAATTTAAATAAACAAAGTGATTGTTTCTTGTTGTTTTGTCTGAGACAGCCATGCTGTCAGTCTTCGAGAGAGACCCTTCTCCTTGGGACAGATTGCAGACATTCCAGCAACAGCAATGTCACTGGTTGTACCCTTCCCATTCCCTCGTGGTGTTCAGGCTCGGTGATGTTGGGAGCATACTATATGTACTTAAAAAAAACTGTTTGTAAATGCAGGTTAATTGAATAGTGGTATTGGTGTACAATGCAGAATTTTTATGCATATATCGTTATGCAGTAAAGAATTTTCAGTCAGTGTTAGTTTCATCGCTTCAGTTATATGATGGTAAGTATGGATACCTAAACTGCAGAAAGCATAAACATCCTCTTTATAATATTTAAATTCTGGCACAAGCTCATCAAAAATAATTTTAATATTCTGTAATGCAGAGTTGAAAAATATAAATTTTAGAAAAATTTTAACTATCTACCTTATTGAAATAAACTGCATCAATATATAAGTATTAAGAATCCAGACTTCCAGGAACAAAATAATTTAAGTCCATTTACAGTAATAAACGAACAACTTTTTATAAAAATAAAATTCATAAATAATTGCTCAATCAGCAATGGCCTCATAATGAAAAATGGATTTAAAAAAATTCTAAAGTGGACTTTATTCTTAAGTATCATAATAGGTTCTGATTTTTTTATTTCTGAAAATTAAGTTTTATATAATTTTTTTTAAATTTTTAACACTGAGGGTTGTGAAGGCTTGTGCTCTCATCACAGACACTGCACAAATCCTATTTTCAACATTAAAATAAAACAATACATAATTAATCTATAGTTACAGGAGCGGGGACTTATTTTTTGGGATTTTCCTTCTTTTTCAGACTTCTTATTTTGGCTAGTTATTATAGTTTCTTTGTTATTGGTAAAAATAATTACTTTTATTTTTTAGTTGCTAATTATATAAATAACTACAAACCCAATTTTTTGTTTCACTCTCACTGCTCAACCTTCCAGAGCAAGTATTTTGATCCACACCTGCACTCGTAAACCTGACATCCTGCAGATTGGTGTGTGAAATCCTTCCTCAAAGAAATGGTGACATTTTTATTTTCCTTGTTTGCTTGAGACCCTGAGTATGCATGCTATTGAATGCTGCCCAGGGACCCTTTGCATGGAGTACCTGATCCACAGGACATTTACCCCGTCTAGGCGATGCAACAGTAATGTGAGATGGAGGAGATAAGTGCTGGGTCATCTTCCCTCCTCCCCGCCGCTGCATCTTATGAGTAGCAAGTGTGGTGCCGAAGTTCATATTCCTGCCAGTTAGCGCATTGGCATCACTCTTCAGCTTGTCTTTTTCTGGGAATGTTTTTGCCAAGAATTTCGAAAAACTCAAAATTTGACTTTTTTATCCAATTTATTTGAGAGTTACAGACATCACACCAATATGTGATTGGCATCAAACGATTCTGCACACCTTCATCTGTTTCTCATTTGTATTAACTATCATGTAACACATATGTGTGCTGCCAAAGGAGCAATATTTCAGAACTCTGCAGTAGTTGGGAGTGAAAATTTGTTGCATTTAATTTCATTTCGTTGAGTATTCCCAGATATCACAGACATAAGTTTAGGAAATTCAATTTTTTTTATAATGATTTGTGTGACCAATTATCATGATTTGTGTGTCCAATTATCATCATTTTTGAAGCAGTAGGTATTTTTTGAGATGCATTTCCCTAGAAGACTGTATAATGGCATTAAATAGGAAGTTACATTTAAATTATTTTATATTAGAATTATTGCACATTTATCTTTGTACAAAATAAAGTTGCACTGCTGCCAAGTTTTACTGATTTTACGCAATTATTACTGGTTTACTCTCCCAGTTAGGAAATTACGGTCTATTATTTATTTAGTACCGAAACCGAGAAAATTAATGACATGCCTGAAATGTGTGTGTATCAGTATTTTGTTCAATAAATCTGGCTTCTATAACAGGAAGGTAAAGGTTTTGTAAAGTAATTAACATAAATATAAATCCTGAAACTTATTTTAGTATTTTAAATATTTATTGGTTTGCAAGCCTTTATTTTTAAATTATTCAAAATTAAATTGTTTAAACCTGAGACTTATTTAGAGCATTTTTAACATTTAATGGTTTGCAAAACTGTATAACTAAAAAAATATTATTTAATGAATTAGTTTTATAGTTACTGTATAGTAAATAGTTTTATTTTGTGGAGTCTAGTATTTGGCGTAAATTTTATCGCATTTGTTTTACACGTGTTATGTTGTATGAATTTGTGATTACTGATAGGTATGCAAGGGAGTTGGCAGCACTGAGGTTGTATACATGCATGGTTATAATATCAGACTTGTGTCTCCCCTGGGTTCTTTATTAAAAAGCCTTACAGTATCCTAATTAAAAATCAAATATCTCAATTAAATGAAGGAAAACATTGCAAAATTTCATACAGGTTACTAAAATGATTTAATAAAACTCTGTACAAAATTTTATTAAAAATTGATACATTTTTTTAACTAGTGCTTACTCTTAAGTTTTTTTAATAATAACACTATTACACCAGATGTAAAATAAATAGGTTTCTAGCATAAAACTCCAGCATCATATTTACCTAATAACTTTGTGATTGTTTAGATTTACAATATAAAATGATGCTGTTAATCAGCAACAGGAAAATAAAGTTCTGCACAAGAGATACAATGAATCTTTTATGAAACTGAGACTCTACACTGTAAATCTTAAAGAAGTAAAATTGGTGTAAACTGTAAGCACAGTAATATTGTGTGAAAGTATAAGAGTTTGTTAAATTTCAAGCTACATTTTGAAAAAATTAAAAAAAATATAAAACACCCCAGACACCCATTTTATTAAGTGTTAATGGACCAGCACAATGAGGCATACCCATTTAAAAATGTCATGCTACACCACTGATATGCATAAAGTATATAGGTTGGTAAAGTTTGCAGACTTTCACTACCATTGTTTCAATTAGCTAGGCTTATGGGTTTTAACTGCATTACGGTTGAAGAAATAATCTCCAACTTTTTGGTTGACATTGCACTCACTCACCATCTTCAGGGTAGCAACCTTAGTAGGCAACTGCTAACTTTAAGATGGCGACTGCAATCCCAGCTGAAACATCCAAGATTATTTTTTCAACCCAGAAATGGGTAAAACACACTAGTCAAAGCCAATTCAATTAGTGGGTAGTTTCTTAAAAATGACCCAAGCGCGCGCTCTCTCTCTCTCTCTCTCTCTCTCTCTATCTCTCTATCTCTCTATCTCTCTATCTCTCTATCTCTCTATCTCTCTATCTCTCTATCTCTCTATCTCTCTATCTCTATAATTCACACTAGTATATTGATGCCTCATTTATTTACAAATTTAATCTGTCATTTTAATAGAACTTATAATTTTTGTATAGTGCATGTGATACCAAATAGTTTTCTTTTGTAGTGCATATTATATTTCTCTGTTATGCTTTGTAGAATTAAAAATTCTACAATTCAGATATACCTTACAGTTCTGAAATTTATGAAAAATGTCAATTTGCCTAATTCACATCATTTGAAAACCTTTAAAGTAATTTAAATTGCAGCCTTGTTAGCACACTGAGTGGTCTATGTAATGATAGTAAACATGGTGCTTGTCTATTATGTATCGCTACTGTATCGGAATATGCTCTAGTGCTAACTGGAAAATAATATCTTTTGAAACATGATTGGTTGTCTATGATGGTTGTGCTATTATGGATTTTAAAAGTTTTATGATTGTATTTTTTGTGATGTAGACTTTTGAACTCTTTGTGGCTAAAGTTTTGTACATTCTTGTTTCCTTGATTTCAGTTAGCCAAAATGCAGAGTGCAGATTATGACATGTTTGAGGATGCTGATGAACTACCCATGTTCTATGATGATGCTTTTTCTTCAGAAAGTAACTCCTGGGATGAAGATGAATTGGTACAAGGATTTGATATTAGGGAACTATTTGAACTCTGTGTAAAACCAACCTCTATGGATGCATTTGACCACATTGGTATTCTCTTGATGTGGTGCTTGATTTTTAGACTGGCTACTCAAACAGGTGAGTTTTATTTTTTATTTTATCAACTTTTGTAAAAGCAACAATGTAGAAAATATATTCTAGTGTGTAGGCTGGTTGGCTAGTTAACAATGAGATAGCATAGCCAGATTGGTACACTCCAGAAACTAAGGCTTTTATGTGAAACAATTTATTCTAAAATAAACCCCCGACAAATAAAGAATAATAATTGCATCAAAATCATGCTACTGATGACTGCCCAGTTTTTCATTTAGCTTATGAACCACACATAAATCAACTTCATTAATCCCACATTTTTTATAAAACAGATTATATGGCTTTGAGCGCACTGTGGGGGTTGCCACTAATTGGTTAATATTGTTATTTGATTTTATGTTTATAATTTCAAATGTTGCTTTTCAAGCTCTTTTTGGTCATGGTGTATTGTTTTTAATATTTTAAAAAAATAAAACAAACATTTGGTAAATGTTTTATAAAGCTGGTAAATTTAGTCTTAAGAGCCATTCAGGATGGCAATATGGGTGATGTACTCCAGAATGAACTAGAAAGTTAGTCTAATTTTTAGTTTAAGTTTTTTAGGTCTTTAAAGGTATATGGCAAAGAACTTGGACTGGGTAAAAAGTTTCGCGCGCTTAAGCAGCGGAGAGGGGAAGGGGGGAGTGTGGTGTGTTTCATCAGTCACGCCCGGGAACAGCTGACTGAACGTCACACGCGCGGATGCCTTTGCTAATTCTGTTAACACCACAGACTTAGATTTTGAATTAAATGTTATGGGGGGTGTGGCATACAAGTAATGGCGACCCAGAGTACTTTTACTCGTGTACGAGGCTAAAGAAAATGTTAAAAATATGATAACGCAGAGTGAAAATGGAGTGTCGTGTGTTACGAGGCCATTCACGAGTGCAAGGAAACGCGAATTTGGCCTGGGATATCACTGGGTCGGTGGTTATACCCAGTACTGAGCCCTTTATCGATATTCGCTATGATTTGTCAGGCAAGGCTTTGCGAGGCATGTCTTTAGGTAAAATTGCAGGAGCAGTTTTCTGTTTCGTTTTAGTAAAACATTGGCAGTCATCGCAGCAGATACGCAATCACTAGCCCATAAGGATTTTTAAGAATTTATTAACCCCTTTAAGTCTCTGGAAGAATGATTGCGACATATTTTGCCTGTGAAAACTTTCTCAGTGCGTAGCTACGTGGACCGCAAGTTCCAGTTAACTGTTGTGTGGAAAACTTGTTCATTTGAATTGTAAATTTCAAAGCTTGGATGTGAGATTTGAACTTGGTAGGAGTTATATATTGCTGCTCACACTGCAATATAAATTGTGGACTATATGTACCTTAAATTTTTTTTAGGCTAGCATGTATTTAATTGGTAATTATTTTTTAAAAATTTTAGTTGTTTAATAATTGCTAGTATGTTGATGTATATCACTTTGTTACGAGTTTAAAGGATAATTTTAAATATTTAGCATGCTATAATTTTTGTTTTCCTGTGCACACGGCATGGGTAATAATTTTTGTCATGTATATTTTAGTATTTATTTTTTATATTTAAGCTGTAGCAAATTAAATCACTTAACCAGCTCCCACCTTTGTATAGAGTAACTTGTAGTCATTTTCAAGAGTTTTGCTTGCATTAAAATCACATGAATCTAAGTTAATTTTTTTTGTCAACTTCTAATTACTACATCCTCCTTACATTTTTTGGATGCTGTTTCTTTTGGTAAACATTTTTTTTGTGCTCTCACCCGGTCTAACGAATATGGAGACATTTTTAATTAATTTTGATGGTTTTGATGCCGCATAGGTAGAGTCCTGATTTTATGGTGTTATTTTTTGATCAATTTCATTTTAAAAATATGAGATTCCGGTGTTATCTGTTTTATTTTTAGTAAAAGTTAAAAACCATCGTTTATTAACAAAACTAAATAAAACCAGCATTTTATAACTTACAAGAAACATAAATATACAACAATATTCAATACAAAAACAGCAACTCAAAAAGATGTATTTTTTCTGTGCTTATCACTATCCATTTACATTGACTGAAATGTAAGCATTGTCAGACTTTCAGCATTTTCTGGTTAAAGATGCTGCCTACGATCACTAACAACTAATGAATAATTTGAAAATGAACGTTCGCAATCAACATTAGATGTAGGGAACCAGATTGCCTTCAGTCCTGCATGGGAAAAGTCACTATAGTCACCTTTCAAGGCACACAATTTAGGTAATATCAACACATTTGTTTTCTGGGTTTGAAAGCTCCTCTTCAATTATTTTCTTGAACACTTGATACCCTTCCATAAACACATCAGTGGGAAGTTGAGACATCTTAGGCAAGTTTTGGATGTGCTGACTAAAGTCTGAAGTGTGTATATTCATCCTGCTTACATTTCATGGATTGAAGAGTCCATCAATTGCTTCAAATGTTTTCCTTGAGGGGTCATTTAGAACAAGTTCAGACAGTTTGTTTTCACATTTCTGGGCTGTCAGCTTTAGATGCAGTGTCACCTTTGCTTGCCCAAAAGTGGATAAATGACTTATCCTTTCATTTACAGAAGATGAGAAAATACCCTTGCTCAGGAGATCAAACTTATTTTGAAGATTCTTAATTTTGGACGCTAGCATATGTGACACGTTTTATGATAACACTATGGGTTGCCAGCAGCATTTAGCGATGGCCAGTCTCTACACTATTTCTTTTTTTCCCTCTCTTCTCTCCTGTTGATTTTTTTTTACTTTTACATCTGAAGATCTACACCTTCGGTAATAATAAATAGAAGTCACGACCGAAAACTATTACTTTGATTTGTCGCGTCAAAAATGGGAGGCTCTACTGCAGAATAAAACCAACAAATTATTTTGAACATGGAAGAAACTAGACTAGTGTATGGTGCCGTAAGACAAGGGTATGATGCAGTGATAAATGCAAGCTGTTAAAACTTACAAATTCCTTGCTGCAAGCAGCATGAATTGCCCATGCTTATGTGGATAGCAATGAAGAAAAAGAAAAAAAAATTAACCAGTTGCAATAAAATGCAGCAAGAGAGAAGAAATTTCCTGGTAGAGAGATGAGGAGTTAGAGACAAAAAATGGTTAAACTGCTCAGTGAAGCTAAGAAAGAGTTAGAATTAATATATGTGAGCACTTAAAAGATGTCTAAATGTAGTAGTAGTAGTTTTGCGAACTTGTCATTTACTAGGAAAAAATTTTATAAGCAATATATATTGTATGTGTATAAGTCGTAGAAGATCCTATTCTTTCGAAGTGAATGATTGAAATATTTCAAAATTTTGTGATGTAAATTGTCAAATTAAGAAAACTGTGAGAAGTATTGGATGCCTTAAAATTCAATTAAAAATCATTTTGCAGAAAATTGAGCTCATTGGATGTATATGTAGCTATGTCCCAAAATATACGTAACAATTTTAGTCCTTGAATTTATTAATTTTTTACAAAATCAATTTATTTGCTGGTTTTACTCCTAATGTCTTCTTGGAATATCTTATATGAGTATGCAGTGACAAGAAGCGTTTCTAAGAGATTAAAAACAAGAGAGAATTTCTTATGGTTTTGAATGTAATACAGGCATGACAGCAATTAATAAATTTGGTTGTTAAATTTATTAAATTTAGCAGGACTTGTTCTTAAGTAATGGAAGGCAAAACCAGGAAATTTTAGTTTCAGAGACTTAACAACCTGGAAATAACCAGGAATTTAGAATTCCATGTAGAGTGCCCACCCTGTTTTTGTAACGATTCCATTGATAATGATTTACCACTAACCTATACCACTTTTCAACAATATATATATTTTTTCCTTTTTTATCAAATGAAAATATAAAATACTTAAGGATTTTATGTTATATTATTATAGTACGGTTCACTTTCTTTCAAATGATACTTTTTTCAACCTTATAGGATCATCCAAAAAAAAGTTATGAACAATTATGGAAAAAGGCTGCACTGAGGAAAAAAATTCAGGAGTGCAAACTTTGAAGAGTGTAAACAGGGTTTAATATGAGTCTAATGTTATTTTCAACCTAATTTTGGGCATCCTGGTCAAATTTAAAGTATGAATGGTGAGTTTAATGACAACTATATTTTTCCTGAAAAATGGCTCTTATGTTGCGCTGCAAATAACAGATCATCTAAAAATGCAATATATTTGAAAAAATTTTACCAAACAACTAAAGCAAATTTAGGAAAAAAAAAAAAAAATATGGGTTGTTATATTTGTCCATAGATACTGTAAATACAATTTGAAGCAAATCTAAGAAGGCAAAGTGCAAAACTTTGTTTTCTCTGTATGATTTGATTTGGAATGACCTGACTAAGAGATCAGAACTTTACTTTTAATCAACAATGACTGCCTTAAATTAGAGTGCATATTCAGGAAATACATAACTTTTGTTTACATAAATAATTTAAATTTTGTATATAATAAAGGTTTAAAGACATATTGCCGTGGCCACCGGCCACACTTTATTGAAGAAAAAATAGTTGAAAATGTTGAACATCTGTTTGGATCTTTTAAGCCAGTGATAAACAAACATATTTTAAATAAAATTATCCCACATGATCATGCTTGTGTTGTATTTTCTCTTAAGGGTGCTGTTCATGCCCCAAAAATCGTCACTTCCCCAAATGTTGTTTTTAAGAATATATTATTGTAGAGGGTGTCGAACACTACATCCCCCACCACTCAGCTGGTCTGTATATAGACTGGGTTAGCGGTCAGTCGTAAGATGGCTTTCAGACGGGAAGGGTATATGGCTCCAATCTCTTGGGCCACGCACGTGTTTAAAAGCCTGCCCCTCCTTCCTAATCCACCCCCTGCTGGGCTTAGGCCTGCTCGAGAATAGCGTTGCCTATTGTACTGGCTTACCCCTTGCCTCTCTATACCCTGTCATTAGGTGCTGGACACAGCCTTAGTATGGGAGGCTGCTGCGCTTCCACGAACCTCGAAGCACTGTCTCATACAACCAATATTTTAATTTAAATTATTATTTCATCAAAATGTAATAGAAATTCTGGCGTAATTTCATTCATATAGCAGTTATTATTTATAGGCTTTGTAAAAGGATTTTTATTTTTGCATCACTAGAGAAGTACGTTTTTGATAATTTTGGTAAAGGCAAGGGGAGAAATGATTAAAATTTCTAACCGATGACTAGAAATATCACATTTAATTAGAATATAATATTTTTTTAATTACAAAAATCACAAGCAAATATTTAGATTAAACTTTTTTTTCAATTATTTAATTATTGACAAGTTAAAAATTAAAATAATCACGAACATTTATATTAATAAGCATCTGTTTTCTTTATGCTATATCAAACGTGAGAAACTTACATAGTAATTTATATGTATTGCTTACTGGTGAATTAATTCATTGTATTAGAGAAATAAAGAACTTAAACATTAGTCAAAAATACTGTTACGAGTATAATGTGGGGATAGCCCAGTTAAGTTCTATTACAGTTTTTTAAATTACTAATATTTACATTACTAATAAATAATGGTAATTAAAAATGTCTGATCACCAGTAACTTGCACTTAAAAATGTTTGTTCGAAAGTTACTCAATGTCAAGTTCCACAATTCACACTCCTCACTGGAGCTAGGCTCGACAGTGATTCGCCCCTTACCTATGCCTGTCCTCACACACACAGCCCCACGCCACTTAGTCGCAATCTCACAGTTTCATTGCTACTCATCGCATCACTCTCGAGGGGGTCTCACACCCTCTTCGCCGATGTTGCACTTTCCATCACTCGTGGTACTCTCCGAAATCTCAGAACTCTCATGGAGGCTGGCATCGTCGCTTATATACCCGTAGCATCCTTCTTGAAGGGATGAGAGTGGCTGTGACGTGTTGTGTCATCCCGGGCCGACCCGACGCCCGAAACACCCGGAACAGTGACGCTTATTTGTGCCATTCCTCGCGGCAGCCTCGGTAAGCCCGGAATCCCCAGGCCGCTAAGGGTGACAATAGCCGGAGGTGAGACGGTGCGTGGGGAGCAGAGGGAGATGGGTAGCGAGGACCCTGTAATCTGGCCAGGCATGCGTGGCATGCTATACGTCAATGGACTGCCCGTGACATCAGTGGCCATGCAGGGCCGCCAGCCAGCTCTGAACCTGACGCGCGTTGTGGTCTTGTCTGGGTTCGTAACACTGCCCTCTCCTTAAACCTGTTAGTTTGGAACAGGTAACATGACCCTTCAGGCATATTCCGTCAATGGGTCCAAATGTACCACTTTCATCCATCCTCTCTTTCCTCTCTGGATGCAGTAGACTACATCATTTAGCCACTTTAGGACCTTATACGGGCCCTCCCACGCTGATAGAAGCCTAGAGCACCTTCTCTTCCTTCGTTGCGGGTTGTACAGTCACACCAAATCGCCCTCCTGAAATCTGGTTGAGTTAACCTTCAGGACGTACCTTGTCTTCATTCGATTCGTCGTTAATCAAAGATTTTTGCGGGATTCATTATGTATAAGCGCCATTCGCTCTCTACATGATTCACATAATCAGTGGTGCTGGTCGGCTCTCTGCGAGGACAACCAAACTTGACATCACAGGGCAGCCTCAACTCCTGTCCAAACACAATACTTGCAGGAGTCTGCCCAATGGAGTTATGAATGGCAGACCTATATGCCATTATGAACAACAGGATGTGTTGATCCCAATCCTGTTGATGCTTGGCCACAACCTTGGCAAGGTGTTCCTCAAGAGTTCTGTTGAACCTCTTCATCATGCCATCGGACATAGGATGTAGGGCTGTAATCCTGGTTTTATTTATTCCCAGCAACCGACACACCTCCTGAAATATTGTCGTCACGAAATTGTGGCCTTGGTCTGAGTGGAACTCCATTGGTACCCCAAATCTGCAAATATAGTTGACTATTTCATCTGCAGTGGTAGTGGCTTTTTGGATAGGTAGTGCATAAGTCTCTAGCCACTTACTGAAGTAATCCATTTTTACCAGAATATGCTGGTTACCATCTTTAGTATTGGGAAATGGTCCAGTGGTGTCAATGGCTATCCTCTCAAAGGGGGTCCCTACATTTTAGGCCGTCATTTTCCCTCGACTCCTCTGTTGTGGCCCTTTTTTAGCCGAGCATGCTTCGCATTGTCTACACCAAGCCTCCACATCCTGGTGACACCTCAAGCAATAGTAGCTTTGACAGATCTTGTATAGAGTTTTTTTACCCCTAGATGACCACCAGAGGTACCATCATGGATTTCTTTCAACACAAGAACCTTTGGAAGAAATAGTTGTAATGGTAACTACTTTTCCATTTGGCCTCTCCCATGCCTCAAGGAATCCATTGTGCCCAGTAAGCTTTCACAGCCCTTTGGTCGTTGGAGAATTCATGCCATATTGGACGTCCATTACCACTCTCTAGCCAGCTTATAATAGGTGGATCTTGCAGCTGCGCTGCCTTCAAGCTGGCATAATCCCATTTATCTTCCCTGTTAGTTATCGTTGTTCGCCGAACCTCTTCGATTCCCTCATTTTTGTCTGCCCTATTGCAATGGTTGCAGTCTACCTTGCAAGGTCTTCGGGAGGGGGCATCGGCATTGCTGTGAATTCGGCCTTTCCTGTGTTCTATCCAACATTCATATTGCTATATCTGTTCAATCCACCTAGCAAGTTGTCACTCTGGATTCTTGAACTGTAGTAGCCACTTAATGCGGCATGGTAAGTGCGTAAAAGGAATTTTATCCCATATAAATACTTTTTGAAATGTTGCAGAGACTTCACTAAAGCCAAGAGTTCTCATCTTGAGACGCAATAGTTGGGTTCAGGGTTAGACAAGACTTTGCTATAGTATGCTATTACTTGTTTATTTCCATCTTGAACCTGGGAAAGTACAGCACCCAAACCATCTCCGCTTGCATCTGTGTCAAGAATATACTCTTCATGTTGACGGGGGTAGGCAAGTATAAGGAATTCCTTGAGGTCTTGAAAGGCAGTCTCACATGCTGAAGTCCATATAAATTTTCTCTTGTCCTAGGTCAGCCGATGCAAGGGTTTTGCCATTTTTGAGAAATCATCACATTTGTTAATCTTTATCTTCCGGTTTATATGACAGAAGATCTTTAACTAATGCTCTCCACTTCTCCACTGGTCGGTGTATGAATTGGAGTGGTTTCTAAAAGCATTCAGTTGCAAGAGAGTGGTTGAGTGGGGAGGGTGTATTTCGTCCCTGTCTGGCCATCATTTCAAACACGCAAGGGGTAAAAAGTCATGATATACAAGGAACAGATTCGTAAACCATGATGAAAAAACTTTCTTTAATTTAGGTTAAACTTCGTGATGTGGTGGATGTTTCTTAATATTCATTGCACACATTATGAGATAATTTGGTATCACCATGTTACACAATTGCAAACGGAATGTGGCCATCTGATTCATAGGCGTGCGCAGGACTTCAGTAGTGGTGGTGCCAGATTACACAACAGCCCTATCATTCACTGACCCCGAGCCTAAAGCGGGGGTCCGGGGGTCCTCCCCCGGAAAAATTTTGATTTGAAAGCGCTAAATGGTGCTATTTAAGGTGTGTATTATTTCTGCTTGTAAAAAAACAAAATAACGTTAACCCTAATGGTGGTGCCAAGGCACCTGCGGCACCTACCGTGCGCACGCCTATGATCTGATTAGCTTCACAGAAAGCAGAATGGAGTCAGATGGAAAGTTTAGATCCTTTTCATGTCTGTTCTCTGGGCCATTAGATACCGGGGCTTCTTCTGTCACTCATCTGCCAATAGTGCAGTGGTGCGACTGCTAGTTAATTTAATGTTTTCAGGTATCCATCCGATCACATTTACATTTAGTTCCTGGTTGGTTTTAAATTCGAATGCAACAGTACTGTTTTTCAAATGTACTCCAGACAAAAATCTTACTTTCAGGAATGAGTACTGCAATGTCAGTGTGATAGGCAATGATCAAGTTAGATAGATTGATAAAAAACTTTTTTCGTTGTTCAAAATTTTAGTAATTTGGAAATTTTTACCATATTCAGGTTCATATTAAACAAGTTCTACTATTTATCTTTCATTGAGATGGTTGATGTCTTGTAGTTGATCTAGAATTAATGATTACAAATCTCATTCTTTTATATAGTGTTGCTGGTACTTCAGACACGTCTGAGGATCTTTCACATTTTTAATGGCACAGGAATTTTGTTTTGGAGTCAGAATGCATCTGCATTATGTATTAATAAAAATGTTTCATTAATTTTTAAATTCTATATTACATTTTTAATTTTGTTTTTGGTGGGAAGGTTTTGGTTTGTTCTGGTACACTTGTCTTTAAGTATGTGTTGGTAATGTGATTTTAACACTTTTACATATTATTTTAGAAAAGATTTGTTTTCATATCTGTTTATTGTTGTTTATTTGGTATTAAACTTTTGTTTGTTTACTATTTTGATATTAAATGTCCTCGCTACAAAAACACCTGTCAATCAGAGAATAATACAGTATGTCCATAAAAGAATGTTCCAGTTATAAATTTCAATAGTATCAACTGTAAGCATTTTAAAGTTTTGGTTCAAGGTTACAATTAAAGGGTAACTCAAACAGTTTTAAATAAGTTCATGTGCGATTACTGCTTTGTTCTTTTCTCGCTTGCAGCACCACCTACGCAAAATGGCAACTGCTGAGCGTAAGCATTTTGTGTTCTGCAATTTGCTAAGAGTGAATCTGTAATTTCAGGATGGAGCCCCTCCCCTTTGGAATCTCTTAGAACGAGAGTGGTTGAACATCGAAGTTCCTGACTGTTGGATTGGTCGTTATGGTCGAGACAACAGAGCTCTTTTCCGCTGGCCACCGTGTTCACTTGACATAACGCAATGCAATTTT
The DNA here is from genome assembly GCF_032445375.1 of Bacillus rossius redtenbacheri. Classification (NCBI taxonomy): domain Eukaryota; kingdom Metazoa; phylum Arthropoda; class Insecta; order Phasmatodea; family Bacillidae; genus Bacillus; species Bacillus rossius. The sequence goes on along the minus strand of NC_086331.1, from coordinate 90,890,596 downwards.
TTCTTTTGGGACTTTATAAAAGAGTGTGTGTATGTTCTGCCGCTACCTAATGATTTGTCAGAGTTGAGACACAGAATATTCCATTATTCCGGACTTGTTAACCAAATTATGGGAAGAATTGGACTTGAGCTTGGATGTGTGCCGTATAACTAAATGTGCTCATATTGAACATTAGTAAGAAAAACTATGTTAGTTTACCTTAAATTTGATCATCTGGGATATTATTTCATGGACAGCCTGTATTTATCTGTCGAAAAAAAAAAACATAAACAACCTGCTTGGCTGGCTAACGCTGTTTGAAGAGGCAACGCATTGAACCCGTCTGGATATTTTAAAAATGCCACAATGACAAGTGAAGTATGCAAGGTTGCAAGTACACAACTGCATACTTGAATTTAGACACCATAGTATAATAGACCATTGAAACTGGGACATTCTTTTATGGACATACTGTATTTGGTTTAATGTGTAATAGTAACATTTTAAGGCTCTGTGGTTCTACAGTTTCTTATAATGGATGCTTGAACATAGGTAATTGTAGCCAGGAAAATTTTAATTTGGACATGTGGTAAGGTTGCACAATGTTGAAAAGGAAAAACTGACAGGGCTTCCAAAAGTGTTAAGTGGTACCTGTTGGTAATGACTGATAAAAGTTTTTTTTTAGCTTTCCTTGGTTTAAAGCTGCTCTGTACCTATACTTTGCAAAGTAGTTGTGTCCCATTTGAACAACAGCTGAAAAGCCAAAATTATTAGTGCCATTTTACATCACTAATCATAACAAGTTTTCAATTCCAAATAAATACATTACCAGGATCAGCAGGAACAGAAAACTTGACTATGACGATAAAGTCTTGATGTCCATTCTTATTTCAATGCAAGTCAAGTGTAAGACCACAGCTTTGAATAGGTTATTCACCTCTGTTATTATTAATAGTCTTGAGTGCATAGGGAGATTGAATAATAATTGGCTGTGACTTACCGTATTGACATGAATTCCTGTAATACTTATTTTATCACTTCATAGTTTAAGCTAATGTGTAAAAAGCATTCCAAACAAAATCAGCAACAACTAAGTTGCATTTTGCACACAAAATGTTCTTTTTTGCAAATGTCCTGCTCTGAAGATTGCCAAAATCAAGATGTTTCGTGTTCCCCTCGTGCTGAAAAATATTCCACAACATGCATTTAAGTTATCAATTGTATAAAGTTGCTTGACTTGTGGGTTCTAGTCGCATCGAAGGCAATGATTTCACCAATGTTTTGGTCAATCTTACAGTCGCCATCTTCACTGTAACAGTTACCTTCTGAGGTTTTTGGAAATTCTTTTGCCTTTAAATGCTCCTGCCTTAGAGGAAGTGTTTCCTTATTGGCTGCAGCTGTGGACTAACTAGAGCCTTCTCTTCTTCTGGTTGACTGGTTGGTTTGGCCAATCGGAGCTGGGTTTCTGTGATTGGTTGGGGCTGCTGGCCAATCAGTGGCTTCTTCTGTTCTGGTTGTTGGGTTATCTAGCCAATCAGAGGCAATCTAGTGAAGAAAGTAAAACTGTAATGACTGATGTATATTGAGATGTTTGGTGGTCTACATATATTTTAGAAAAACCTTTTGTTGGCAGATTCAGGTCTATTTGGCCCGACAGTGAGTCAAGGAAGAAAAGAGAGTATTTCCATTGTTCCAGTTCGAAAATCTTTGGATCCAGGAAATTATGGGGTGAGTGGCCACATGTTCCTTGAACTGCATGAGGCTATCACATTTGAAGATGGATTTCGTGAGCAGCAAGTAATTTTGTGGTTATTTCTACAAATGAGCAGTGTCTTACAGTTTTTGAGTTTGTTGCTAAGGGCTTTACCAATATTCTTCACAAAAATTGTGTTCAGTATCAACAGAATGCCCTGAAAGTCCATATACTCCCTAGGTAAAAACAAAAGCAATGAAATGAATTTAGTTTTTATACAATAGCGGCAAATGATAATGGGTTTGTGTTTTAGTTACAAACCTGAACAAATTTGAAAGGTTAAATGACAGCATCTCAAACGATAACATCTCTATGGGGATTATTATTTTCTGCACTCAGAATGATCAGACTTCAGGTCTTGTGGTTCTTCCTTCTTAACATTTGTTGTGTAATGCTTAGGGATTCAACACAAATTGTGTCCATCAGTTGGTCTGTGGTTCCATACCTGTTTTGGCTGACAAGTTTCACAATACCCCAGAGAGCGTTTGTCACGTGTCGTAAGATCAGGGCTAAGAGTTGGGCAAGGGAGAAGTGCAGGGGCTCCTGCCATTTGAAGCTATGTATTCCAATCCAACTTTCTGAAGAAACCTCATCCAGGTATGCTGGAATATTTAGAGCAAAATGAGGGTGTGCCATCCTGCTAGAACCACCTTACAGAGCTGTGCATGAAGCATGGCAAGCTAACTGTTATGTGTCACTTGTCCATTAAAAAAATATGGTCCTACCAGATGTATGACACTAACTGCTGCTCATACCATTACATGAGATAGGGTGTTCCCAAGTTCTTTGTCAATGTTGGGATTTTATTTGCTCTAGAACACTATTTCAGTGATGGCTGCTCCAGCATATGACACATTCATAAGTAAAAAACACTTTGCTTATAGACAGGAGTGTGATGAATGTTAATGGGAAATTCTTGAATAATTGTTTCTATCAAGATGTTGATAAAAAAAAAACTTATCCATGAATGTCAGATAGTAGCGATGCTGTTGCATCCTTCTACAAATGCCTTTGCAAACTAGATTTTGGCATTCCCAGTTCTGCAGAATGTTTCCACATGGATGTATTCTCTTCACGGAAGCGAGAACTTCCTCACTTCTGGTGGTGTGTGTCTTTGGGCCTCAGGAACATTTGCTACCTTTTATGTTACCTAACGAGAGTAACTTATTTTCCCAATCAAGAAAAAACTGTCACTTTGCTTTGTTGAATTTTGCACAGAAATCTCCAAGCACCTCCCTCTAAGAGTGTTCAGTTTGGGGTTGTTCATGCACCTACATTGCAGTTGTTTACCTTTCTTCCAATGAGTGAGAACTCTAGACAGCCATGTAGTTTCCTATGCGTACACAGAACACATTATTAGATGCGGGAACTGTATAACATCAATAAGTTTCATTCAGTTTTACCTAGAGGTATATGGATGTTTAGGAGTCTTTATCAAAAAAATATATATAAACTATAAAATTCCAAAAAAACTTTCCCTACTTATGTAAACATATGAAAAATTATTTTTTAAACTGTTTCATAAAAGCTAAAAAAAATTTAATTTCAAGTAGTATTGTGGGCAGGTTTTTGTGAGAATTCAAAATGTGTCAGGTCTAGGCTTATATTTTTTGTATGTACTGTACTGTTGGCCTTTAATAATTGCAAGTTTAAAAAATGTGACTTGTGTTTAAGATTAACAAGACATTATTTTCATGAGTATAGATATGAGCAGTACATACAGTAACTTGATACTTTTAGTCCATTCTAAAATATTGAAGAAAAATTAGATTATTTCATCATCTTAAAAAGGTCATTTGCAATACCAAATTAATAATTAAAATAGCAGTCATTAAAAGCACTTGGGATCAGGGCCGGCGCGTCCATATAGGCGAACTAGGCAACCGCCTAGGGCGCCAAGTAGCTGGGGGCGGCGCAGCACGACACATAACAGCTGATATAATATGTTTAACGATTATTGAAACTAGATTAAAAATGGATTTTTGTAACAGTTTGGAATGTTTATATTGATATAAGTAATTATTTAAAGTCCACGGTGACCTGTTTATGATTTGTAATAAGTAAAAAAGTAAAAAAAAAACAAGTCTGCTTACATTTGATTGTTGACAAAATCTTAGGCTTACGTGATGTATTTGGAGGCAAGGAAATTTTTTTTCGGGTGTCCGGAGGGTGGGGGGGGGGGGGGGGGGGGGGAATTAAGGTTTTTCGCCTAGGGCGCCAATTTACCTTGCACCGGCCCTGCTTGGGATGCAGTCATTAGTCAATGTATAAGAATTACTTTAAACAATAAGTGCTTGTAACTATGCTTAACTATGGTTCTCAATTTGTAGTGTTTTAAACAAGTACAGCATTTTTTACATAAAGTGTTACTATGCAAAGTAATACTTGTGAAAGTATTTACTATGAATTTACAGTTAAAAAATAAATTGCACTGATGGGCACTGCAAACATCTATGTTTTGAGGTACGACCACTTTTTTTTCTTGATCTTTGACGAGCATTGCCATAATTTTGATATTTTTATCGAAGTAGGGCATATAGATATAGAGTACAACATATTCATCTAACAGCAAAGTGTGTTCTTAAAATAAATAAATAAATAAATAAATCATTGTCATTCTGTCCTATATTTAAAAAGAATAGGGTCTATAAAAATTTACTTTGAACAAACAAACTTAGTATATAAAGTAACAATAATAGCATGTAGTGCAGCATCATTTATATTAATAATTTTAAAATTTCCTAACTAGGAAATATACGCTCTGCTTTTACAAAACAAGAACTTTTAAAGTACTTTTTTAGATGTTTAATACAAATAACTGACGTTGACCAGGGCTACGCCCTCCCTAAGCCCGATGTGCCTCACGCCGCTGCCGACCCCTCTCCTCCCACTGACACCTTCTATTTCAAACCTCCCGCCAACAAGTGCATGTGTTCGGTCGCCCTGCGCGAAGCCTTTCAGCACCCACCCTAACTTGAGCAGTGGAGACTTCATCTTTTTAAATAATGTAGTTGATAATTATTTAACTGTAATATATAATACTTAAGTCTAAATTAAAGTTTAATTTTTAAAGGGTTTAAATATGTTATGTTTAATTGTTCTATCAATCTACTAACGGTAAATTCAGCACTTCCTGCGACCATGACACCCATGGCCCGGGCAGTCTCTTCCGTTCGCCGTGCGGGGTAGGACGCATCTCAGCACGTCGACTTTAACTATTGCTCTCAACTGATCCGTTATCATCCGCTATCGTAATTATTTTAAACCTTTTTTTATTAACCTTTGAGGCCTACCCCGGCGGCAGACTGTAACTTAACTAATTAAAGCTCCCCAGAGCGTTTTGTATTATTCGGCGAGCTTGCACTTTCGGGGCCAGTCCACGCTGTGTCCTGATCAGCATGAAAGCTGGACTACTTGCTGTTTTTGTACACATTGTCAGAGTACGTGTCTGCGGCAATAAAACTTAATATTCACCCGACTCGTTGCACCCAATTCTCGACCACGAGCTTTCCAGTACAGAGACGGAGGTGTGTGGGGTGCCTCAAGACCTCACAAGAAGTCGTCTTCGCCGGTAACATGGCGTGCCCGCCTCTGAGAGTGGGCCAGTGAGTTCTAGCATATCCACGCAGGGGGAAGTCGAGCCTAGCTCCACATGGGTCACGTCACAGCCCTGGGACAGAGTCGGTAGCTGGGTCCACATGCTCATCCACGTGGTGGCACCAAAGGTCTACACGTACGTCAATCCAAAACCTCCCCCCACGACATAATGTGAAAAAAAAAAAAACCTCATTTTCTCAGATAATAGTTTGAGTTATAAATATCCTTCCCATGTAGTACTCATTTGATTCGTCACGATGGGTTGCACACTCTCAATGTTTACGCTTTTGTTTTACACATCTATTGGTTCTATTTAATATGAAGCCTCCTACGTGTTAACAAAACTCCTAGTAGCCACCAAGCCACACTCGACTATCGTCTAACAAGGCAAGGACCACCTCTGTTAGCGGTTAATGCAGTGAGTGTGTATGTGTGTGAATACTAGAAGGGCAGAGATTAGAAAATGAAAACACTTAAACATTTAGATTCATCATTAGAATAATTATAATTTTATAATAATGTGATTGGCAACAAACAAGACTCAAATAAAGACTAATACAACACACATCTCCATATATTACGGAATAAATAACAAGGGTTTTTGAACACATTATGGTATGCCGTTTACTTTAGTTACTCAAATAAAGCAAGAAAAGCATTTTTGACTAGCATATTGAACAAATAATTTAAAAGTTTGTTCCTGTCCACACGTAATAATTTATGCAAAGAGAAAAATTTACACACAAGATTTTCTAATCATAAGAATGCCATAAATTAACAAACATGCACATGGCAACATGACCCTATCAACGTCTGTGGAATTATGTACAGCGTGAAAGCCTTTATCGTAATTATACTTTGGAGTTAAACAACTGAATGAGACACCTGCAAAATTCAATGTAAACATGGTCTACGTGTACACATAGTGTCTTTTAAGAATAATGAAGTGACAGTTGAACATTACATAGGCCAACAAGAACATTGTTTTTTATTTTGGTGCCTAGGATTTTGGAAATGATTTTAGCTATATTTGGGGCGCTGAATCTAAATATGAAATTAGTTTTTTTTTCTATCCACTGTACTTTTTGAGATAAGTGTGAAAAAAGAATTAAAAGCGCCTGCTTGACTCAAGCCACTTTGTCACAGGGATACCCCAGGCTGGGAATCTCATCGTTCATTTCAACGCTTTAACTAAATTTGAGGTCAGTTTGTGAGTTTTAGCCGTGTAGGATAGATCGAAAGTTGATAAAAATGAGTTCCAGTAGAAGAAGTTGTGTAAATCATCCTGATGCGTTTTGCTACGTATGCGGAGAATACACATTAAAATATAACAGTCAGACTGTTAGTGACCTTGTAAAGAGAGCTTATCGTGGATACTTTCGTGTTAAGCTCGGTGATCAGGATAAATCCTGGATACCGCATCAGGTTTGTAAAACTTGTACAGAGCATTTACACCAATAGACTAGTGGGAAAGAAAAAGTTTGAAATTCGGTGTACCAATGGTTTGGAGAGCACCCAAAAACCACATCGATGACTGTTATTTCTGTATAGTAAATATTACTGGAATCAATTGAAACAACACTAACAAGTGGACTTATCCTGATTTAGTCTCTGCAAAATGCCCGGTTCTCACTCAGAGGAAGTACTGATCCCAGCATTTCACCAGCTTCCAGAGCTTTCTGAGGATGAGTTTTGTCCCTATAACCACCCTTCTGATACTAATGAAAGTGACGGTGATTATGAGGGAATGTCAACATTTCCTCAACGTTTCAACCAGGATGAGTTAAATGACCTTGTCTTAGATCTTAACGTGTCAAAAGAAGCTTCTGAATTACAGTTTTCCAGGTTGAAGGAAAAAAATTTACTGAAACAAGGAACCAACATTACTTTTTTCCACACAAGAGAAAGGGTCTGCCATCATTCTTCTCTCAAGAAGAAAATCTTGTATTTTTTTATGATATTAGAGGACTTCTGGAAAAAATGAGTCTTCCTGAATATTTTCCAGATGATTAGCGCCTATTTATTGATAGCTCAAAGTGAAGATTGAAATGTGTTATTCTACACAATGGGAAAAGATATGGTTCAATACCAATTGCTCATTCAACAACAATGAAAGAAACATATAGTACTATAGCTTTGGTCTTGGAGAAGATAAGGTATCGTAAACATCAATGGGTGATTTGTGTGGACTTAAAAATGGTAAACTCTCTCCTCGGGTAGCAAATTGGCCACATCAAATATCCTTGTTTCTTGTGTCTCTGGGATAGCAGAGACAAAACACACTATTGGGTTAGACAAGAGTGGCCTAAGAGAGAAGACATGGCCATTGGAGAAAAATGTTATTAATTAACCCTTAGTTAAACGAGAGAAAATCATCTTTCCTCCACTTCATATCAAGCTGGGCGTTATGAAGCAGTTTGTAAAGGCTCTTGATAAGGACGGATCATGCTTTGCATTTATAGGGGGGAAAAATGCCTCACTTGAATAAGGAAAAAAATTAAAGCAGGAGTATTTAACAGCCCAGAAATAAGAAATTCATTAAGGACTAAGCCTTGGTAAATTCCATGAATGAGGCTCAGTGAAAATCATGGACTTCATTAGTTGCGGTTGTCGAAAATTTTGTGTGCCAACGAAAAGCAGAAAACCATGTTGAACTGGTAAATGATATGCTTAAAAATTTCAAATTCCTTGGGTGCAACATGAGTATTAAGGTGCAATATTTACACAGCCACCTGCACCATTTTTCTGAAAATTTAGGAGACAGCAGTGAGGAGCAAGGTGAAAGATTTCATCAAGATATTAAAATTATGGAGGAACGCTATCAAGGAAGATGGGATATGCACATGATGGCGGATTATTGCTGTAGTTTAAAAAGGGACTGCTTCTAGAAATTGTGCCGGAAATTAGGCATTTCGTCACCTTTTTTTAATTTTTCTATAATTTTAAATTTTTTTGGGATTTTTTAATTTATCTGGTTGTTAATGGGGGTGATTTACTTTTTGTTAGGCCGGTGTACGCCACGTATTTAAACTTTGTGCCAGTGGACCGAAGCCCCTTCCCAGGGGGCCAATCTGATATTTTGCTGTCTATGTGGACGTGGGCAGCCCGGCTGATATTTCTCTCGCCTGCAGTCACGTCCCGAGTTTGTAATATTATTTCTCTTCATGACCAAAATTGCATAGAGCAGCTCCTGGGCTGGAAGCTGCTACTTTGTACAGGCCTGCTGAGAATAGCAAGTCTCGTCACGAAGCAGTCTCCAGTGGACCGACGTTCTCAAGCTAGTGGCGTTTTCTGTCCCCCCCCCCCCCCCTTCCTCTCTCTCCACCTTACTTTAGTTCTGAGAAATCAAGCTAGGAGCAGTGACCTGACGGGACGATGGCCTAATTCAAGGACCTTCTCCCTGGTCCGACAGAGACGTCCCCGACATCTAGCGGAGGAAAAAGTAACCGCGGGCCTGGTCGCCAGGGTGCAGAGCTCACCCTCATGACACCTGGTGACAAGTCAGCTCACCGCCTCAGTTAGTTCCCCTTTACGCCACTAGAGAGCAGCACCGCGGCGCCCTTAAGCCCTATGCTTTCTTCTCGCGGCCTGTAGAAGTCGATTGTTTGTTGCCTTCTGTTCTGGCCGGTAAAGAGCGCGCATGTCGTGTTCTTGTCACGCCAGCCTCGGACTCCTTCGGAAATTTTCGGCTTAGAACCGAACCTTCCCCCTCCTCCCTAGGGCGTTAGCGCCAGTTTTTAATTAGAAGCCTTGTCCGCCATTGTGGCACTTAGTTGTCTGAGCTCGGCTACTGACCACGTCTTCTCGGCGCCTTCTGTGCTAAGAGGCTTGTCGCGGCAATGGCGAAATCGTGTGCACAAGAATGTAGTCAGCTTGCTTTAGGGATGTGAACCCAGGGGTACAGTAGCCAGTCAGAGGTAGTATCTAGAAAAGGTCATGTTTAGTTAAATTTTAGTATTTTTTTTTTTACCTTCCTAAAAATTTTAGTTTCTTCCGCGCTTCCGCGAATTCTCGGTACGTGCCATCCTGATGTCGGCGCGAGACACATCCGAGCCCTGATTTCACACCCTGTTTGGTGAGTAATCCTTTTTTTTCCCCCAAATTCCCGGTGTTGGCTTTTCGCGCCTGGATGCAGGTCTAATTCGTTTTGAATTTGACATGTGTTTCAGACAGGGTCAAAGTTTCCAGGGAGAGAAATTGCTCCCCGCATGATCTTCGGGACCTGCTGCTGATTTCCCCCTTTAGAAGAGTTTTCCTCTCGGTCCGACGTCACCCTGGGAAGACCCGGGTGATATAAGCTATATATATATATATATTCCACTTGAATCGAATCAACTAAATTCACTAACAAGATACCAGCGAGCAGGGCTTTAAGAAAGTTATCTTCAGGGACATGTAAAGTCAAGGAAACTCATGTATATGTAATCGTTGGGAGAATCAAATTTTGGTGCAATTTTTAAATTTTTGTTTAGGTATCATTTATTTGTTAAGGTGTAATATGTATTGTTTTAAATAATCCCGGGGCGCCCCCTTAAATTTGTTACTTACTAAGATCTTTATTGTCATGTTGAAATAATGCGAAAACAAAATCTCTTAATAATAAACCAGGAAAACATATAGACCAAGCTACCGATATAGTGTATTTATTTATCAAATACCTTCTTCATTTTATCGATCCACGAACTCCCCAAGTTACTAGTGTGCAGGGAGTGTAAATTTTGTCTTGTGCACCGCCTCGTGCCCCCTCTGGTAATTAACTTTAATTTTCTTTGTATTTTGCCCAGCAGTTTCCAAGGACTTTTTATCAAAATAAAATAATTTTATTTTGAGGCACGAGGGGCGTAACAATATATTCAAGAAGATCACGAAAAAGAAGCTTCCGAAGTGTTGAGTGACTAGTTGATTCCGTCGATGACTTGGTACTACCTTTGTATATATAATAATAGTAGTATATACTAATAGTATTTGTATAATATGATATTTGTATAATATTGTTACGAATTCAGGACCGTGACACGACCGGGTTCGGAGCTGGCTGGTGGCCCTGCATAGCCATTGGCGTCACGCGCCATGTCATGTGCCGTACACTGACGTAAGGCATGCCACGAGTGTCTGACCAGATTACAGGGTAGTCGCTACCCTGTAGCGCATCGTCTTGCTGAGCAGCCTTGGGAATTCTGCGGGCCACCGTGCAGAGTGGCACGAATTGACGCTGATTTTCTGGACTGTTCGGGCATCGAGTCAGCCTGGCCCGGGATGACGCGAATCATGCACCTCGCCTACCCAGAAGCACCAACAGAGTTCCGCCAGCAGCTAGCCCAGTGCTTTTACAGACGGAATCAGAGATGCAGAGGTTCAGCAAACTCTTTGTTTGGCCTGACACAAGAAGAGCTGCAAGGCCTTGGTCCGCCCTGGAAATCGAGGCAGCAGGCAGTGCCTCAAGAAACACAAGCATCAGGATAAAGAGAGCTGGATTGGAGCTCTACAATGGAGCAAATGCCAGAAACACCACTCATGAAGTAGATATTTTCTCAGGGCATTGAAGAAGCTGTTGAATGATGCACCAGGTTACCAGATCAGAAGAGCAAGAGGATGCCTGTGGTGTTTCGTCGACAATGAACCAAGACACATCCATTGAGACTGTCCGACACGCAGGAAGACATCGCATCAGGAAGAGAAACAGGAATATCAACAGGAAAATGTGCAATAGCTGGTGTGAGGGGCGCATGCCAGCTCTACAGGAAATGGAAGCCCCTAGGGTATCTGTATTTTATAGAGGCCATGACAGTTTGTTGCTTAGTGGATGGATCAATCGCAGACAGTGTTTACTTACTGTTGACACAGGGGCATCTGCATCTATAATTCGCACAGTTATTGTGAGTAGAGAAAAGCTGAAGAGAACACTCATCCCATATAGACTCAATACAGCCACCGGTGACACTTTACCTGTGCATGTACAGCTGGATTTGGAGGTAAGGATTGGAACTTGGACATTATCACAGACCTTTCTTGTTGCTGATATCATCGATGAGGTAATTTTAGGAGTGGACATCATGAATCAATACGGACAACATTATAACTGTATGGTTTCTAGCTTAGCCTTAATTAAATTCATCAATTGCTATGAATCTAATATTGACTCATTTCTAACACACTATTATTTTTTAGTCAGGATTATAATAGGGTTCTCTAATCTAGGCCATCATCATCACTTCTGACATTGACAAACTAGAAACATACAAAAAAATAAATTAAAACTATAAGTCTAAAGAACTTCCCAAAACAATTTTTGTTGCCCCTAGTTGAATTGAAAAAACTACTAGATTCACTCTTTCTCCGTAACTGCTTTATTTCCAAAATCAGTTGTAGATACATAAATCCTTTACAATGGCCTCAGAATTTCTCGATTTAATATTTGCTCACAGGCTTTGCTTCACAATATTAATGATATTATATACAGATTAATTAACGATTTCAACAAACGTGATAAACATGCTCATCTGCTTGACAGTCAAATAGGTATGAAAAGTTGTGTACTTCTTTAAATAAATAAAAATTATTCAGACATTATTTAAATATAACCTTTTATTGTCCATGTATTTTGTTGATATTATGTCATGATTATGCAAGATATGAAGTTGTGTTTATGCATTCATTACTGGTTTTTGTATCTGTATTTACATGGTTTGGCCCTATTTTAATGCTTTATGTACTTCTTTGTCTTTATGTCTTTGTGTCCGGTCTGTTGTAGTCCCTGCAGGTATTTAGTGTCGGGTTGTGTATGGTGCCTTATCTGCAGATGTGTCCTGTCGCAGTGCTTTACCTGTAGGTGGTGCCTTCCTGCACCTAGTGCCTACCGGAGAGTGGTATTAGCCTATTTACAGTGACTCCACTGTCCTCTGTATCTTTGTGTCATGCCTACCTCAAAAGTGTCCCAACTGTTGGTGGGCATGTAACAAACATAAATAAATATTAGTTAATATAAAGAAAAAAATATAATATATATATTCATACCATTTTTCTTTCAGATTTTGTACAAAATATAGCTAGTATTTGTAGGGACAGCGAGTGATTAATTTGGAGGTACAACCATTAAATAAAATCATTATATAACATCTTTTCTAATGGTGAAATGCTTAAGCTTTAAAGTTTAATCATCTATATTGAAAATGTTTTTGCTTTACAAGTCAGTGAAAAGTGACAGAATGTTTAGTTTTATGGTACAATTAATTTTTTTGTTGCTCAAAAAATTCACTTTTAATTATTCATGTTTTATTTTTGAAATCTAACTATAGATGCACCAGTCTATGCCTGAATTACAGTTTTTGCTTTTGCCTTGCACATCCAAGCATCTTTAATAACCACTTCCTTAAAGCAGCATTGTTATAATATACTATACCACAGTTCAGCTTAGAAAGAAAAAAAAGTATCATTTAAACATTTATATTTACACTGCACATTTAGTTTAATTCTGTGTTTTTGTCTTACTGATTTATGGAATATAAGGTATCAGGGATCTGCATCTCAATTGGCCACTTCACATGGGCTTTATATAATATAGACAACATACTTTTTTACTCTGAAGTGTAAATGCTTCTTGATAGTGATTGTTTAACATGTATTCCACAATATATCTGATACTTATTGCATGCAATTTGATGATAATGAAGGCAATACTTGTATCTCAGATATTTATAGCTTCAGTTCAAGGGTTTTAACTTTTGAGATCAGTGTCATACAATTTGTGAGCATTTGTGACTGCAATGGCAAGGAAAGAATGGCCAAGGAGTGATGTAAAGGATTATGAAGCGAGGCCAATGTTGTGGGTTGTTCATGATACAGAACATAGGGACAGTTACAAGAAGCATGATCCTTTGAAAGAAATAACCAGAGAAATATGACATAACTACACACAATCTGTGAAATCAGTTCAAAAGCGAGTAAAAGAAAGTTGGGACAATAAAATAGCAATAATTGTGTTTCCAAATGATGCAATTGTGTACTTAAAATTATATTTTTTAATGTCTATGAACTTTGTCCAGTACAATTATCAGTGTGTTTGCTGAAAATAAATATATGATTGATTGTACTTATAAAAAAATGCCAACATGATTTTACGCTCAATTTAATGATTTTTTTTTAATAATTTAGCTTGTTTGAACACTATAATACACCTTGGAAGGTTGTTTTAGTACCTTTTTTTTATTTTTTGTCTTATTTAACCCTATTTTCTTAGGCTTCGTCAATCTGCCATTTTATGCCGTAACTTTATTTTTGTAGCTGACACTTGTTCCATTGTCCAGTATAATAAACAGGTTAACAACAAACTACTAAAAAGTAAGTCTCAGACACTTTTCACAGATATATCATCTGAGTGTGTGTCCGATACTTTTTGTATATATGTGATATTTATGTCATGACATAAATGTCTAGTGTAAACATACCTTTAAACTCTTTGCTGAACAATTAATTAGTGTTTGAACAAAAAATCCAAGTGACATAAAACATAATCTCATATCATTATGAAATATATGTGTAAGGTTCAGTTTTTTAAGAATGTTAAGTTTCTAAAGTGTTTTTTTTTCTTTAAACATTTCTCTGTATTGACCAACATTAAGAAAATACATATTTTAATGTTACAGTTAAAATTCCTGATGCAGTTTGCCACATGACATCTGCTGTTACCGGAGTAATGGCTCTTCACTACTTCTTCAGTCTCATGACAACTGTTATCATTGCTTTTGCTGTGGTGGCTTATGTATGCCTGTACCTTGTCTCAATGTACCTGAAGAAAAACAGAGGCCCTATCATGGGCATAATATCTGTGGCATTTCTCTTTGTCTGGTAAGTTCTGTTGGACATTTTACTAATACATGTAAGTTGACTATGTGCAATAGAATAGTGGTAAATCAAAAAGAGTACATATATTCAAAAATTTAACTCACCACACACATTTGATAAACTCTAAACTCTAACAAAATTATAAAATTTATATTTCTATCTTTGTTACTAATCCTATGAGCTCTTTCAATTTCGTTTATGTTTAAGGCTCATGCAACACAACCAAACAATATATTTTAATGCTTTCTTTTGCGTATGTGTGTTACTAATTTTATGACTTATATTTAAGTTAAAAGCTGTTAAGAAGTACTTTGTAATGATGAACCATAGTTTTTTTGTTTTACATCAAGGGAATATTTAGTGCAAAGCACAAAATAATACATCATGTGGAAGTATAAGAAACCAGAAGAGATTCATTGAACAATACGTACACTCTAAGTTTATTAAATCAGTGCAAAATATTTGATATAAAAAAGGACTATGTAAAAACAATTTTTTATTTAATTAAAACTGGTTATTGTGACTTGTTGTATAAAATTACTTAAGTTACATTATATCCAACCTTTTGTGTATAATGTATCTGCTTTTGTTGCAAATTTTTTCTTTGTCAAAAATGTATTAAATTACATTAGAATAAAACACGTTGGTAATTTAGGTAAATTTAGATATAACTATACTGAATTTATTGTTTATAAGTTTCTTTGTGCAATTAAATTAGAAATGTTAACAAGCCTATATACTCTTTTTTACCGAAAATAAAATGTAGGGCTTAGCGAGCACAAATTCAACACACTTTTATGCATATAACTCTCTGTGCTAAAACAAAAAGTTGATGAAGTTTTCATACATTGTTTTTAAAAATAATAAATATACAAATGCCTCTGCATATCATTCATCACAAGAATGGCTATAATTTATCTTTTTACAGACAAATTCTAAATCAACATAGGTAACAAGTGGTATATTTCCCCACAATCTTGATTATCTCAGCACACAGTAAGCCTTAATATCACAGTATAATAGTTCAAATTCTTTGTAACTTAGCAATTTTAAATACATAATTAATATAAACTGCTTTTGATATTACTAGAGGCTGGTATCTTTTAATGTGTCTTACCAATCTCCTTATGGCTTCTGTTTTATTCTTTAACAATTACTATGCTGAGTACATTAAAAAAACAGAGCATGAATTGTGGCATGTTATCAGGATTTAATGTTTTGCATTTAATGAATCTACATACATATATATACAGTTTACATTCATGCAAACAAAATTTACAACATAATATGTGTACGTTTTCAACTATGAAAATGGAGAATGTGTCTTTTTCCTTCACCACAATCTATGAGAAGTGAAGTTCTACATTGCTTATTGCAGTTTAGGTACCTTTCCAAAAAAGTAAATGTAGTGGTTTACTGTTTACATTGCATTATTTTACACACAGGCTTAAGGCTTTCACACACTATCAAATTTTTCTCAAGATTGCATCAAATTTGACTTGTACAAGAAAATTTGACTGTGTATGATATTACTTCTTGAATGGAATAAGATGTCAGCCATTTTTAGTTTGTTTTAATTTAGGACATGTTAAAAATTTTCATAGGCGTTGAATGGTTTCAACTTACCAGGATCACCTCAGTACAAAATACTACTGCAGTAGCGGAATATGTACTGAAATATAACTTCCAACTAAAATCAAATTGTATTACAATAAAAAATTAAAATTTATAAGCTAAGTACAATTTATTAATGTGTAGATAAATATTAAAACAGTTATTTCTGCAGAAAATATACTTGTAAAACTTTCTGAACATCTACTTATTCGGTATTGTAAAATATTAACAGTGTGGTGCTGTAACATGTTAAGTCACTAAAAAAAAATTTTTTCCTTTCAAAGAATTACTGAATGAAATAAAAAAAATTTTGTGAATTGAAATTGCATGTGTTACCAGTTACCTGGTTACTTTTTCCATGGTTGGCAGTTAGAATTTAAACATGTTTTAGTAGCTGTTTTTATTTACTATTTAATAATTTTAATTTTTATTCTGTTGATTTTATAGTCTGGTTAAATTATTCTTTTTAGGAATTTTAAAATAATTTTTTCTTATTTTTTTGTAATTTGCGCTTGCTCAAGGGACGGTTGTGAAATATTCCCTCTTCGGTTGTTTTCGGAACGAGCCTAGTGCGCCCGAAGACCACAAGAACAAACGAGCAGCAGCAGAGTGTGCCACGGTGTGAAATACGGGCGACCCGGGGACTTGTAATTTTGCCGACTATGAGAGCGGAGGTCCGAGCTACCTGCGGTGACGGCAATCACCAGGACTTCACTTAACCAATTTGAAATTAAGTTATAGAATGTCCTGCTACCCTGACCACCTGCTGCAGCACTTCAATTCACTCTGCTACTTAATAATACATTTTTGCCTAGCTTAAACTCAAAAATGCATACATAAAGGCAGTGAAACTGTGATTATTAGAGTTAAATATAAGGGCCATTTCCAAGACATTGCTTGATTTTTGCATATTGTACCGTATTTTAATTTTAAATAGCATCAATTCAGTCATTGGTTCCAAACAAAAATAGGTAGAAGATATAAACATTTTAGCAATTATTCTTCATCTAGTCAGAAAATTGCTTATCTATGTAAAAAAAAAAATTACAGAAATACAGGTTATCACTATATCAGTGTATTTGTTCACGTCTAAAAGATTTTCAATTAAATAATTTTTTTTAACCACAAAGTTACCGTAACGATTTCTGGGTATATTCCAGGAAGGATAAAAGCGGTACTTGAAGTACATATATAACCTCTGGTCACCAGAAAAAGCATAAGCACAGATAGACTAATGTAGCCCAAATGTCAGGGAAAATTGTTACTTAAAGTCTGGAAAACTTGGAAAAGTCAGAGATTTACAAAATTCTATGTTTGTATGAACTGTGATTTAGGGAAGTGCTGGCTGCAGGAAGGAGAAGTACAACAATGGCTGTGCTGCAATCTTCATAATCTAACAACTTATGTCTTTTCCAGTGTTAGTGAACTTCTATAGCACGTCTCATCCTTAGATTGCAGTTTTATTTCTGCCACTAGCACTGCCCTTGTCTCGGCATGTACTGTTGCAAGACAGCCTAAAATTTGAAATCATAATTTTGAAAGGTAAAATTTTATTCATTTTGGTTATCAAAAGCGGCAATTAACATTATGAAACTCTTACTTCTAACACCTTTTTTAGGGTTTCAAAAATTTTAAAAAACTTAAATTTGACTCTAGTTATATTTTGGGTGTAGCTTAAGCTATATTGCATTACAACTGCTAAAGCAATGCACTAATAGAATGTGACATTCAGTAAAGAAATTAATGCTTTTATTTTAAATACTGAATTTTTTGTTGGAAATTCATAGTATATTTATAGTTATTATATGTTAATTAAAATTTCTAATAGATATATATATTTTCAATAACTGTACATATGTAAGTCTGCACAAACATGGTCAAAATGTGTGCATAATCAAAATGATCTTATAAAACATTAAAACATAATATACTCTATGATGGTCTACAAAATTAAAATTGTAATACAAGTTAGCCATCTTTATGTATCTATTAATCGCTGGGTGGTATCAGTCTGTCTGGCTACAGCATATGCCATTTACTCTGTACTGCGAACTAAGAATGAGACGTTCTATAGTACTTCTCACTGGAAATCAGTGCATTGTTCAATTTAATTTTTTACTCAAATGTAGGTACATCCACATCAACGTAAAGGTGATCTCCAGACATGCAATTTAAAATTACTATTGTTCTATCACAAACAGCAATTAATTAAAACTCTTGTTTGAGATAATAAATTTCAAGAAAAATTAATTTCAAAAGAGTTTGGTATGATATCAGAAATAATTATGTGCACATAATTTAATGATAAAATAGCTTGTTTTTTTAGGGTAAATTTTTATATACGTATTAAAACTTTTGGTTGTATATTTTTCAGTGAGCTGTTTCTTATCAGCGAGACAGACTGGCACAAGGTGCGTGGATCACAAATGCTGCTGGCCATGAAAGCAATCTCACTGGCATTCGACACTGATTATGGCGTGCTTCATCACTTGCCTTCCTTTCTTGAATTCATGGGCTACGTGTTGTGTGCAGGCACATCCATATTTGGTCCATGGATCCCATATCGTGACTACGTTGCTGCCTTTAACAAACCTAAGTGGGTCAGTTAAAACTTTTTTTTTTTGGCAAATTCCAATAGTTTGGGTCCGTAAAGTGATTTAATTTACATACAATATTTAAAACTATTACTTTGGCATGAATTTGGTTTTTCAGAGTACGAGAATGTATTTATATTTCATTATTTCATAATTGTATTGAGTGTTATGTTTTGAGTTACAATAATGTAACTTTCCAGTTAAGTAATTAAATTTCTAGCCACTATAATAAAATGAGGCTTTTTTTTTTGGGAGAAAAAGAGGTAGGAAACATTCAACATGGAGAATTTTAACT
The DNA here is from genome assembly GCF_032445375.1 of Bacillus rossius redtenbacheri. Taxonomy (NCBI): domain Eukaryota; kingdom Metazoa; phylum Arthropoda; class Insecta; order Phasmatodea; family Bacillidae; genus Bacillus; species Bacillus rossius. The sequence goes on along the minus strand of NC_086331.1, from coordinate 90,871,923 downwards.
GTATACTTGGAAAAACTCAATTCTTCTGAAAGTTTTTTTAAAAATAGACAACTGAGATTTTAACAAATATCTGCTTCATTGATTTTAATAAACTATTACTTTCTATGTCAGAGGTCTCCAAACATTTTAGCCTAAGGGTCACAGTGACTCCTCCACTAAGTCAGAAGGGCCCAGACCTAGCTAGCTCATCATACCAACATACATATTGTAAACTATGGCGAGCAGGTGTTGGCCTAGGAGCCGTACTTTGGAGACCTCTGTTCTAGTTCATAATAAATACAGAGTTAAATATAATTACCATGTTTATTATATATGTTGATTTTATGTGCAGTTTAAGGCTTTTATTTACTGATTTTTTATATTAAATTCCTAAAAGTTGTAGTCATTTATTTTCAGACACTAGTTTGAGTATGTTAATGGCTGAAAATGTTTTATTCTCACATTGCCACCCATTAGATAGTATGCACTACAGAAAAATTTTACCAGGAGTTATGTATGACTTAAAAAAATTTATATTTTGGTGCACCTACAAAAATGTTTTTAAATTTATAACATTCTATGCTGATTGAAAGTTTTTATAATTAAATTCTGGTGTATGGGTGAAACCTTATTATTGTCAACTCACATACATTGATTTTTTATTTCTACGTTATTGAATATACAGCTGAGGCATTAATGATAAATACTTCCTCTAATGTGAATTTCCTTACTTAAATTCTTTAAAATTCTGGTCATGTTCCCAGCTGATGTTCAAATTGGATGAAAAAAAAAAAACTGACTGTGCTATCTATAGAGTCAAATCTTAAGTTTTCACCCAACCCAAAGAAAATATGTAAGGTTTGTTGAAGGTAAGGTGGGTCGGTAGATTAAGGATGCATTCCCTCGCCAAACACATTTCTGCCTCGCTCAGTTTCCAGGCTGTGCAAAACGACACGCCTGTGTCTTGCATGGGGCAGACAGGGAAAACTTAGGCAATCGAAAATGTGTCATGACCTGGAAAACACAGGGAAATTAAAATTCAGGGTGGCCACCTTACTGTAAAAATCGGGAAACCTTGAATTAGCTGAAAATTTTTGTAGTGCCTAGAAAACCTTGAGAATCTCGTTAATTTTTGAATGCCATTGGATTATTTGTTTGTCTAGCAAGTTGAAAAGAGCTTAGTTGAAAATATGCTCGTCGTGCCTACGAACTGTGTCACTTATACCATTGTTGAGTGAATCTTGGCAGCCGATGAGAGATATGTGACACGTTTTATTATAACACAATGGGTTGCCAGCAGCGTTCATCAGGAGGAAGTCTCTACTCAATTTATTTTTTTCCCTCTCTTCTCTCCTGTTGATTTTTTTTCCTTTTACATCTAAAGATTATCACCGCTGGTAATAATAAACAGAAGACTAAACCAAAAACTATTACAGTTAACTTTCAATTATTGGGGATTAGATTATCCGGTTTTCGGGTTATCTATGCCTAGATTTAGTGTAATTATAAGTTTGTTGTATTCTGAAGCTGTAAAAAAAAAGATAGCATCTCTCGGGCAGTTCTGCCAGTGGTTTGGTCCTTTGGTCCGACCCTTCTTATCTTCCACCCTCTCACTTGTCACATTTGTCACACTTCAAACCCCAAGGGGGATGCCCTGACACTGCTTCATGTCTCCAGTCTCCATCTGGTTTCTATGCTACTTTCTGCCCGCCCATTGGCTGGGCAGGCTTCCGACAAGTGACATGACTGGCGGGCATTCGGCTGGAGGAAGGTACACCGGGCAAGGAAAAAAGCTAGCCAGAATTGGTATGTGCGCTGTTTGCATGGTATTATCTTGAACAGTGTTGAGTTAACTTCCCCTCTTCGGCCATTGTAAATTACTGTGAACGAGCAACAACAGGTTTTCATAGCACCAACAATATAGTTTTCTTTTGCTATTTATTTCCCATGATTTTAATTGCAACATTTCATGACGAACACTGCAGCTACGGCTCTGCAAGATGTGCTTCTATTGGTGTATCCATCTTTCATTTAAGGAATTTTTCCCTTGTTTAGTCTGTGAAAATCAATCCTCTGAGAATTGGTGCATTGAAGTACTACTGATATATTACTCCAGCATGGCACAAGTTTCCCTGCTGCTAGTTTTATGAAAAGGACAAGGAACTGAGAAGGAAGAATAACTTGCTGCCGAGGGGTAAAAAAAAAAAAAATACAAGAAAGGGTCAGTTGGGGGGAGGAGAGCGAGCAAAAGAGAAAGAGAGAGATCAAGAGAGAGAAAGAGAAATGGAGTGGGTAACTGCTGCCTTTTCAGCAGACAGAGAAAAACTGCAGGGCAACACAGTGCCGGATTAAGACTTTACTTGTGCTCAGAATTCTACTGAAGACAAATATCTGGAGCGTTCCAAATTCAAGGGTGGCCCTTAAACGTTAATTATTGGGGCCTTGGTAGGTCCCAACTAACACGGTTAATCGTGAGTTTACTGTACTTTGATTTGTAACGTCAAAGACTGGAGGCTCTACTGCAGAAGAAATTATTTTGAACATGGAAGAAACTAAACTAGTGAGAGAAGGGTATGATGCAGTGATGAAAGCAGGTTGAGTTCAAGCAGTTAAAATCACAAATCCTTTGCTGCAAGCAGAATGAATTGCTCATGCTTATGTGGATAGCATGGAGAAAAAAGGAAAAAAAAAAAGACTGATTGCAGTAAAATGCAATGCAGCAAGAGAAAAGAAATGAAGTGCTAGAGAGATGAGGATTTAAAGACAAAAAAGGTAAACTGCTTTGTGAAGCTAAGAAAGAGATAGAAGATATATATATATATATATAGTTACGACCTATGTGGAGATAACTGGGTTCAAAGCAGATAGCCCAATCAAGTTTTGTTACAGTTTTAATAACTACTAATATTTACATTACTAATAAATAATTGTACGTAAAAATGTCTGATCACCTATCATTGGCCCTTAAAAATGTTTATTTGCAAGTCACTCAATGTCTTGTCAAGTTCCACAGTTTGCACTCCTCACCGGAGCTAGACTCAACAGTGGTTCGCCCCTTTGCTCCTGTCCACACACACAGTCTCGCGCCACTCGGTTGCACTCTCTCTATCCCGTTGCTCCGCGTCGCGCCACTCTTGAGGGATCTCTCACCCGCTTCGCCGATTTCGCACTTCCTTTCACTGGCGGAACTCTGGGAACTCGCTTGGAACTCCCACGAAGGCCTGCATCGTCATTCAATACTAGTGGGTTGTCTTTCCAGAACTGACGAGAGCAGCTGTGATGAGTTTCGTTATCCTGGGCTGATTCGACGCCCGAAAAGTCCAGAAAGGCGGCATTCATTCACGCACTCCGCGCAGCGGCCCGCGGAATTCCCAAGGCCGCTCAGCGATAGATAACAGCGCTAAGGAATGATGATGTTCGGGAGGGGGGGGTTAGCAATGACATTTGTAGTCCGGGCAGGCATGCATGGCATGCCTTATGTCAGTGGATGGCACGTGACACGGCGCGTGACACCAGTGGCCGTGCAGGGCTGCTAGCCAGCTTCGAACCTGGTGCGTGTTGCTGTGTTGTCTGCATTCGTAACAATTTATATGAGTACATAAAAGGTGTCTAAATGTATTAGTAGTTTTGTGAACTTGTAATTTACTAGAAAATCATTTTCTTTAAACGCTATTGTGTGTACATAAATCGTACATAGATGAAGATTCTATTCCCTCAAAGTGAATGACTGAATTTTGTAATGTGAATTGTAAAATTAAGATATCTGTGAGAAAATATGGATGCTTTAAAACTAGCTTTTAAAATCATTTTGCATGAAATTGAGCTTATCAGATGTAAAAGTAGTTATGTCCCAAAATATACTTAAAAATTTTAACTCTTAAATATATATTATTTTTTTTACAAAAGAAAGTTAGCTGCTTGTTTTACTCCTAATGTTTTCTTGGAATATCTTATATGAGTATGCATAGTGACAAGAAGTGTTCCTAAGAGATTAAAAACAAGAGAGAAATGCTTGTGGTTGTTTTGAATGTAATATATGCATGACATCAATTAATAAATTTGCTTGTTAATTTAATTAAATATCCCAACTTTTTTTTAGTGGAACTTGTTTTTAAATAATGGAAAGCAAAACGTGGAATTTGTAAATTCAGATCCTTGAAAACCCGGAAATAACCACGAATTTAGAATTCCAGGTAGAGTTCACCCTGTAATAATAGTTACCTAACTGGAGACGTAATTTTTTAACACTGTTTATTTATTTCATGTTTTAAAACCTGTCCGTATTTTAATCATAAATTCATGTGTGGTTGAAAACCCATGTGTTATCATTATTAATTAAATGTAAGATCAACAACCAATGAATCAAATGTTTATTGATTTAATGATTTGAAGCATGATCAAAAATGGTTGATAGTCATTCTGGTCACAATCATAATGCAGTCATTCTGGTCACAATTATAATGCATTGTTCAAAGTTTGACAAATATAATGGTTTCATATTACAGACTGACAGCATTGGTTGAATAGCATTAATGGAAATGATAACAGTGCAAACTGTGTATGGAGAAAATATTTTACGTCAGTTTGACATGTTAGATGTGGTCGAAACATGTTTTGATAAGTATTTTTAGTACAATATATTTATGTTATCTTACAAAACTATGAAAAGAGATGGGAAAAATTTGTTTGGTCAACATGGGAAACGGAATGCTCCGGGAAATTGTATAGAGTAAGAATGTGGAAACCCTGCGAGCTCCAGATAGTGCCAGTCTCATTACAGCCATCTTGATCCTGAATCTGGTAGGACAAAAAAAATTTGTTTTTATTTTCGCAGTATTCAATGTCATGCTCATGTAGCGAGCTTCCTTGTTCCTTGGTTGTCACAACAAGCTAAGTTAGAGAATTTTTGATTTAAGAATAGTGAAGGAATGGAAGTAAGCCATTAAGAAAGCCAGACGTTTCTTTGTGTGAACGGCATTCCGAATCCTTGGAGCCCGTGCGAAAGACATGAAGATTCACATTGACCGTATCAATAGTTATAGCTCTTCAGGAAGTTCAAGGATTAGGAATATCTGATTTTTATGCATCAGATTTAGAGACTTACGATGTTCCGCAATCGTTGAATAGTGCAACACGACGAGATGAGTAGAGCCTATTTCCAAGAGGTCGACGTTGGTGAGCTCTTTCCGAACTATAGGATTTTCAGATGCCATGGAAATCGCGAATTTATCTTCGTTCCAGTAACACATCTCATAGCCGTAGTTAGCGTTTTCAGTTCTCCATCGATGTTCCAGCCATCAAGAGGACGAACCAGAGGTCCAGACGATGCTGAAGTTCATCTCTGCCGTAATTTAGTAGATAGTAGCTGATGACTTGTGTTGTGTATGTTCAATATTTGCAGAAACAGATTCCTATCACTTGCATCATAACTTACTGGCTTGTATCGTAGTACTGAGGTTTTCTCACTTCGTACCATAAATTTTATGTGAAAAACCTAATGAATATTGTACAATTATACATAAAAGTTATTATCCTAAGCCTCAAACATTGAATGTTTAATAACTTTCTGATGTTATAAATTCATATGTAAGGCAAGGAGTTAATTTGAATATAGTGAATTTGTTTTCTTATTGACTAGAAGTAAGATAACATGCATGGTTTGTTATACCAAATGTGATAGCGAGTGCCAACCTTGAATTTATGCGTTACTTTAAGTCTGTTTGCAATTAATCATACTATAGAGTGCTTACATCATCTGAAGGCTAAATAATATTACTATTTCACGCTATCACCTACACATTTATTATTTTATTTATTCTATAACAGAATTTACATTCATACTATTGATAGCAGTGACATGCTGGTTAAACTGCTGGGTATAATCAAAAATAGCCAATATCATTTCATTTCATTAAATGAAATTATTGGATCATTCATCAGGCACATCCACCAAGTGTGCCAGATCTTGTGCTGAAGGTTTTTGTAACACACAATTTACATTAAATTAACATTAAATTTGCACTTGACTTATTAATGCCTTGTACAGGACTCAAATATGTTTTGTAGTTTTCCATAACTACAATATTTAAAACGTAGTATTCTTAACTTCAATGTGAACTGAGTTAACTATTAAATACAAATGTTGACATGAAGTTAACGTATAGTTAACAACAAGCCCCATGTTACTTTTTTTTTTTTTTGGCAAATTTTTGACTGTTCAGGTAATAACTTAATTTTTGTAGTTTTTGGTGTTTTGATTGTTATTAATTTTTTTAGGTTTGTTCTATTTTGTTAAGAAAGTTTTTCTAAAAATGTTTTGTTTCATATATTTCTAATAGGATACAAGATGGCTGTGGAAAGTCTTTGTGAATACATTAGCTGCATTTATTTTCATATCATTATCATCATGCTGGGTGGATTGGCTTTTACCAAATACATTGTGGAGGTAAGAATGTCTCACTATGCAAAGATTATATTGAACTTTTTTTTAAGTGTAAGTACTACATACAATTAAATTTTCTTAACTAATTGTATGTCTGTATTCCTAAAAAAGGTCCAAATTCTTGCTGCCCACGATATGTCAAAATGTGTGCAAGGTTCTTTACTGGTGGCTTCATGCATGCATGTATGCACAAAATTTATAACTGCCCCCTCTGCCAAGAAAACATAACTAAAAAAAACATAAATATGGAGTTATAAATATGCACTTAACTAACAACATTATAACTATGAAAAGAGTTATACTTCATATCTTGTAAACATTTGATTTTCTTTTTGATTGCTTGTTATAATCTATATAATTAATGTTTGCAAAAAATTTTTTGTCTGAAAGTTTTATATGGTAAATACATTAATATTAATTCTTTATCTATTTAGTTGTGTGTTTATCCATGTAGTCAACATTTATGGTGTAATTTACTACTACTAAATAAAATGGTTCCTTTTTAGCCATGTTTTAAATATATAATTATGTTAATCATTAACATTTACACAGTTTCCATTTGTTTTATGTGACAGGTGGTGGATTGCATACAGAGATGCACTGTCATTCAGGACAAGTCATTATTTTGTATCTTTTCTGTCAGAAGCATCAGCAATTATGTCAGGACTTGGGAATAACGGTGAATCGTCATGGACCTTACCAGTTGCTCGACCTCTCTATATTGAAATTCCTCGCTCTTTGGTCCAGGTCGTCGTGTACTGGAACATTCCAATGCATAACTGGCTAAAAACCTGTAAGTATCTTGAACATCTCATTACTTAGTTGGAAATATAGTTTCAAATAGCAGTAACATATAAAATTATGCAATGAAAGTTACCTTGCATGTCTAGTTCTTTTTAAAGAGGACCTAGTTAACATCTTTTTATTTTAATGCTGACAAGCCTAATGGAAGAAGACTTATTTATGCTCCTTGATTCATAGCAAACTGGTGTGACTGGCCACTAAGTATGCTTGAAACTAGTATACAAGGGCTTGCATACTAGCTAGTACAATGTAGGGATGGTTCTATCCTGCACTCTCTAGTGTAAACATACAAATTTATAGTCATTACATCATTAGTAAAAAATGTTTTAAATATTGGTTTTCACATGTTTTGTTATAGTATAAATTTAGTTACTTCTTTAAAGTCTTGTATTTAAGTCAAAGTTTATTTTTTTTAGGCTTTTTCTCAAATTTTCTGAAATAATGCGGAGTTGAAGCTAAATGTGTCATTTTCTGACATGCAGTGAAAACTGTCCTGAGAGTCATAGTGGTCAGGTAATTTTTAATAATATTTGTGATTTTTTTTGTATTAAGTGCTTATATCTAAGGTTTGATTTTAATTGTGTTAAAATAATTTTTTATTCATTAATGAAATTACTGTTTACATGAAAATAAGAAGTTAACTATGGAACATTTGATATGCTGTGCATAAGTTGTTAGGCTTAGGTACCTCTGTTACTGAGCTGTAATAATTCTCCAACAACCACAACTTTTAAAATTTTTCTTTTTCATTATATGTTTATATATAACAGTAAAACTTATGGCCTCATCTGGCATCAATATAGAGCCAAGTCTATGTGTGTTTTTTTTTTTTTTTTAATTTGTACATACTTTACAGCTTCTTTGATTATCACTTAACCTAAAACAAGTCAGCAAATAAAATAATGTTTAGTTAGTAGAAGGTCACATTATTTGTGAGAAGATTGTAGTATTCCAGAACCATGCCCTCCTCAACTTTTATGAGTAATTTTAGGAAATAAATAAATATGGTGTGTTTAATCGTTCAGTTGGATCAGCTGCTTGTATATGTTCAAGGTCATGATGACCTAGTTTTCATAATTGTTTTATCATTGTTTTTATTCTGGTAATCAATTTTGATAGTTGTTTTATTTAAAAAAAAAACATTTGTGTAAACATATTTTTCAGTATTTTATTTACTTAAAATATGGTTTTCATGCTTATATTTTAAGTTTGTGTCTATTTAGAAGATTTAATTGTGTTTTATAGAAAGTTAGATAGTGTTTTGTTAAAGTAAAGACATGTGCGATGCTCTGGTGCTGGCAGACAGACAGTTTATTGGTTACAGAGACATTCTGGTGCGTTCTGTGTTTATTTCTATGATGGGAAAAACAGCAGGTGTTGGCTCCCATGGGAAACGGTAGAATTATTAGGTTATTGTCGCGGCCAATCAGAAGAGGACTTTGTCATTGTTTGTGTGTTTTTTTACAGAAACTCCTAGTTGTGATGGTAATGTCTTTTATTTAGTATTTTGTCCTTTTATGGAGAAGCTGTGTGACAAACTTAATGACTGTGGCCCGGGTTGCACAGTTTCTTAACCTCTTTTTGGACCTATCTAGAATCCAGCATTCACAGTTGTCGGCAACCAGCCCACATTGGGGCTTAAAGAATTTTTAGCTTCCATCCCAAGGACATGTTGATCTTTGGTTGTACTGTCAATGCAAAGTGATCACGGGACTTTCTTTTTTTTTTATTTGGCATAAAATCCTGATATTTTTACAGCTTCCCATGAAAGCTAACACCTGCCGATTTTCCCATCATAAGAAAACCATACGAAAGTGACAGAATATCTCTGCAACTGATAATCTGTCTGGAAACTTGGTGCCGCCTTGTCGGGCACCTGTCTCTTGTCCTTTCTTTCACTACAAAAAATTCCTAATGAAATGTAATAAAAACTTGCAAATGAATACACACAGAAATACAGTTAAAAAACCACATTTAATTCAAATGAAATGTTTAAAACCACATGTAAATAGTAACCTATTAAAAATGTGAAAACCAGTAAAAACATAATTTAATAGCCTTTCTAAATAAAATAATCAAATATCAAAATGGATTACCAGAATACTAACAATTGATAAAAAACACAAGTATGAAAGACTATGTCACCATGACCTTGAACCTATATAATCAGCTGATGTAGGTACTACCTTATTGTAAAACATTAGGTCATAAGAAATATTCTGAAACACTCAGGGAAGGGCAGTGGCTGGCAATGCCACAGAACAAGTAAACAAGACTTAGTAGATAAAAAAGCCATATCAACAAATGTTCTTGCATTTAAGGCTCCTAATGTCATGAAATTTAAAATATATTGACAAATGACAAAAATGAATATTGTAACATGCCAAAAAAGTAACCAAACGTAAGCTGTAAATGTTTGTGAGTGGCTGGCAAGTGTGCAAAATGTATATGTTTACCATGAGTGGTAAGAAAATTGCCAGTCTGTATGCTTAGTAAGTGTTTTTTTTAAGTATGCTTATTAGGTATGCTTATAATATGTATACTTGAAGACTTTGTGCCACAATATGTAAAAGCTCCTAGCAAATTTGCAATTAAATTTTTTGGTAGAAATTAGTGGAAAGGTAAAAAAGGGGTAGTGGTAATAAATATCTATGCTAAGTCCCATAATTATAGCACAAGTGGTATGGAAAGCAAACTTAATTGTAAACTGACCCAAAATAAAAATGCACTCCTTTCAGTAAACAATTTCCTGTCATGTTTGCAGTTGCAGGGTGAGGCTCTCAAAATTGGAAGGAGTCAGTTGATGGGGAAAGTTGTCAACATTTATTCCGTTCTTTATGGTCAATACCTCTCATTCCTTCTCCGCTCCATACCCCGTTACTCTGACTAAAATGTCAGCAAAAATTAACTTTTTAAACAAAATATATTTTTCTTAGTTAATGAGTTTTTATGCACCAAGCTGTTAACAAATCCAATCATAATAAATTGTGGTGTATAGACTCTAGCTTTGTTGGTAGCATTCTATTCTGTTGTCAGTTTGTTTATTACACTATGATGTATCTGTCTGCTGATGGCTACTTCAAGTAATGAATGTGTTTTATAGTGCATGGAAGGAAATGAAAGTATGAAGGAAAGTAAGTTGTCACATTCATCACCAATGCGGGAACTGTGAACAGTGAGGATAGGACCCAAACGGGAAGTAGAGAGGTTGTTGTGTGTGTTTATTTGACCCTGAAAGGTCATTAGCTTTTACATTTTGCCATTTCTAAAACTGTAGATTATGTATTTACATTTTGCCACATTTAAAACTGTAGATTATATATTATTATTTTGCCATTTCTGAAACTATAGATGATTTATTCCAGTTTTGTAAAAAAAAAAACGTTAGCAGTAAAATGATTTTAAATAAAATTGTCACCTAGCTATTTTTTTTAAATTCCAGTGGTTAGGGACCTTTATGATCATGCGCCGACTGCACATTGTGTTTCCATTTCGTTCTATCGTAGGCAGCTTGCCACCTATTCCCATCCACTCCCAAATGACTGAGATAACTCCTTACATAATCCTGACAATGTGTTTTTGGTCAGCCTAGTGGACATGTGCCTTCCTGTCTTCCAAATCTTCCAAAAGTGACTGCTCTTGCTTATCGGTGTTCAGGCATTTTGGCTACATATCCCAACCAATCCTAAATGTTTGCTTTGATATTTTGGCTTGTATTGGGCCTATCTAAGATATATAGCTCATTTTTTTTTCTTGGAATCTCCATTCCCCATCATTTGTGTCTGACTCAGGCCCAAAAATCCTTCTTAGTATTTTTCTGTTGCTTTTGACGGTGCTAAGTGCTTCCATGTTATACAGAAGGATGGTTACAATAATGACATACAATGTTTTTATTTTAGTCTTTCTTAAGAAAAGGTTTTGTTCCCATGTTCTGGCTGATACCAGAGTACACCCTGGAGTTACTCATGATGCTGGTTAATCTCTTGCCTCATGTCATTTTGATCGTAATCCATGTTCCCAGGTACTTGAAACTATTCCCCTGTGGAATATTCATTTTTCCAACTTCAAAGGGTCCTTGTTGTACCTTTTCCTTGAGAGCTCTGTCATTTCGGTCTGTTTCTCATTAATTTTTAAGAACTTATTTTAGTATTAACAACTAGATCAGTTACACTTTCTACCATTTCTTCTTGGGTCTATTCTAGTACTGCTGTAACTTCTGCATAGGCCAGCAGCTGGGTTTTGCTTTTAAACTTTCTTGAGCATGTAGTGGAGTTTTCTGTTACTATGATGGTAGTATAGCTACAGCAGAAAATAATAAAGAGATTAGACAAATTTATGAGATGCAAGATAATTGTTTATGGTAAAAAAAATCCAGGTATGTATTAATGTAACATTCCAAATTGGTGAGTGCATTTTAATTACTGAATAACAGTAAATATACTACATTTAACTATCAAAACTTCAGTGTTTTTTGTTTAACCAATAATTAATGTTTTGCATGAAACATCAACCTTAAAAAAATCCTGAATAAAGTTGGTGCTAAGACTTCTCCCTGTTGATCCAGTTCTTAAGTTAAACTTATGTGATAATTCTCCTACAGATTTAACTTTGGCATATATATTGGATATGCATGCTCTCCCTATGCTTATCAACTTCTTTAAACAGAGTGTTAAATATACTTGGACGATGAACATCATCATATGCCTTGGAGAAGTCAATGAATGTGGCTAATACTGTCATGTTAAACTCCCAGGAAATTTTCCTATTTTTGTCTCGTTGAAAATATTTGGTCTGCTATGAATCTTCCCATTCTAAAACTGGCATGATATACAAGGTAACATTGTTTCCAATATGCTTGGTAGGGAAATTAGGAAAATTCCACTGTAATTTTTATTGTTTCTTTTACTATTCTTCTTGTGTAACAGTGTGGTGGTGATTGTTTCCCACTCCCTTTATATTTTTTTCCCAAATCATTGTATGGTTCATCATGCAATATCTTACTTCATGCTGCGATAATCTCTGCCTTCATCTCATCATCACTGAGGGCTTTACAGGTCTGTAATTCTTTTTGGGGCCTTCTTTACATCTGCTTCCTTCAACTGAATATCTTCTTCCCTATCTTCCATTACACATGGGAAGACTTCTTCCAATTCATCTGTGTTCACCAACTCTTCAAAGTACTCTCGCCATCTGTTAAGAGTGTTCTTTTAATCCATCATTAGTTGTACGTATCTCTCATTAATGAACATGGCTTTCTGTCTTGATTCATTCCTATTCCTATTAATGTGTAAAAGTACTTCTTGCTTCCTCCGACTGGTTTTTTCTATTGACTCTAGCATATTCTTCATGCATCTTCTCTTGTTCTGTTTCCTTCCTTTAATAAATGTATTCTTCTCTTTTCCTTTTGTCTTTCTTTTCATTTATCCGTCATGCTCTCACTTACTTGTTCTCTTGTCTTACAGCTTCTTTATATTTAATTAACTACTTAATTAAGTCGTTTCCTTGCTCCTATTATCCTTTTATTTACTTATGTTTGCATTGTCTTGATTTCCATCTACTTGTTATTTTCGCTAAGGTCTCATGTCATTATTTACTTAAACTTTAAATCTGTTTCTAAATTCATTGCAGTATAAATTTTGTATCTTCTGAGTGTTCAGTATTGTAATATCAAATTGTTTTTTGAATATTCCATGCCTCTTCTGAAGATAACAAAATTCCAGGTTGATTTTACTGATAACTAGCAAATTATCGTGCGGAATGGCTACCCGACTGGGAAATTCAGGAGAAACCTGTTAATTTTAGTGAGCCATGGGGAAATTATTCTGTGTAGCAAGTTTGGAACAGCTTAGTTGAAAAATGATATGCCATGCCTACAAACTGCATCACTTATACCACTTTTGAACAGTGTTTTCTTTTTTCTCAACATCCAAGCAGATGCCTCTTTTTTGCATCTTTTTTATTTATTCCAGTTTTCACGTCTGCAGTAACAGCTGCAGATGCGACACAATTATACAAATACAGCAACTGTGATATTTGATTTGACACGTAAAATACTGGAGGAATTCAATTGATGGAAAATCCTAAAATAGTTGTACATTGAGGAAGCTTCACAGTTAATTGATGCTGCAATTATTTACCTTCTCTTTTTTTCTGTGATTGCGAAAATATGTGCCAAACTTCTAGCCTAGCCAGTTATGTCCTCTAGTGAGTTATGCCCTGTAAGCTTTTACAGAGACACTATGGACAAGTCTCCTGCATCAAAAGTAAGTGTGCAATGTAGAAAAATGCACCACTCTTTAAGCAGATACCTACCAAAAAATGTGGTAACAAAGCAGAAGCAATATTTTGGATCATTAATTTTATATTAGAGAACAATAATCACTCCATTTGTTGGGATGTTCAGTGGGAGACAGCTTAAAATGATGTAGTTAATTAAAAAAAAAAAATGTTGAAGATAGTATTTGAATCAGTGACTACACAGGGGTGCTGACCTTCCTACCACTGGTACTGGTTTTAGTGAAGGAGAGTGACATTCGTGAATTGAAGTCAGTGAAAAGTTTAATTTAAATTATATGCTTTGCTATAAATTTACAGCTATATTTGGCTTTATTAAAATATATATATATATATGTATATTTTAATTCATGTTTTTACCATTCAAATGTTATCAAATTATTTTCATGTTAAATACTGCATTATAATTTGATTAAAAATACACAATATTATTATTTTTTCAGTATAAAAATTAACATACTAAGTTTTATTTGGTCTTAACATCCCATGCAATGACACTAAAAACCTTATCAACCCCTGGGGAAAACTGTAATTCGATACTGCCAGGAGAGTGGCTACCTTTTATTAGTTGAACCCATACAAAACAGAAAATGAGGGTATATAGCTACCAGTTGTTGGGTTTATTGAGCCTTCGTTACATTCAAACATAGTGTATTATTTATAATTGAAATATAATTGCACTATTGTGAATATCTATTTTAACCTGTTATTTTCATAATCTTATAATGTAATTGGATCAAAATGTGTGTACAGGAAAAAGTAATTCTGATTGTTTTTTCCCCCCCCCTAGATGTGTTCAGAACCACACGTCATTTTGGTAATTTTGCTGCTGTGCTGTCAACGTATGCTGTCAGTTCTCTTCTCCATGGTCTGAACTTTCAACTGTCTGCTGTATTACTATCATTGGGAACTTACACATACATTGAATATCTGCTGCGACAGAAGCTTTCTACAATATTTAGTGCATGCATTCAAGTACGACCATGTCGGAAAGACTGTGCCCATCGAAACAAAGAAATGAGTTCTTTGGTGATTCTGATAAATATTTTTTTTGGCTTGATTGCTGCATTTCACCTGGCCTACCTGGGTGTCATGTTTAATGTCACATCAACTCTACAAGAACGCGGCTACAGCTATTTTCACACGTTATCAAAGTGGGGAGATCTGAGTTTCGCAAGCCATTGGCTTGCCTTTGCAACTTATTTTTTTTATTTTCTCGTTTAACTCTTGCAGTATGTGCAAGTGTACACTGATGCTCTTGTGAGTGTTTTGCTGGACCTGTTGTTGACTACAGACTCACCTTTGATTTGTGTGTGAAGGGCCTTGGTATTATTTTAACTTCCGTCCTTGGCTGAATTTTACTGTCAGTTTTCAAGATGTGTACTTTTCTATTGCAGTGTGGTGCTAGTAAAAACTGCACATGTTTGTAAAATGTATTTTTACTTGCAAAAAGAGTAAACACTAAGTAAATAATAACCATGTTAGCATATTAATGATTTTTGCTATTAAACTCATATCATTCGCAATTGATCAAAAGAAAATCATTTAGAATTTTTAAAATATAACATTAGTTTCTTGCTTGGTCAAGAAGTTATTGAGAATAATTGAGCATATATATATATGACATATATATCTGTAAATAAAATTTTTTGATGTGTAACATCTTAGCTTTCAGTATGTGGCATTTGGTGGGAATGATTTCATGGAACGGAAATGTGTGACAACCATGCTGCTACCATCTGTAGCGGATGTTGTGAACTAAAGTTCAGAGACAATTTTATCAAGATGGGCAGTATTTTAACATACTTTCTTGTCAAAAATCAGCTCCAAGGCCATGGTTTAGTATTTTTTCAAGTCTTTTTCACTTTTATCAGAGCCATTTCTAATATTTTAAAATTTCCATTAATTGAATGTTTTGATGGTCGACGTAGCGAATGTGCTTCTATCTGCGCGTGATGGTGGCAAGCAACATTTACAATTCAGGCTGCAAATACTACCGGCGGGTGTGAAAATTACGTGTGAGATTCACGTTCAGAAATGTATTTTAAAACATATTTAGTGAATATTTACCATGCTCTGCATTGAACAGCATGATGCATTGCCATGTGGCTTTTCTAAGGCTGGGTTTATAAACTACGCAAGAAATGCAAGACACAATAAGTTAAGCAACCAAATTTTTGAGTATCAGAGTACTGGTTTATATAATATGCAAGGCACATTAATGCAACTCAAGTGTTGTTCAACTAACAACTTCTTGAGTTTTGTTTTGCATTTTCGACGGCCATGTTGAAGTTAAGTGTTCCGAAAGCTTTTAAAGAGACACATTATGTGTATAGAAGGCTGTGATGTTTTTATTGTAAAAATGACATTTTACTTTGTTTAACTTTCACACAGTGAAAGAAAATATCACTTTTAATATCATTGTACATTTTATGTGTTAATTATCAAACAGGACTGGACAAAAGAAGCCTGGGGAAGAAATTATTTTTCAACTTTTTTACAATTTCAAGTAGTTGGGTTGGTGACATCTTGTGATTTGCATGCTTATAAATTCTCTTATTTTCTTGCATTGGTGACGTGTTGCGGTATTGCGTTGTTGCATTCTTTGCGTATTTTATAAACCCGTCTTGGTACATATGAAATTAATGAATTAATTATAAAACAAAAACAAATAATGTCCGTAGTAATAACTTCTCTATTTATAAGATTTGTTCATTTTTAATTTACAGGAATGGATAAATCAAGAGCAGAGTACATGCGAGAATACAGGCAGCATATGCGTGAGAAAACATTGCAAACTGCATGAGTAGGACAAAAATATTGCTCGTGACTACTCAAAATAACCACGATTTTGCTCATTACCTAGGTTAGATGTTACACATTACTGGCGAGTACTGAAAGACTCTCTCACTTTTTTATGTATCATGAGTTTGTGTCAGCAGGATTGAATTTTTTTTACAATGATTTTGTGAAATTTGTAGTTGAAGTAAAAAATAGCTGATACTTTCTGGTTTGAATTATTCACTTACTTACCATGAAATCATTTTGCTATCTGTGTGTGTGACCCTCAAAAAACTTTTTGGTTTTGTCTAACCAATTATTAGTCTGAATTTTTATTTAAAATAGTTTTTTAAGTTACTACTTTTGATATTTATATTTGATCAAAATTATGTGTAAAAAACCTGTAAACTCTTCTTAGACTTAGTAATGACGAATACAATTACTTTTCTCACACCCAAAATTACTTAGTTGACAGTAACTCTAAAATTTGGTATAAATACAATTCATGAAAAACAATAATTTTTTGTACTATATAAGAAAGAATTACACAATTTTTATAGGATTTCAACCATGTATCCTGTATCGATTAAAAAAATTTTGAATGGTTTATTTTTGATCATTGTATTTTAAGTTGGGTATTAAGTTTTTTATAGTAGTATTTCTCTATTAAAATTTAATTTATTACAGTAATGTCTGGCAGAACCAAACACTTCACGAATGTACTTCCTAATTACTTAATTAACATTATAAAAACTATATATTTTTGATGAAATGTTTTTTTAATTATAAAAAAAAGTATTTTTTTCTATTCAATAATTTTACAAATAATTGAAATTTAAGTGTATAACCTATTCTGAGAAAAAAAAATGTATTGTTACAAGTGAGTTGCCCATTTCCAGAACTCATGTCCAATGAACAAAAATATTCAGGAAACACAAAAAACTTATAACATTGTTTATAAGTAACATAGAGGTTTGCAATTGTTGTAACTTATGCAAAAGTACATTACGATTTGATTCAAGACGTTCACACAAATCATAGTACCATGGAGTTAGTTTTATTTGCAATAATAACTTGGACATGACGAGTTTTGGAATTGCAGAGAGGACACAATGAGTTTTGGAACTGTAGAGAGATTTGAGATAAACGAATGTTCATTACAAATAGTTTAATTTCTTATTTAAACATAGTAATGCAATGTGGAAATTAATATAGAAATATTTATGTGCAAAAATAAAACAACTATCACTAAGAGAAAGGAATACACATTGCTGTTATAAAATCAACAGATCTAGCATTGATTACTGCACTGGAACACTAAACAATGAGCTGCTCTTCTGCTGGAATCTGTCTTGCATCATCTTCTGCCTCTTCTTGGTCAACAAACAGTGCTTCATCTTCAATCACTTTCTTGTAAAACACCAGATCATCTCTAGATGCCCAGTCAGAACCAAAATGCTTCTGAAGTAGTGTGTTAATGTCTTTTAACTTGGCAGGCTATACAGGAGCACCTTTGTAGATTATGTCTGGGAGTGTACCGGTCCACAACTTGCCCCTTTTACAATTTTTTAGTGGAACCCCAATACCAACATTGTACTTCTACTTGTACTTTGATGCCTTTTGGTGTCTTAGTAAGTGAGATTCTTTTGCATGGTAGGAATTGGAAGTGCCAGTTCCCTGGTTTCTTCGCAATGTTTGTGGCTGCCTCTTTTCAGTCATAAACATGCACATCACTGCCAAGCTCATAAACTGTTTCTACCTCTTTAAATATGTTCACATATTCTTCACGATTTATGATTGTACTTTTCTTTTTCACTTGTTTTTCTATCCTGCCAAAGATACAGTCGGGTGGGATAAAAGAGTGACCTACAACAGGGAACACGAGCAAAACTTTGTGTATCGGAGCACTGTTTGCAAGCCATGTGCAGACCATTGCCACCATTTAGGAATTTATGTTTTTCCCTCCGCATCCGTTGGATATTAATTTGACTGTGTGAACATTTTGAAGGTCAGTGTTACATAATTGGTGGTACACAGCTGAAGAAATTTAACAAGAGCCTTTCGCAAATTCATTCTCTGACCACACATAAGCAAAGGTGTTGTGTATATTTTGTGGTGCATTGGATAAACCCTTGCAAACTGTAAAATTATACATGTAGAGCTGTCTCAGATAGTATGCAGTTTGATCTGGGATCTTAGGCAATACCAGATTTTTCTGGCAGTCAAAACTTATTATTTTCACACCCTGTGCCCCTTGACGTAAATTATCATAAAAAGATTTAGCCTTCATCTTGTGTACATTTAAATCTGCCTGCAATTTCATTTTGTCCTCAGCATGTGTTGCTAGTTTTACCTTTTCCTGTTGCATCAGACAGACGGAACAAACATCTTTTGCCGGACATCCAAAGCCAATGTTATACCCATTATCAAATATATTTCGGAAATACTCTTAATTCACTTTCAAGTTCCCCGCCACTTTGCCATTGTACATTCGATGCAGCTGGGCAATGGACGAGTCACTAGGTAAATACTGCCGATGAACATTTGTGCCTCTGCAGTAAAGTTTTTCTACAGGTATTAAGGATTCAATAAAGGCCTTCACAGCCTCTCTCTTTTCAACACAGTGGCGTGATCTTGTATCTCCTCCCCTTTTATCCTCAGGAGTACAACCTGTCTGCAAATATGTTTTATAAAGAAGCTGAACCCTATCTCTACTTACACCCAGTGTTTCTGTATATGTTTTCTTACACATCTGTACTCTAGTAACCATTCCACAATGTTGCTGAAATAAGTAATATTTAACGCTAACCTGTATTTCAGTAACATTCTTGCGGGACCTTCTCCTATGAGGGGTTTCGACCCCAACATGTTGCAGAATGAACTTGTTCTGTGATTTTCTGTCTTGGTTTGAGTAAAACAGCTGGCTATTCCTTCGAATATCTTGCATACTTAAATGACCACATTTGAATTCTCTTACATTATGTTTGCAGGTGGACGTTTTTGGCAGTCCTTTGCGAGCATATCTGTAAGCAAAATAAAACTGCAATTACTTCTTTTCGGGTCGCCACATAGGACTATGCAGTTAAAGCAACATAATGTATTACATACTTAAAAAATAAATAAAATAAACTATTTTTCAATCATTATCTAGTGTGCTGGCTACAATGTTCTTAAAATGTTGCACAGCAACTCAGATATATATTAAAGGAATAACAGAAAGCTTGTTCACTAACCTCATTCTCTTGGCTTTAATTTTCTTCCACGATTCTTTATTAATTTTTTTTCTTCCGAGTCTTGCCTGGTGACTAATATTGCCTTGTTTAGTAACAGACTTTTCGTTGCGACACTGTTATACTACATAAATAACAATAATGCAGGCCTGTGTTTATCTTCAAATTTAACAGTGGTACCAACCTACATGCATTAGGACTACTACTGACAAAATAAAACATTGTAAACCTTAACAGAGAATAAAGATTGCACCCAAACAGCAAAGCGAACATTTTTTGGACTTAACAGTGTAACCCTTCTTCCTCCTTAATTGGAAGAGGGGTTGCGTCCCCGACTCACTCTGGGCGCGAAGGGAAAAAATAAATATTAAAACCAGGCATAAAAAGCTAAACAATATAAATTCCCCACACCACTGCCCAGGGGTCAGGCCAAAAAAATTCAAAGGATATAATAGTAGAGTAACCATTAAACAAACAAGAGGCAAGACTTTGGACGTATGTTATTAAAAAATAGAAATTTGCAAAAATAATTTTTACTATACATAACCATACAAGCTTAGTTACAAAAGCTGACGTTAATAATGGCAGCATCTTATCCCCATTTGCGATACTAACAATAACCTTTAAAAAATCGTAAAAATATAAATACTGATAACAACAAGTATAAAAATATATAAGGGCGCGAGGCGTGGCCACTATAAAATATCAAAATTTACTGACTGCCCTAATACCAAAAATCAAACAAGACAATCAATACAAATATATAAAAAATCTACAAAAATAATACTGAAGTACAAACAAATTATTTAAATAAAGTTCTTAAACTCTCAATCAACGGTTTAGTCTTTCTTCAGATGTTCGTTGCTAAAGACTTGCCAAAAAAAACAAAGTTAATATCCTAGGCGTGCGCTGGCTTCCTGACCTTCCTCACCAACTCCAGAGTCTAATGCCACGCCGGGCCATAGGTACGAATTCACAAAGGCGTGAACGATGACCAAAAAAAAATTATCTTATTTTTAAGGGAAATGTAGCAAAAACTCTTCACGTAACATAACCATGTTACCACAGAAGTATTTATCATCAGCTTCAAACAAAGTCTTACTTCTTTATTAACTTGCCAATGATTTTATAAAAACGTAGAATGGCCGCACCAACCAACATCAGGCTGCGCATGTAGTCCAATACCGATCGCATACATTTAATAATACTGCACAAGCTGATATATTAGCCAAATGCCAACTTTACGTATGCAAATTCCGATGACAAAGTCTCAAAAACAAATTGCAAAATGTTCGTTTCTTCCAAACTTATACTTTTATTGCAACTACAGGCAAACGGGCGACCTTTTTTAAAAAAATCCCACACTGGAACAACGTGTGAAAACAAATGGGCCTCTTCACCAAACTGGCTAATAAAAGTTCCGTCCAAATAAAATTTAGTATGGGAAAATACACAGTTCACTAGGTTTGCCAAAAACCAGTGCAGCACCACGAGGGTAAAAATCAAAATTGCGGCCTCTCTTTACCTTGATAAGTTCAGTATCACAGGGCAATCCATTGCCCTGTCACCCAGCGTGGAGCCTCCAGCCCAATACTCTTCGTCGCCCGTTGCCGTCCGGCACACCAGTCCGCGCCGTCACATGGCTCTGTCCTCGACGGTCGCTCGGCACAAACTCTCCGGCCCAGCTGATTTTTTCTTCCCGGCAAGCCGAATGTCTGACGTCATCAGCCAACCGCCGGGCGCTCACCAAGTGGTATTTACGTGAAACACAATCGATATTCTTAAACTCATAATCGATAGCTACCAAACGGCGTATAACTAATTAACAGAAACAAATATAATTAAAAAAAATTTACAGATAAATTAACATTAATTAAAAAAGGCGTAAAAATACGTGAAATAAAAAACCATATAAAACTAGAGACCAGCAACAAAAATAAATTACAAGTAAAAATGTGGCCCTGCCGGCCACAACCTCCGCCTTGAACAAAAAAAAAATTTAAACAGCAAAGAAAATTTTAAAAATAACCACAACTACAAATTATATAAAAAAAAAACATACCAGAGTAAGTTCCAAATAAAATAAAAATAAAAATATTTAGCCATATTCACCCTAAAAGGGTCATCCACATTCATTTTAGGAACTCCGCCTTACAAACATTTTCAAATGACTAACATGGGCCTTTTTTACCTTATTATTTCTTTCAACTTCTTCCAACAAGACAGTAACCGGCCCTAAAATCTTTACAATCTTATACGGTCCATCATACTTATTCTCTAACTTAGAGCTCTGATACCCTACTTTGTCACTCAAAACAAATTGTCTGCATAGCACTTCATCACCAATTTTAAATACATTATCCACTCGCCCCTTATTATAAAACTTACTCATTTTCTTTCTAACCTTTTGCAGATTTTCGGCTGCTTCTTCCCACATTTTTTCCAACAAACGGGGGCTTCGGGTTTCCAAAAGGGCTGGACGCAAACCCCAACAATTTAGTAAAGGATGGGGTACATTTCTTCCCAAAAAAATTTCCGATGGTGTGAATTTAGTACCACTGTGTATGGTCATGTTAAAAGCTAAATTTAATACGTGGATAACACTGTCCCACTTCCGTTGGTTACGTTGATGAAAAATCGTGAGGGTCACTTTGACATTTTTATTCACCCTTTCAACCAAATTAGGGTTGGGATAATAGGGGCTGGTAGTAATATGTTTTATACCCCAATCTAAACACATCACTTCAAAACACTTACTCTTAAAATATGTAGCATTATCTGATACTACTTGCTCCGGGCTACCAAACAAACCCCACACTTTAGTTTCTAAAGCCTTAATAATATTCTCGCTTTTCATATTACGCAAAGGCAAAAAAAAACAAAATTTAGAAAAACCATCTACCGCTATAAGTAAGCAATTATTCCCCCCTAATGATCTAGGTAGGGGCCCAAAAATGTCCAAATAAACCCTTTCCCAAGGTCTAGTCAGAGCTTCAACAGAGTATTTACCTATCTTACTATGTCTAGATTGCTTAGCGCGCTGGCAATCTTCACAGCTTAAAACATGATCTTTTACGTCTTTTTTCAAACCTGGCCAAAAAAATTCTTTAGAGATTTTATCTATAGTTTTTTCGATTCCGCCATGCGCGCCTATATTAGAATCATGGTAATACCGCATTATCATTTTCCTTACCCCCTTAGGAACAAAAACTTTATGTTCTCCATCTTTCATCCAACACAAAAGCCCGTCTTTCATTCCTAAGTCTATAGTAGTATCCTGTCCCAAACGCGTTATTAAATCTTTAGTCTCAGGATCCTCTTTTTGTATTTCGCGCAAATCAATAAATCCTTGAGGGAATTCCCTCAGGATGTTACATTCTTCCTTGTCTTCAGTTCTCATTTCGTCTTTACACTGAAACTCATGTTCATCAAACATGCGCGATAAGGCATCGGCCACTACATTATCCTGTCCTTTCATATGTTTGAGGTCAAAACGAAAACGCGTCAACCGCATGATCCACCGCCCTATTTTCCCTAGTTGCCGCGGGTGGGAAAAAAGCCATGTCAAAGCCTGGTTGTCAGTCCATAATTCAAATTTCTCATGTTCAAGAAAACTCTCAAATCTCTCCAACGCAAATATGCACGCTAATGCTTCCTTCTCATATACACTGTATTTTAACTCGTGCTTATTTAGGGATTTACTAGCATACATAACCGGTTTTAAACCTCCCTCACGTTCTTGCAACAAAACCGCCCCCAGACCTACTCCCGAAGCGTCCACTTGCTCAAAATCCGGAAGTATTAAAATGGGGGGTTGAGCTATGGCTTTCTTTAAATTCCTAAAGGCCTGTTCTTCCTCTTCCCCCCATACAAACTTAACATCTTTCCTTTTCAAATTATTTAAAGGCGCGCATAGGTTAGCGTAATTCGGTATAAAACGGGAAAAATAACCAAGCATTCCTATAAAGCGCATCACTCCCTTAACATTACGGGGGGCCGGGAAATTAACTATGGGGTTTATCTTATCTTGGTCCATGACCAATTCACCTTCTCGGATTATGTATCCTAAAAATTTTATCTCGCTACGGGCCCAAACTATTTTTTCCGGATTTACGGTAAAGCCGGCTCCCTTTAGTTTCTCAAGTACTTTTCTTATATGTTCTATATGTTCTTCAAAACTATTTGAAAAAACACAAATATCATCCAAGAAACTTATTACAAATTTATACTGATATTCTTGTAATATGTGCCCTAAAATTCGTGACAAACATTGGGCCCCAAAATTCACCCCAAAAGGCACTCTAGTCCATTCAAAGTGCCCCCAAGGAGTGACAAACCCGGTAAATTTCTGACTACTTGCTTCTAATTCACATTGATGAAACGCCGAGTTCAAATCAAGCACCGTAAAAAACTTGGCTTTTCCCAAATATTGCAAAACAATTTCAACTTTAGGCATGGGAAACGGATCTAGTTTTACCCTGTCATTAAGGAGGCGATAGTCAAGGACCAAACGATATTTGCCCTTATTTTTCTTATCTACTAAAAAGGCAGGTGAGGCAAAATTGGATTTAGAAGGGACTATTACCTTATTATCAAGTAAATCATTAATAATTTCTCGAAAGGCTTTCATTTTAGGCGGGGCACATTGATACGGCACACATTTAATAGGGGTTTCATCTACCAGCACGATCTTGTATGGCATTAGCGTACATTTGCCAATTTTAGTAGTGATAACATCCTTATATTCCTCGTTTAATTGCTGTATCTGCAATTTTTCCTTCTCACCCAACCTTTGCTCTAACCCTTCGATACCACCACAAACCACCTTTCTTTTTTTTTTATTCTCCCACAATTTTATCTTAATTTTATCATTAAAATCGAACCTCATTACTTTCTCGCCGCACACTATTATAGCCTTACTATCATTTAAAAAATCCATTCCCAAAACTACTTCATGGATCAAATCGGGCATTACCCAGAATTCACGTGTCCAAGATAAATGTTCCAATTTAAAATGTAAAAATACTTTTACCTTTACCTGAACCTTTTGCCCGTCCGCCATGGCCACATTAATGCCTTGACTACTTACGATCTTAGTTTTCAAAAATTTATGATCGCGCACCAAATTACTCAAAAATTTCTGCTGGATGAAACTACAACTAGCCCCCGTATCAAGTAAAGCTTCTATCTCACGATCATACAACCAAACTTTGACACATAAACCTCTTTTTGCCTGAATGACCGCCAAACTATGCTTATTGTTAAATCGATATTTCTTAACTTCCTTACGGAAATTACATTTCCCGCTATTATGACCATCTTTATTACAAAAACCACAAACTAATTTTTTCTTGCGATTACATTTTTTTATCAAATGGTCCATGCTGCCACACCTAAAACATGTCTTGTGTCTTTCCTGCTCCGGTTTCTTTTTAAAGCAAAATTTTTCTAAATGACCATATTTGCCACAAAAACCACAAACAAATTTATTAACCTCCGAAACCGAGCAATCCTTAGCAAAATGCCCTACCTTATTACACTTAAAACAAGTCTTATCAATTTTTTCATTACCCGGCGTTTTAAAACAAACCGGTTTAAAATTGATTTTGCCTTTACACTTATCGAATTCACATTTAGCGTAAAAAATATTATGAACCTGGATAGCCCAAGTGTTGAGTTCCTCCACACTATTAGGTCTGCCAATAAATGCGCATTCGTGTCTGATGGCAGGATTTAGATTTTCCAAAATAATAGCTACAAAACGGTGATCATCTAACTGCAGACCAAATACATTAACGTGATTTCTAATATCCTGTATAAATTCTAAGGTGCTTTCATTTTCCCGTTGAAAACGGAAAATCAATTCCTTAATTAGATCGTCCTTCACCCTCTTAGGGCACAAATATTCACACAAATTCTCTTTCACTACCGACCATCCAACAGACTTATTTATACCTGACGTAATCACGTCTCTAGCGATCCCGCTACATTTAGTCGAAATACACCTTAACAATTCTTGCTCATTTTGTAAACAACAATTAGTTTTCAAACTATCTACCCCCAAGCAAAACTTTATTAAATCTCTTGGCCCACCGGAGCATAAAGATGGCAACCTATCCAGTTCCTTAAAAAGCAATTTACTTTGCATAGCAGTATTCAATGAATTTACTTGGCTGATCTCCGAATTCTCCACATTTTCCTCAACAGGTTTTTTCCTCCCTTCTTTAATGTGGGTACTTAATTTCCTGCGTAAGGTATCAATGTCATCCTCCAGACCACTCTCTACTCCCGCTGCTTGCAAATTAGCGTAAACCTGTTCTTTGGGAAGTTTATAAATCCAAGAAACTGCCATTATTAAAAAAATCAAAAAAGTCAGCAAAATCGCAAAAGTCCAAAGTCTCTGCCAAGCAGAGTGGCGCAGGTTGTAACCCTTCTTCCTCCTTAATTGGAAGAGGGGTTGCGTCCCCGACTCACTCTGGGCGCGAAGGGAAAAAATAAATATTAAAACCAGGCATAAAAAGCTAAACAATATAAATTCCCCACACCACTGCCCAGGGGTCAGGCCAAAAAAATTCAAAGGATATAATAGTAGAGTAACCATTAAACAAACAAGAGGCAAGACTTTGGACGTATGTTATTAAAAAATAGAAATTTGCAAAAATAATTTTTACTATACATAACCATACAAGCTTAGTTACAAAAGCTGACGTTAATAATGGCAGCATCTTATCCCCATTTGCGATACTAACAATAACCTTTAAAAAATCGTAAAAATATAAATACTGATAACAACAAGTATAAAAATATATAAGGGCGCGAGGCGTGGCCACTATAAAATATCAAAATTTACTGACTGCCCTAATACCAAAAATCAAACAAGACAATCAATACAAATATATAAAAAATCTACAAAAATAATACTGAAGTACAAACAAATTATTTAAATAAAGTTCTTAAACTCTCAATCAACGGTTTAGTCTTTCTTCAGATGTTCGTTGCTAAAGACTTGCCAAAAAAAACAAAGTTAATATCCTAGGCGTGCGCTGGCTTCCTGACCTTCCTCACCAACTCCAGAGTCTAATGCCACGCCGGGCCATAGGTACGAATTCACAAAGGCGTGAACGATGACCAAAAAAAAATTATCTTATTTTTAAGGGAAATGTAGCAAAAACTCTTCACGTAACATAACCATGTTACCACAGAAGTATTTATCATCAGCTTCAAACAAAGTCTTACTTCTTTATTAACTTGCCAATGATTTTATAAAAACGTAGAATGGCCGCACCAACCAACATCAGGCTGCGCATGTAGTCCAATACCGATCGCATACATTTAATAATACTGCACAAGCTGATATATTAGCCAAATGCCAACTTTACGTATGCAAATTCCGATGACAAAGTCTCAAAAACAAATTGCAAAATGTTCGTTTCTTCCAAACTTATACTTTTATTGCAACTACAGGCAAACGGGCGACCTTTTTTAAAAAAATCCCACACTGGAACAACGTGTGAAAACAAATGGGCCTCTTCACCAAACTGGCTAATAAAAGTTCCGTCCAAATAAAATTTAGTATGGGAAAATACACAGTTCACTAGGTTTGCCAAAAACCAGTGCAGCACCACGAGGGTAAAAATCAAAATTGCGGCCTCTCTTTACCTTGATAAGTTCAGTATCACAGGGCAATCCATTGCCCTGTCACCCAGCGTGGAGCCTCCAGCCCAATACTCTTCGTCGCCCGTTGCCGTCCGGCACACCAGTCCGCGCCGTCACATGGCTCTGTCCTCGACGGTCGCTCGGCACAAACTCTCCGGCCCAGCTGATTTTTTCTTCCCGGCAAGCCGAATGTCTGACGTCATCAGCCAACCGCCGGGCGCTCACCAAGTGGTATTTACGTGAAACACAATCGATATTCTTAAACTCATAATCGATAGCTACCAAACGGCGTATAACTAATTAACAGAAACAAATATAATTAAAAAAAATTTACAGATAAATTAACATTAATTAAAAAAGGCGTAAAAATACGTGAAATAAAAAACCATATAAAACTAGAGACCAGCAACAAAAATAAATTACAAGTAAAAATGTGGCCCTGCCGGCCACAACAGTATGTGAAACATGAGAAGAGAAAAGCAGGACAAAATAACTGGACATGACGAGTTTTGCTGCTGGAAGTAATGGTGGACAAATCGAGTTGTGGAACTGTTTCTCTACTGGACTTAATGGCTTTTGGAACTGCTTCCTACATTGCCATACAAATATTGGTACGACATAATGGGTTATGTTAATGTTTTAAGTACTAACCATGTGCAGCATGGCACACACTATATGATGATGCCCCAAACTCGATTTTACCTATGGTGTGGAAATGGGTGATTCAAGTATAATGTGGGGAGAAAACTGGGTTCGTAAGGTATAGCCCAATTAATTGTGCCAGTTTTATTTATTACTAATGTCTACACCATAAATTTAATTAATGCACTCAAGATCTCTGTCCACAACAATTAGTCTTACACTGGTCATTGAAACATTAACACTTTCCACTGAAGTGTGGCTCGACAGTGGCTCGCTTTTCTGTCCGCTTCCTTTGCACACTCACCCACACCGCGTCGTAGTACAATTCCCAACTATCGCACGTCGCACCCGACTGGCTCGCCAAGTCTTCACTCGCAGCATCGCCTCCCGATTATTCCGGTTCGCTCAGCAAGGGCCACTTGCCCTCTTCACCTATCGCTGATCGCACGGGTATCACCAGTATCACTCCCCGAGGGGGAGACTCTCTCCGCTGCTCCGCTCTTCGCTCAGGACTCTTGTGAAAGCCGGCGTCGCTGCTCTTATACTCTCTGCAGACTTTCTGGAACCGTCTTGTGAAGGAGGGGGGGGGGGGGGGTTTAAAGTGTTGCATCACCTTGGGCTGACCTGACACTCGAAAAGTCCTGAAAGGCGGTGTTTATTCGCACCACTCTGCATGGCCGCCTCAGGAAACCCTCAGAATTCCCAGGCCGCTAAAAGGGTCATTGACAATGGCCTGAGGCAGGATGGTGCGAGGGAAGCGGAAGGGGGGTAGCGAGGACCCTTGTAATCCAGCCAGGCACGCTTGGCATGCCTTACATCAATGGATAGCGCTTGACGTCAGTGGCAGTGCGGGGCCACCAGCCAGTTCGTGGTCCTCTCTGCATTTGTAGCAGTATTTTGAAAATTTCTAGATTTTTTTTTTATTTGTAGAGTATTTTAGAATGCACTATATAACCATCTTGAAATATTTGGACTATTTTGGACATTACACTACATTATTAAACATTTTGATAGAATGTGAAGGATTTTCGATGCTGTCAAATATTTTTTAAAACTTATAATTTATTTCATATTTATTTTCATATACTAAAAGTTTATCTGTGAACGTTATAGGGGAATAATAACTCTTTGTGCCAAAATTATTTACATCCCATATATTAAAAACTCACAAACATCCATTTATTAAAGAAATAAAAAATATTATTTTATTACCTAGATAAATTTATTACAAATAGTAGGCTTCTTAATTAAATCCATTATTTACTTTTTATCGAGTAGTGACTATTGTCTGGAATGATCTTAAAAATGTAACTTTCATGCAACTAAATAAATACTATACACTGTTTTGTTTCTGACATAATATAATAATATTGTTTCTTTGTGTGTTTAAAAACTGTTTAATTTATTATTCTTATAATATTCAATTGTAAATGTTTGTACTATTGTTACAAAGTCTTTGCATTTTGATTGTTTCAATAATTTATTAAACATATTTGTTATTTTTGTAATTTGTTGTGATAACTGAATCTGTCAGTATTATTTTTATAAAATATATATGAACACGTACTATTTTTAATACATAATTTTGAATTTTTAGGTGTGGCAGTTATTTAATCATGTTTCTATAAAAAGAAGATACCTTATTACTTATAGATCAGAAACTTTCAAATAAACAACTGCATATTTGTTTATCTCGTTCAACAGAAGTACCAAGAAATAATCAAACAAATTTGCAATATCACCATATGTGCACATTAAAAATAATTCACATTGGTTTTGTTCCAAAATAATGAAATAATTGGGAATAAAAAATGAACGGATACTGTGCATTCCAAATGAATACATTTATTACTGGGAAAGAAAAAAAAATTGCTTAATGTTTTGCCAGTTATTAAAAAACACAAGCATGGCATCAAAAGCA
The DNA here is from genome assembly GCF_032445375.1 of Bacillus rossius redtenbacheri. NCBI lineage: Eukaryota > Metazoa > Arthropoda > Insecta > Phasmatodea > Bacillidae > Bacillus > Bacillus rossius. The sequence goes on along the minus strand of NC_086331.1, from coordinate 90,842,174 downwards.
TAGGCAATTTGTTGTTGCTTTAAATATATTGATATTGTCATCTTAATGTGTTTTAATTCCTCTTTCTATCATGTGCATGGTTGTTGAGGATGCTGAAATGTACACCTATTTTTCATTTAACTTTATTTTCAGGTACTGTACAACATAATAATTTTTGCATTGACTATAACAAAGGTAGAATTTTTGTAATCAGTCATGCAATTGATCTGATAGTAAATACAGTGTATTTACAACATTGCCTAGGAATTTACACAAAGTTTAACTTGGATGCTAAACAAATGTAGTACTGTACCTAGTTCTATATAGTTTGTTTGGTCAGCAAATATGTCTAATTTTTAACTTTTTTCTATAATAGCATTTAAATGTTATGTTAGCTCAGTACTGCTTGAAAAACTCAAGTGAAACCCCAGAAAAAATCTCAATTGCAACTCGTTTTTTTCCCCTTCCCCTTGATGTCGCCGGGGGTTGTCGGGGCGTTAGAGAGACTTTAAATAAGATGGGCGCCACCGTGTCTAGGGGGGCACGGACCCGGATGAGACTATTAACTCTGGGCGTGACATCGCCCGTGTGGGGACATGACTCGACCCCCGTACACTGCCTACAGAATAATTGATCTGGGCCCGCTCTCAGCGACGGGCACGCTATGTAGTAACGTCGTGGGCTCTATGGCGTCCCATACGCCAACCTGGAGTGCACACGTGGTCAAACGAAAAGAGAAAAGTTCGATAACGCTGTGATTTATTGTAGACTACACGGTACAACTCCCGCTTGAACGTGTTACATAAAGAACTTAAAAATAGGTTGGAACTGTTTTAAAGTATTGCGGCGCGAACGGTTTACGGGCTGTTCGGCCACCACGTGGTCGGACGTTACGTTCGTGGTGATTTCTGAACTCCTTACGGATTACAAGGTAATTAATGAAACAGCCAACCCCCGAGGTATGCTCCGAGGATAGCGAAAACGATTAAAAAGAATTACACAGAACAGAATTACCGGGTCAGTATAGCGAAGTTGAAGTCCTCGGAGTGCAGAGCGCGTCCTACCTCGGGTGGTGATGCGATGCGATTGGGGTGAGCGATGGCCGCCGGGGTGGCAGGACAATGGGGTTGCGCGCCAAGACGGATAGCACCGTTATTCCGAGCCGTATCGTACCGTGGCATATTTAATAAAACCAATTAAATTACCAAACACCCTTTAACATTTTACCCTGGCGGTTCATGAACCGCAACCACGTAATAATTGAATTAAAAAAAAAGAATTAAATAAAGTTACAGTAACTGGATGGCCTTCGGCAAGTCTGAGTCTGTAGCGCGGCCCTTTAGCATTTCTGCCGAAAGGAAAACAAAAAAATAAAGTATTATGCCCTGAAACTTACATACACAACACTAGGGATAATTAAAGAAATACAATAATAATACTTTTATATAAATAAGGAGGGAACGAAGCACTGGCTCGACTCTGCCTCTTGCCGGGCGTTCACACATGTACACACTCATACGTCGGCCTTAGGAAATTCGAATGGACGGGATGGAAGAAAGAGGGGAAGGAGGGTGGCAACATATCGGGCTCTAGGGGACGTAGCCCCAGTCGACGTCGTCAATTGCCCCCCCCCCCCCTCCCCCGAAAGTAGCATGATATGTTGGCGCGCCGACGTGGTGGGAGAGAGTGCGTGGTGCGTCGTGTTTACGTCCGCGTTGGCTGGTGCCACCTGTTCTTGCAGGCTCGTCCGCCCGTCCCCGTCTCGTAGTGGAAGTGCCTCGGCGATGCAGCAGCTCGGCGGAGGGGAATTTTGCGTGGTCGTAGTTCATATCGGGTGATCAGCTCCTCTTCTACTTCCTCTGGCTCCTGGCACGTCGTGTCGTCTCCCTCCGTTTCCGGTGGTTCTTTGGCGGTCATTTGAAATGTGGCGTCCGCGAGGGAATAGTGTAACGGCCACCTAGGCTTCGTCATTTCAGCGTCCTCCGACTGGTCGAATCCTCAGAATGGTTCGTCCGTGTCAGTCTCTAACTGAGCTGCCCTGTATTCTCTGCCCGACAGGTGCCTCGAACGGGTGTTAACGAGAAGGTATGGTCAAAGCTCGGGAACCCGCCTGGGTGGACGTCGTCCGACCGTCGTCTGGCGCGGGGTTGGGCGTTGATGTACGCGGCTCCAGCTCGTTTGTCTCGTGTGTCCCCCTCACCGTGTCTCGGTGGTACTTGACGACCCGCCCCGTGGGTAGTCTCAGTCATACGGCCATGGTACCCAGGGTCCGCACCACGGGCACTGGCCCCACCCATTTGGGTGCTAACCCCGAGCAGTACTTTCGCCCGCTGGACGAGAGAGGGTGTAATCTGGGGTACACGAGTTGTCCGGGTGTCAGTTCGGCCGGCGGTGTGGTTGTCACCGGCGTGATCTGTGCCTGGTTCAGAATGGTTTGCCTGCCTGCGTGTCCATAGCTACCTGGTGGGATAAACATAGGGACATGAGGGTGAGTAGGAATGGTGTGTTCCGCAACTGTGGTCCGTTTCAAGGGGTCTGCGCTCGCGAACACGGTACATTGTTGGTCAAGTACACTCGGGACCATGGCACAGAGTTGGAGAGGAACTCCGTGCTTAAATTCGTTGAGACTGACCTTTTTGTCCGATGGTGGTACGGCTCTCCCGAGCCCGTAGACGGTGCGGCGGCCCTGGACGCCGACGTGCACCTGGCCGTCTCGTACCTCGATCCTCGCGTCCTGTTGCACGAGCCAGGTTTGGCCCAGGAAGACGTCATCGCGCAGCTCGGTGAACACCACAGCTGTCGTTGATGGCTGGTATCGCATGTCCACGCGCAGCGTCGCGACGCCCTTGGTCCGGCAGGTGTCCCCGGCGGTGGCCAGCTGGAGTTGTCCGGGTTGGTGTTCGTACTGTGCATCCTCTGGGATGCGGGCGGCGACGCAGTTGTGGCTGGCAGCCATGTCCACCAGCGTGTTCACGGCCCGTCCATTGACTCGTATAGGAATGCGCAGGAGTTCTCCCTCTGCTGCGCTGACGTGCCCGAGGAAGGGCTCTGTCGGTGCGTGCTCGTGGTCCTCGGCTGACTCTACGCCTCGTTGCCTGGTTGGAAGCGGTTGTGCACTGGGCATTGCCGATGCCAGTGGTAGGTACTGTCTGGGCAGGTGTGGCATTGGGGCGGTGGTCCTTCTATGCCCCGCCGACGCCATGCCGTTGGCGAGTGGTTGTCATAACGTACTCCCGCCTGCGGCGCGACGTATGGGACCACCGCTTGCGTGGTGGCCGACTCTGTGCGCGCCGGCGCTGTGGTTTTGGTCTTGGCTGGTTTGAGCGCCTTCAGGTCCTGCTCCACGGCTCTGGCGAGCTGAACAAACTCCTCAGCTACTCCGAGTGCAGGATTCAGGCTGGGTAGCAAGGAGTGGGCTAATGACCAGCCATCATAGAGGATATTTAAGGAAAATTTCCTCAGAAATCGTCAATAATTACTCAAAATTCCTCAAAAAGGGACAACATTTTCCTATTTCAAGGGAAAAATTCCCATTTTGAGTGGAAATTTACTGTTTCATTACACAAAAATGTAAAAAGCTTAAAAAGTCATAAAAAAAACGTAAACCTCCTTAAAAAAAAATTCAAGCATATAAGGTCAGGATTGTGATCTTTACCTTATACATGTCCTCAAAATGTGACATCTCGAGGGTAGTTTAACACCTCAATTCAATTTTTAATTCAAAAAATAAAAAAAATATATAAAAAATGTTACAAAAATTTAATAAAAATATTAAAATTAAAGAGAGAGGTTTTACATCATCAAATCTGGAGTGCTCAGTTCGATTCCCAAGGAGTTCAAAAAAAAAATTCTGATATCCTTCTGCAGTATTTACCAGGAGACTACTAATACCAAGGCATATATTATTTCCACTATTATGAAATCACAACAGCAATCTTGTATACTCCATCTTACATTTTCATGTCATCTGCTTGAGTGTGCTGCCATCATATTGGTTTATCAATTACCCGCTAGAGCTCAGTAACATCAATCACCAGAATGTTTACTATTGTAGCATTCACCATCTTGTCAGCCATTTTGGCCCCCAATTGAAAATGTGGGATTATCAACAAAACAATACAAGAAAAATTCCAAAATTCATTAAATAATTCACTTATATTTATATTTATTGATTCATTGATTCCAGTCCTTCAGTTGTTACCAGGCAGTACAGAGCTAATTAAATTAACTAATTAAAAAACTTTCTACAAGAGATTACAAGAAAAAACCTCACAAAAGTTTACAAACATTATTTATTATGTAAATTCTATTCTGATACACACGTACATGCAAAAGTAAACTGAATAATATACTATGGGTATACGTACTTCTGTAATGGGTCATAATGACTAATTCTCAGCTCTAGCCAGATCATCAAAGTCAGTGTCTTAACTAGATTATTTTCCTATGTAGTCATTTTCTCCTCGACAGAGTTTCTCAATACTTGGTTTTACAGACTGCTCTGCATTGTCCGAATTGTAAATGACGGTATTCATAGTATTCTTTAAAGTGCTCTTCTTCACTTGGTTCTCGTGCACCTCAGGTTTACTGTATGTACAGTCCAACAGTAAATTATATTTTAAAGCTCCATGTGTCACTAATTCATCCTTAACCTAATTGATCATATTCTACTTGATATCATTAAAAAAAGTACAAGTACAAATGTTTTTTGCTTAACCTAAGTTATAAATAATAATAGTGTTTTAAACTTACACAAAATTTATATTTCGCTAATTATAATTCATTATCATTTACATGTAATGCACCAAGCAAAGTCTTTGGTGTAGATACCTGTCTAGGTATAATTGCAATCGGTGGCTGTGCATCTACCTTAGTACTAGAGCTTGTACGCACACTGGTTTTCAACTTAAACTGATGACTCGAAATGTCCTCAGGAAGTTCCACAGTAGGTAACACTACGGACTTCACCTTTGTAGTTTTTCACATGTCTGCGCAAAATGTCAATACGAATAAACCATTGATGGCACTTATCACATCAAAACTTCATACGAGAAGGATTATGCACACATTTACTCTTCTTGTGTCTTCATGCGTCATGGGAAATTGCAAACGACATATCACAGTGGTTGCAAAAATGTCTAGTCGTCAACCAAACTTTCAGGCCAAGCCAGATGCAGATGTGGCAGCTGTTGTACCAATTCCCAGTGAATTCTTAAGGGCATTGATGCAGCTCTTTTAAAGCCAAACCTTAACTTTCTGCCGCCGAGCATGGCCCTTGTGTGTCTTCATGAGTATTTTTATTTTATCTTTTCTAGCAAAATTCTTATGGCATTTCTCACAGCTAAATTTCTTGCAAGGTCGATTCTTCGGACATTCTCTCATCTCATGTCGACAAACATTACTATTGTTCTCGAAAACTTCTTTCCACAATGACGACATCAACGCTCGTAAGATGTCGCTGTAGGTTCAGTGGTCATTTTTAATGCTGGTGATACTGCTTCCATCAAAGTCTTCGCTGATTAAATGGCATTCATCCAGGTTTCCTTTGCAGACAGCACTGAATGCGTTGCTACTATCAGGATCCCTGCTTGAGATGTTACACCTTCCATCGAAGACCACATTGTAAATGTACAAACACAAACTAAATCCTAGGATACTTAAGAGAGAGTCAATCTTCACTTTACCAAAGCCACAAGCGAACAAAGGACTACCGTTGTCTGGTCCCCACTTATAGTTGCAGCGACTGGTATAGTAAATGAGTCAAAACAAAAATTTTCATTCACACACGAGTCAAAACAGCAACCATTTTCATTTATTTAATTATTTTGTGTATGGATTTTAGATTGATTAATCAGGCCAAACAGTCAGTCCCACAGTAATTATATTCAACACACTACAAGCCTAGTTAAATACCAAGAATCCTTGAAATATGTTTTGTATGCTATCTACAGCACCTAAAGTTCTGGAACCATGAAATCTTAAGTTTTTGCTCAAGACTTGACTATGCACAATCCATAAACATCATGTAGGATGCACATTGGGATGCACATTCATTGTATAATACACACTTAGGATGCACATTCTCCAAAAAGGACACATTCGTAATCTATGATACACATTCATCATCTATGAGGAATTCATCATCTATAGTAGTACAGGAATGTAAGTCCGAGCCCTGGATCTGGCTCAAGGAGTGAGGATCTGTTCAAGGACTGACCAACTCTGACATCTCCACAGCCATCTTGAATAATGTCACCATTGCACTTTTCATTATGGTCGTCATCTTGAATTATAATGTTGCGTCCGCCATCTTGGATATGGTATCACAACTACCTTTTTTTATTCTGACATGTCCGCCATATTGTTGTCTTCCGGAAGGCTACCATCTTGGATGATGTCACGACCGCCATCTTGTTTTCTAAGTGAAAATTCTTTGCTGAGGGGGGTAACAATTTTCGAGCATTACCTAAATTCCAATTGCATGAAGGAAACTGGGAGAATAGGGGAAAATTAGTTATGTGGTGGAGGGACCGGACGAGGAGGGGAAATAGGTATGTGGTGGGGGATCTGGCAGAGGAGACAGCACGGCACACACTTTTATACACATTTTAACACTATAACAAACACTTTTACACAGGCTTTAACATGCACTTTTACACACCTATACATAGCCTCTAACACACTTTTACACACACTTGACACAAATTTAATACATAAATTTACACACACTTACACTTTTACCCACACTTTTATGCACACTTTTACACAGCCTTTAACAAACAGTTTAACACCATTTACACACTTTTATACACCTTGCCGTCACCCGAGGTCTCGGGTTCGGAACCCAGGATGAGCCCAGTGATTGCTGGCGGGGATTAATTTGTTATTTTCTTTATGAGAGGGCGCCAGGCTAGCCGTTGTGATTGCGTGGGTCGTCGGCCCCAGCGTGGATCACTGGTCTCGCAGCGATTATTAATTTATAAACCTTGGGCAAGGAAACAACTTTACGGGTTTACAAGAGCTTCCAAATAAAGCTGGTTCAGGCACACTGTTATTACACGGTAAATATGATTCTTCTCCCAGAATATTACCTGTTGATTTGTGTGGTAGCTGGAACACTAGGGTGGATGTCAGCACACACAATTATAGTCTGTCACCGTTAACATGCGTTGTGGAGCGCAATCGCGAATGTTGTCATCCTTATCACTTTAGTAATCATCAGAGGACACACGCATTGGTGTTTCAAATGAAACTTTATGAAAGTGAAACTACCCTGTAAAATATTTGGTGAACTAAAATAGTCATAGTAAAAAGTACTCTCAAGTTTTAAAATACCTAAGAAGACTGATACTACAATGATTGTCCTTATAATATAAATACGCTCAACACTGACTCACTGACTGACTGTGTAACGCTGGCGCTGTATCAATTGTTTTCATGTGCTTACAGTGTACATTTTCATTGCTCTTTGTATGTATATTTGTTAGTCTTATTTTTTTCTTTCTATGTTAAGATTAGTCTGATCTTCACTTATGTATGCCCATTATCTTTCCGTGTGTATGCCCACTATCTTCCCTTATGTCGTTCTGTGTTAGAATTATCTATCCTGATGTGATTAGGCGTTTTATTGGTCCTTCCTTTTTGGTTGTTATGACCTGTATATGCAATTAAGTACGAAATAAATTTTTATTGTGCAATATTTTATCAAAATTTTCACAGTTATAATGATTGAGGACGAAGTTCCTGCTTCTAGAAAGCGTCGCTTGGCTTAAGATTGAAAAGGTGGCGGGCAAATCAAAGTTAGGAATCGAGTGCGAACATTCGTACGTTAGATGCTACCTCTCATCAATAACACATAAATCAAATGACATCTGAACAAGTAGCCGCACATCATGGTGCTCATGCTGCATCTCAGCATCAATATATTGAACAAATAACCACAAAAAATCAGCAATTATCATTTTTCTTATAGCACATCACGGCAACGACATATTGATTGACTTACGCCTCAAAAATTGGAAGCTCTTCATACTGCCAACGCTGCCTCACAACAGCAACGTGTCGAGAGAATGCCACCTAAAGAATTATTTGTTCATCATTTTGTTCTTTCTGGTACATTACCTTTCATATTAAAACGTCGACAATATCCGATAATTCCTACGTACGCTATTACATTTAACAAGGCCCAAAGCCAATCGTTTTATCATGTTGATATCAATTTTGAGACCCCAGTATTTGAATACGGCCAACTCTATATGGATTTGTCACGATCAAGAGTTGCAAGTCAAGTCAAGGTTTATACTGAATCGAATCCACATCAAGGAAGATTATTGAATGACCAGAGACAGTTAACATGCAATGTAGTTTTTCAAGAGGTTCTCTATTAAAAATATTTTTTTCTTAAATATTTTTTTTTTTTATAATTTCATAGACATCTCAGTAATTATTTTCATTTGTACAATATTAAAAAAAAAATGATTTTTTTATAAATATATTTTGTTTATTAAATGATAGTGTTTTTATATTCATCTTTTTTCAATGGGCGCCTTAGGCACCTTACAACTAACTAGTAATACATATATTCTTTCTAAGTTCCCAATGAATGGGATTGATAGTACAGCAGTAGAGCGTTCACTCGTTAACCTCAAGGAATGTGGTTCTGATATTGTCACTGGGAGAATTTTTTTTTTTACTTTTTAATAAAATTATAATATGATATTAATGTTGAATCATTTGAATGATGTGAAGGTTTGTTCGTAGGAAGTATTTACAGACTGATTTAATTAGTTTAAGCAAAAACAAATGTACAAACATATACTTAGTGTTACAGTGTGTTTTAAAATGTTTCAAGTTAATATTTTAGTAATCGAATAGAAGTAAAATTTCTAAAGGTGTACAGAAACTTCAAAGTATTAACAGTTAAGTGAATTTTAATAAGATGGGTAGTATTTTAATACAATTCCTTGTCGTAAATTACGCCCAAAGCCGGGGTTTTATCGCAGCCGTTTCTAATAGTTTAAAATTTCCGTTTGTTAGGTGCTGCTAAAAGAGATGAGCGGTATTTACGGTAACCATTTTAAAAATCGGTTATGAAACAATAACCGTTTCGTTAAGCTTTCTTGCTATCGATGGTATCGATTCTCAAACAGCAACCACTATTTTCTGAAAGAAACTACCTATACCTACCGTGCTTTCCCGTCACACATTTTTCTGTTATAAAATAATCATTTACAGTTAACATTTTTAAGTTCTTCGAGTAATTAAACAGTTTTCAAGTCATCAAGTAATAGAAAATATTTAAAGTAACGTTTTATACCCGAGTTCTCTGCTCGCGATCAACGTAGAGAGCTCTTCGCTCGCAAGCGACAGAAACAGTTCTCTGCTCGCGATCAACGTAGAGAGCTCTTCGCTCGCAAGCGACAGAAACAGTTCTCTGCTCGCGATCAACGTAGAGAGCTCTTCGCTCGCAAGCGACAGAAACAGTTCTCTGCTCCCGATCGACGTATAGCTCTTCGCTCGCAAGCGACATTTTAACAAATTCTCTGTTATATGACAACTGTCAGGAAGTAACAGTTATTCGTTATTTCATTATTGTACTGTTTTAACAGACAAACAGTATAAGGTTGTTTAATGTGTGCGTGAACAGGCTATAGCGTCTGCACGTTAAAGTTAAGCGGAATACAAGCTATATTATTTTTAATTTGCCATTCATTCAGTCAGTAGAAATTTCTTCGTAATTATGCAAATAAATAAGGTGCTTGGATCAAATTATTTGTAATTACATCTGTAACTGGTACAAAATATTTTTTTTTCTTTTGAATGGGGAGAAAAAATAAAATTACAATGCATGTGTTAAAATTAAGCCATAATTAAGATGGCTGTAATGATTTAGTAAACGCTCTTTGCAAATTGGAATAGTGAATGATTGAAAACTGAACTTCATGCCCAATAATACATAATGTTAACCATCGAAATAAACAAGTTATTCAATCGGAACCATAACTGGCATTGTAAAATAACAATTTCTCTCATCCCTAGCTACTATCTGCATTTGATGGTGGCAAGCAACGTTTACGATTCAGGCAGCGAATTCCAGCGTTGAGAGCTTAAAGTATGTGTATGATTCGAATCCAGAAATTCTGGTATTTTAAAAGTGAGTATTTGATTTATCATTTATCACGCTCGACATTATTTTAAAAAATTCTACGTTAAATTTCGTGTCAGAGTTTCGTATTATATGTTTATTTGCAAGATGAACAATATGAGAACACATGAATTTGCTCGTTACCGAGGTTAGACTGGCGCGAACTGCAAGGCTCGCTCACATTTTTTTTTCTCTGGGGAAACCCCGCTGCGACCCAGTGATGCCTTTCTCCCCCCTCCCCTTGTCCAGTACCTTTCTAATTAGTCGGGACGCCTTACTGTCTCGCCTGGTATGTTTTGCGCGTTGAATCACGCCCTTAGTAAGTACACAATCAAAACCGTTCAAATATTAGGTATAAAAATAAAATCTATAACAATAAATGTAAATCTTCTAAAAATTATCTAAATCTTTTGTCTGAAACTATCGTTGATACGACAAACCATTACTGCAAGAGGTTGAAAAAACCAGAAGTTAAAATAAAAAGAATAAATAACAATTCCGTAACATCCACAGAGAGAGAAAAAATCATAACGTTTTTAGTATGTATATTATCAAAACCATTATAATTTTTTGCAAAAAATATAAACATCATCTAAATTCTTTAGCCAAAATAATTTTTGATGGCTATTACCGTAGAAACATGGGTTAAAATAAAAAGAAATAAAAAATTTCCTTACTTTCATTCGTTCGAATATATTTTTAAACCATCTTAATGTTAACTTAAACCTTGGTCCAAAGCAAATTTTTATACGACCACATATTCGTGCAAGGGATGAAAAATAGTGTTTGAAGGTAAAAAAAATTCCTAACTACTTTCGTAGGCATAATATGAAATTCGTTGTACTGTAAGCTATTCAATGCTGGATGCATTGAGTTAAAAACATTCGAACATTTTCGCTGCATAGAATATGATAAAATGTTCATTGATCATTTTGGAGTATTGGAGAACATAGTATGTTATATACATTAAGTTCGTAAAATGGTAACTTTGTTCCCAAAATATTTCCAGAAGAAAAAGTAACTTCGAAATCTACTTATGCCTGTCGGCTGTGCCCAAAGTGATTTTTCAACTTGAAGCATTAAAATTGTACACAAAATATAACTTAATAATATTACAGATATTTTCAGATTGAAGAAAACTGAGATTAAAATTTAGACTTGACACGTGTTATTTAAGTTGATATAATAAATATTTACATGCTAATGTACAAGATGCAATACACGCAGTTCCCACTTATAAGCAAAGTTTTCCTGTTATATCTTACCAACGATTATGAATTTACATGTACGAGTAAAAGAATACTTTGCATTTATTTATAATTTCAAAAAAAATTACCATCGACCTTCGAATTGGCAAATAGCATGTAACAGCTACGAAAAATTGTACTTTAAATCGGTTTTAGTTGTTTATTTCTTTACGCTGTGGTGAACCTTTACAGTCACAACTTCGTGATTGTTTATATTCGCTTCAAATTCATATTGTTTTTGCCTTTCGCGCTATTGTCGTATCAGCATTGTGAGTTCTATTGAAATAATGTATAGTACAGGTAGAAAAAAAATTATTACTGGTATCTACTCTTACATAGTTAATACAGCATGGATATCCATCAAAAGTGACACGGTAAACATCATTCATTGTAACTCTGGCTTATTGAACTTCCTGTATTACGCCAAATTGTTAACTGGGGAAAGGCTTATATTATTTACTAAAACTGAACATATTATAACATCTCTTTTAACCGGATTCTAACCCGCACAGCAATCGACTACGCTCTCGGAGGCCGTATGTGAACACAAGTTATTAATGAATAATCTAAGTTTAAAAATAATCATAATAGTAAAAATGTAAAGTATTGTAGTAATAATGTAAAGTATTACCTCGTGCCGTCGAAATATCTAACTTTCTATTTATTCTAGATTCGTTTCTTGCGAGTTGCATGTAACCTCAACTTTGTTTTCTTTCCTCTTCGTTGTTAGGCGTTGGCAGTTTTCCTTGGGAGAAAAAAAATTATTCCAAGGAAACAGCTGAACATTATGATATAAGACATAACAAAAACAATCCGGCCACTTCCAGTGATTCCTCCCCACAAGTGTGGTAGCTTACTGCACGCTGTGTGTCGGGGGTGGAAGGGAGGGCCAGGCACGCCACCCTGACCCATCTTCCCCCCACCCCGCGCGGACACAGCGAGGGTGGGTCTACGGCCGAGAGCACGCCACGTGACGGACAACCAACAAGTGCAAAACAGGCCGCAGTAATACACGTGTTTCTCGGAAATTAATGCGGTGACCCTATAATTTTATTGGTGTAAAGTATAAAGAAAGGTCCAGCGCATGACTATATAAAGGTGCCACATAAATCCCGTGAATAGTTTGTAATAAATGGCATCATGAAAACCTCGTTTTTGGCTATATTGAGGGGTAATAAAATATTGTTACATGCTTTATATTAGCTTCACCTGTATGTTTGTTTGTCTGTCCGTCTGTAACTCTTTCGACTAAGAGTGAGTGACTCATCACTGTAAAATGTCCCACCAATTTCATTACGTTCGTTAGTCGAGCGGTCTAAGGCGTGTGACTTCTGTAATGTCAGCTTTCGAATTCAGCGATCGTGGGTTCTACTCCTGGCCACGCCGAAAAAAAAAAGTTTTTTTTTTTCCCGGTAAATTCTAAGATTATATCCATACATCTAACTGTAAATGATTCGGAGAGACTTTACCATTTCTTTGTGACGTTGCAACTCCAAACAGTTATCTCAGATGGTAATAGGTAGTGTCGGTAACTCATTTCCCTATGATAATTATACATAAATATAGTTTAAAAAACTAAAAAAAAACATGCTTTTAAAGAATATCAAACTAAAAAGTTAAAAATAAATATAGTTTAAAAAACTAAAGAAACATGCTTTTAAAGATTATCAAACTAAAAAGTTAAAAATAATTTTAAAATTTAATTTATGACAATAGTATATAAGCAATACTAGTATAAATGAGAAAAAAGCATGGGGCGCTTAATATACAAAAAATATGGCACAAAGCGCCTCAAGCTTTTTTTTCATTTATACTATTATTGCTTATATACTATTGTCATAAATTAAATTTTAAAATTATTTTTAACTTTTTAGTTTGATAATCTTTAAAATCATGTTTCTTTAGTTTTTTAAGCTATATTTTTTTCGATGTGCAATTAATTTTGAAAAGTTAATTAGGTCATGGCCTGATGTGTGTATCTTTTCGTACGAAAACAGATTTCGAAAATTTTCCGTAGTATTCTGTAAAAACGTGTATTTAAAACACTCTGCAACAGTGTTCACAAGATAGTTAGGCTGGCGCCTTCCGCCACGGAAGCCACCAGCAGACTGTCCTCCTATCACTTATGTCAAGGTATGTATATCATCAACTAGTATGAAATCATGTCCGCCATCTTGAAAATTAAGTAATTATTATCCAGTTTTAATAAAAAAATTAATGATAAAAAATTAATTACTTAAAATTTAATAAAATACTACTTAAAAACAACCATTCCACATATCGTACGGACTCCATCTTGGATTATATAAATGTTGCATGTTTCGTTATTACCGCCATCCTGGTTAAGTATGTTGTCATCGTTACACATTTCGTTACGCCCACCATATTGGATTATATAAATGCTGCATGTTTCGTTACCGCCGCCATCTTGAATATCCGTAATTTTAATGCTAGAAATTCGGAAAAAATTCCAAAAAATATTTTAAAAATTTTGCACTACAAATGTTTAGTTACGATTTCGGTCCTAGTTTCGATTCCCGACGAGAGTAAACCAGTAATTTATTAATATATAAAAAGAATTCTCAATAAAAAGTAATAAAAACATCTTAAGCCTCACCCAACATTCTGAATTATGTCACCACTGTATCAGTTATCGTTGCGGACGCCATCTTGAAAATCTTTATTTATTATCCGATTTTAATGAAAATTTAAAAATTCATAAAACAATTAACTTATTAATATACTTATTAATTAGATCGATTCCCGTCCTTGGTTCGAACCTGGTAAGAGCAAAAAAAGGAAAAACGACATATCCTTCCTCCATGGAAGCCACCTGCAGACTGACCTCCCACCACCAAAACAGAGGTATATATCGTCAGCTAGCATGAGGTCATGTCTGCTATCTTGTCTTAGTCCGCTGGAGGCCACCATCTTGTTTTCGTCTGCTTGAGTGTGCTGACACCAGGTTAGTGTAATTTTTTGTTCACCATACCTTTGACCTCGACTGTTTACATTGAACTCTGACCTTGCCCTTTAACTTTGCCTTGATCTTTAACTTTGACCTTGAAATTTGAAATTAATTTAGAAATTTGACCTTGACCATCTTAAGATGCGCCATTTCGTGTTCACTACTCGCTATCAGGAATATAGTTAACATATATTACCTGCTAGAGGACATTGCCACTACCTTGTTTTCATGTGATGGAGGATGCCATCTTGTGTGTGTACTTGTCTGATAGAGTGCATAACCATAATATTAGTTAAAAATTAGCCCGCTAGAGTCCAGTAACCATTTATTATTACAGAGGCACTCGCCATATTGTCATTTGGGTGCCATCTTAGAAATTCGTAATTACTAATCTAGAAATTCGGAAAAAAATTCCGAAATTCATTAAATAAAGTTGCAATTAAAATACTCTTTGATTCGACCGATTCCTGTTCTTGGTTAGATCCTTGGTCGATACAAAAAAATTAATTTTATGTAAAAAAGATAATTTCAATAAATAATGTTCAAAATCCTGAAAGAGGCTTAAAATCCTCTACTACCAGCCTCCAGTAAGTCATTTTGACTGCCATCTTGAAAAATTTGTATTTTTTGACCTATAAATTCGGGAAACATTCCAAAATTCACCGAAAAAATCACTCATTAATTTACGTATTGAATCGATGGATTCCTGTCCAAGGTTTGATTCTTGACTAGTGACACGTGCGACTAAATATTAAATTAATTTAATATTCTGTTTTCCATTACCTTTCTTGGAGTTTATTAATCCTTTACTCTACAAAAAACAACTCAATACAATATACCTGTCCAACGAATTAAATATATTGTCGATAAGCTTAACACGAAACTCTAGTTTTTCGATACTTAGAATAACCTCTAAAACGTTCATGTACAAAGCCATCCATACATATAGACCAAGCGTCTTCGGACTTCGAGACCGGGTCATGAACAATGGCAGACATTTAGACCAGTCTTATTCGAACCTCATGACCTTCTATGTCAGCTAATTATTCAATTAAACCAACGTAGCATGTTTTACGCTTACAAGAAGACCAAGAATCCCTGAAAAATTGTTTTATCAAGACAAAGAGATTTTGGACTAGTAAAAATTCAGAGGTACTACAGATTTGAATACGCACAATCAACAAAAAGGAAGCACATTTGGAAGCACAATCATCGAAAAGCAAGCACAATCGGAATGCACATTTGACAAAGAGGAAGCACAATTGGAAGCACAATCATAGAAAAGGGCGTACAATCGGAAGCACAATCATAGAAAAGGTTGCACAATCGAAAGCACAATCAATGAAAAGGAAGCACAATTGGAAGTACAACCAACGAAAAAGTAAGCACAATTTTAGAAAAGGAAGCACAATCAACAAAATGAGCACATCGGAAGTAAAATAAATGAAAATAAAGTACAATCGGAAGCACAACCAACAAAAAAGGAAGCACATTTGGAAGCTCAATCATAAAAAAGGAAGCACAAACGGAAGCTCAATAATAAAAAAGGAAGCACAAACGGAAGCACAATCAACGAAAAGGAAGCACATTTAGAAGCTCAATCAACGATAAGGAAACACAATCGGAAGCACATTTGACAAAAAGGAAGCCGAATTGGAAGCACAATAAACGAATAGGTAGTAGTATTACGAGATCTCAGTTTTAGTTAGAATACAGTTTACAAGAAATAAAAGGTATTTTTTAAAATCTAATTAATTCATTTATTTTTTAATAGTACACACATGACAGTTAAACAAGTGATTATTTTATGTAGCCAGCTTTCCGCAGTTCTTTAAGTAAGGACGATACTTCGTCGATATGCGAGTAGTTTCCTCTACGAACAGATACTACGAACAGATACCACCAACAGTCTCAGGCGATCAACTAATATGTTAGGATCTTCACATGACATATAATAAATCTCTTCTGCTACGTTTCGCCTTCCTTGTATGTTTATAAAAAATATTATGATCTCTGGTTTCTTCCATTTTAACACCAACCTCAAGGTAACTTTCGTCATCGAGCCAGTGTTCATCGATAGCTTGATCAGGATAATTTATTTTACTACGACGTTTACCTTCGTTTCGGTCTCAGTACACCACCACAGTATTCGATTTTATCAGCTTTAGGTGTTTCATCACAGTCTTTGCCTTTGTCATCAGCCTCAGAGTCACTGTCGTCACCTTAGAAGGTATCGTCTTCACCCAGATTACTGCAAGAATTCGATATCGTCGATGTCGAAGCATCTTTCTGCGGATCCTGGCGACTGTCGGTCATTGTGCCTAAGATTCAAAGCCTTAACTTGTGGGGAAGAATGCAACACTATCTGGTCCGCAGGGGTTGAACTGACTTCGCCTTTGGGGGTTCCTCGCTCGTTCTCTTTTCTCGTGTCTTCGTGCACCTCGGGAGAACGCAAATGTATTCTCGCAGAAGTTACAAGGATATCGCTTGTCAGTAGTATAGTTTGGCCGGAACTGGCGCAGGCGTCAGGGTGTGGTGCCTGTGGTGCCGACCGCCATATTGGATTGTGACGTCACGGCGGCCATCTTGGATGGTTGTGACCTTGACCTTTGACCTTGACCTTGAATTTGACCCTCAAAATTGGGAAAAAAATGCCCAAAATTCCTCAAAATTTACATTTCTGTGGAAAAAAATTCCGCCAAAAATTCTCAAAAAATTTCTCTTTTCGAGGGAAAAATTCCCGTTTCGAGGGAAAATCTCCCGTTTTTAGTCCTTAAAAATCCCAGCGGCTAGAAATGTCCATATAGAGGCTTAAGCATCCATGTCTACAGCCTCTGATAAGCCTCTGACGTCATCATGGAATATGTCATTTTGAATAAAGACGTCACCGTTGCAATTTCCGTTACAGCCGCCATCTTTAACTTTTTTATTTATTATCCGATTTTAATGAATTTTTTTTTAAAAATTATAAAAAAATTTAAATAATTAAATTTTAACAAAAAAATTAAAAAAATTGTACTTTTACGACACGGAGTTCGGAGTCCTCGGTTCGAACCCGGCGAGGGCAAAAAAAATTAAAAAATGGCGACCGATCCTTCCCCCGTGGTGGGTGCTAGCAGACTGACTCCCACCACTTTTCTTAAAGCATATATATCATCCGGCAGTATGACGTCATGTACGCCATCTTGAAAATCTTTATTTATTATCCGATTTTAATGAAAAAAATTCCAAAATTCATCAAAAAATTAACGTATTTGAATTCTGTTTGATTATATCGATGTACGTCCTTGGTTCGATTCCCGGCGAGAGTAAACGGTCGATCCTTCCTCCATGAAAGCTACCTAGACTGATCTACCACCACCAGTACCAAGGTATATATCATCAACTGGTATGACATCGTGTCCGCCATCTTGTCTTCATCTGCTAAAGACCACCATCTTGTTTTCGTCTGCTACAGTGTGCCGATACCATGTAGTATAATTATCTGGTCACCATACTTTTGTCCTCAACTGTTGACATTGAACATTGACCTTGAAATTTGACCTTGACCTTAAAACTTGACCTTGACCTTGAAATTTGACCTTGACCTTGAAACTTGACTTTGACCTTGAAATTTGACCTTGACCTTAAAATTTGACCTTGAACTTTGACCTTGACTTTGAAATTTGACCTTGAACTTGAACTTTGACTTTGTCCTTGTCGACCATCACGGACCCGACATTTTATGTTCAGTAGATGCTACCAGGAGCTACCACCTGCTGGAGTACGCCATCTTGTGTGTGTACTCGTATTATAGAGTACATTTCCATCTGGATAATTTTATTCTAACCCGCTACAGTGCACTAATCATTTATTACCGAGGTGCCCCCCGCCATCTTGTCATTTGGCTGCCATCTTGAAAATCCGTAATTATTTAGCTAGAAAAGCGGGAAAAAATCCAAAATTCATCAAAAAAATCACTCATTAATTTACATATTGATTAGATCCCCTCCAGTTCTTGGTTCGATCCCTGAATGGCGCAAAACATTTAATTTTATATAAAAAATAATAATTTCAATAAACCATGTTCAACATTCTTAAAGAGACTCTAAATCCTCTACTACCATCATCCTATCAGACATAAAGACCACCATATTGGAAATTCGTAATTTCAATGCTAGAGATTCAGGAAAAAGTTCAAAATTCATTAAATAAATTTGTAATCTATATACTGATTGATTAGATTGACTAAGGTCCTTGGTTCGATCCCTGGACGATACAAAACAACTTTAATTTAAAAAAAGACTAAAAAAGTGTAAGGTTCGAGAAATAAAACACCTCAAAGTCTTTTACAAACATAATATTTATTACACAATTTCTATCCAACTACAGAATCACTTGCGAAAGCCAGCAATCTTATAAACATTTAACCCTGCATAGGCGTGCAACGACTACTTCTTAGCTCCAAAAGCTCCAAATGCTCCAAACGGCCTCCAAATGGCTCCAACAGCTCCAACAGCCTCCAAATGCTTAACACAGCTCCAAATGGTTCCAAAAGCTCCAAACGGCCTCCAAATGCTCCAAATGACGCCAAATGGCTCCAAATGCTTCAAAAGGCTCCAAATGCTCCAACAGCCTCCAAATGCTTAACACAGCTCCAAATGGCTCCAAATGCTCCAAACGGTCTCCAAATGCTCCAACAGCCTCCAAATGCTTAACACAGCTCCAAATGGCTCCAAATGCTCCAAACGGCCTTCAAATGGCTCCAAAAGCCTCCAAATGCTTAACACAGCTCCAAATGGCTCCAAATGCTCCAAACAGCCTCCAAATGCTTGACAGCTCCAAATGTCTCCAGCAGCTCCAAATGCTCCAACAGCTCTAAAAAAGGCTCCAAATGCTCCAACAGCCTCTAAATGCTTAACACAGCTCCAAAAGGCTCCAAATGCTTGACAGCTCCAAATGTTTCAAAAGGCTCCAAATGCTTGACAGCTCCAAATGGCTCCAAAAACCTCCAAATGCTTCAAAAGGCTCCAATTGCTCCAAGAGCTCCATCTTCAATTGGTTCCAACTGATTCCAATTACTTTTCTTATCGAACTTGGCATGATTACTAACATGTCTTTATCAGTATACATTTTGACTGGCAGTGGTAACGTTTTTTACACCTTTAAGTTATAAGTTTTATTTAGAAATCAGATTTCGATAAATGATTGCTTCCATCTGGAAAGAAAATATATTAATTTATCTTCAAGTTTATACACATACATTTAATTTAATCCATTATTGTATGTAGCCAGCTTCCCTCAGTTCTTTGAGTATGAAGGATATTTCTTTAATGTTCGAATAGTTTCCTGCACAAAGCGATCCATGTAGTAGTCGTAGCCTGTTAACCAATATGTTAGGATCTTCCCATGAGGTATAATCAATCTCTTCTGCTGCCTTCATCATCCTTGCATGTTTATAATAAATATTATCTCTGGTGTCTATCGTTTTAACACCAACCACAAGGTCACTTTCGTCATCTTGCCAGTGATTATCACAAGCTTGATCAGGATAATTTATTTTATTACGTCGTTTCCATCGTTTTGGTCTCAAACCACCATCACAGTCTTCGCTCTTGCATGCTTTTGGTGCTTCAGTACAGTACTCAATCATGTCAGCCTCAGATGTGTCACCACAATCTTCAATCATACCAGCTTCTGATGTGTCACCACAGTCTTCAATCATGTCAGCACCACAAACTTGATCAGGATAATTTATTTTATTACGTCGTTTCCATCGTTTTGGTCTCAGACTGCCATCACAGTCTTCGATCTTGCCTGCTTTAGGTGTTTCAGTACAGTACTCAATCATGTCAGCCTCAGATGTGTCACCACAATCTTCAATCATGCCAGCCTCAGATGATTCATCAAAGTCTTCGACCTTGTAAGCTTCAGGTGGTTCTCCATCTTTCACATTTTCATGGAGACGACTAGATATTGGAGTAAATATATTTTCATTACTAATGTGGTTACAACTTCCTTCGTTTGTTTTAAATTTTAAATTATCTTGATCTAGATCAGTAATTTTAGCATTAGCTTTTTCGCCTTCGTTCCTCTTTCGCGATGTTGTAGCCCAGTCTTCGATATCTTTATTCATCTTAATTGTACAGGTCTTGTAATGTCTATCCAAGTAATATCTTCTACCAAAGGATTTCTGACACTGACTGCAATGAAATGGTTTTTGACAAGGACCCAAATTACACTCGCTTCTCTCATGTCGTTTAGCATTCTTTCTCAAGGTAAACACCTTGCTACAGTATCTACAGTGATGACGTTTTGATACAGCAACAAATCCCGTTTCAGGATTCATATTAGTTATTGAGACTAATGCCAGATGCAAACTAAGAGTTTTAAATTAGATATATTACTTAAATAGAATTTTTTAATTATTTCATCAGCGAGAATTAATTTATCTCATTCAAAGGTACTTGTTGCAAGAAGTTCTGCTTTTCAACAACAGATGTCGCCACATGTTACTTGCAGGTAAATAATATTTAGTTCTTTTATGCGGGATGCGGGATGCTCACTAACGATCGCAAAAGAAGGATGGCTTCGCTAGACTCCAAGGAGAAGGAAGTTCGTCCATCCTGTTAGTGCTTCTTAGATTTCTCAGAGATTATTTGACTGAGTAATGATATATTTTTTTTTTAAATTTCCACCTGATAAAAATATTACAAGTGCTGATTTATTGGCAGAATTTCAATAATTAAATGCAACCTTGAATAAAAAATGACATGACTCATTAAGTAAAAAATTCTTCATGCAGAGATCAATTCCTCATTAGTAACCAGAAGCACTCGGAGAAAACCATCAGATGTCTAGTCAGGAATAATCAGAAGCACCCAGAGAAAACCATCAGATGTCTAGTCAGGAATAATCAGAAGCACCCAGAGAAAACCATCATAATATTGTCAAGAATAAACGGGAGCACACGGAGAAATCCACCATAATATTGACAAGAATAATCAGGAGCACACGGAGAAAACCACCGCAAGTTTTCTTTGATATCATAAAATTTCAGGAAAAAAATAATAAAAAATAAAAATAAATTAATAAAAAATTTAAAAAAAATAAAATAAAAATATACATAAAATTCTGGCTTGTACTAGAACTCTATCTTTGTTCAACAATGAGAAGTTCACAAGCTAGCAGAATATATTTATGTATTTTTTTATTTAATTTTTTTTAATTTTTTATTAATTTATTTTTATTTTTTATTATTTTTTTCCTGAAATTTTATGATATCAAAGAAAACTTGCGGTGGTTTTCTCCGTGTGCTCCTGATTATTCTTGTCAATATTATGGTGGATTTCTCCGTGTGCTCCCGTTTATTCTTGACAATATTATGATGGTTTTCTCTGGGTGCTTCTGATTATTCCTGACTAGACATCTGATGGTTTTCTCTGGGTGCTTCTGATTATTCCTGACTAGACATCTGATGGTTTTCTCCGAGTGCTTCTGGTTACTAATGAGGAATTGATCTCTGCATGAAGAATTTTTTACTTAATGAGTCATGTCATTTTTTATTCAAGGTTGCATTTAATTATTGAAATTCTGCCAATAAATCAGCACTTGTAATATTTTTATCAGGTGGAAATTTAAAAAAAAAATATATCATTACTCAGTCAAATAATCTCTGAGAAATCTAAGAAGCACTAACAGGATGGACGAACTTCCTTCTCCTTGGAGTCTAGCGAAGCCATCCTTCTTTTGCGATCGTTAGTGAGCATCCCGCATCCCGCATAAAAGAACTAAATATTATTTACCTGCAAGTAACATGTGGCGACATCTGTTGTTGAAAAGCAGAACTTCTTGCAACAAGTACCTTTGAATGAGATAAATTAATTCTCGCTGATGAAATAATTAAAAAATTCTATTTAAGTAATATATCTAATTTAAAACTCTTAGTTTGCATCTGGCATTAGTCTCAATAACTAATATGAATCCTGAAACGGGATTTGTTGCTGTATCAAAACGTCATCACTGTAGATACTGTAGCAAGGTGTTTACCTTGAGAAAGAATGCTAAACGACATGAGAGAAGCGAGTGTAATTTGGGTCCTTGTCAAAAACCATTTCATTGCAGTCAGTGTCAGAAATCCTTTGGTAGAAGATATTACTTGGATAGACATTACAAGACCTGTACAATTAAGATGAATAAAGATATCGAAGACTGGGCTACAACATCGCGAAAGAGGAACGAAGGCGAAAAAGCTAATGCTAAAATTACTGATCTAGATCAAGATAATTTAAAATTTAAAACAAACGAAGGAAGTTGTAACCACATTAGTAATGAAAATATATTTACTCCAATATCTAGTCGTCTCCATGAAAATGTGAAAGATGGAGAACCACCTGAAGCTTACAAGGTCGAAGACTTTGATGAATCATCTGAGGCTGGCATGATTGAAGATTGTGGTGACACATCTGAGGCTGACATGATTGAGTACTGTACTGAAACACCTAAAGCAGGCAAGATCGAAGACTGTGATGGCAGTCTGAGACCAAAACGATGGAAACGACGTAATAAAATAAATTATCCTGATCAAGTTTGTGGTGCTGACATGATTGAAGACTGTGGTGACACATCAGAAGCTGGTATGATTGAAGATTGTGGTGACACATCTGAGGCTGACATGATTGAGTACTGTACTGAAGCACCAAAAGCATGCAAGAGCGAAGACTGTGATGGTGGTTTGAGACCAAAACGATGGAAACGACGTAATAAAATAAATTATCCTGATCAAGCTTGTGATAATCACTGGCAAGATGACGAAAGTGACCTTGTGGTTGGTGTTAAAACGATAGACACCAGAGATAATATTTATTATAAACATGCAAGGATGATGAAGGCAGCAGAAGAGATTGATTATACCTCATGGGAAGATCCTAACATATTGGTTAACAGGCTACGACTACTACATGGATCGCTTTGTGCAGGAAACTATTCGAACATTAAAGAAATATCCTTCATACTCAAAGAACTGAGGGAAGCTGGCTACATACAATAATGGATTAAATTAAATGTATGTGTATAAACTTGAAGATAAATTAATATATTTTCTTTCCAGATGGAAGCTATCATTTATCGAAATCTGATTTCTAAATAAAACTTATAACTTAAAGGTGTAAAAAACGTTACCACTGCCAGTCAAAATGTATACTGATAAAGACATGTTAGTAATCATGCCAAGTTCGATAAGAAAAGTAATTGGAATCAGTTGGAACCAATTGAAGATGGAGCTCTTGGAGCAATTGGAGCCTTTTGAAGCATTTGGAGGTTTTTGGAGCCATTTGGAGCTGTCAAGCATTTGGAGCATTTGGAGCCTTTTGAAACATTTGGAGCTGTCAATCATTTGGAGCCTTTTGGAGCTGTGTTAAGCATTTGGAGGCTGTTGGAGCATTTGGAGCCTTTTTTAGAGCTGTTGGAGCATTTGGAGCTGCTGGAGACATTTGGAGCTGTCAAGCATTTGGAGGCTGTTTGGAGCATTTGGAGCCATTTGGAGCTGTGTTAAGCATTTGGAGGCTTTTGGAGCCATTTGGAGGCCGTTTGGAGCATTTGGAGCCATTTGGAGCTGTGTTAAGCATTTGGAGGCTGTTGGAGCATTTGGAGCCTTTTGAAGCATTTGGAGCCATTTGGCGTCATTTGGAGCATTTGGAGGCCGTTTGGAGCATTTGGAACCATTTGGAGCTGTGTTAAGCATTTGGAGGCTGTTGGAGCTGTTGGAGCCATTTGGAGGCCGTTTGGAGCATTTTGAGCTTTTGGAGCTAAGAAGTAGTCGTTGCACGCCTATGCAGGGTTAAATGTTTATAAGATTGCTGGCTTTCGCAAGTGATTCTGTAGTTGGATAGAAATTGTGTAATAAATATTATGTTTGTAAAAGACTTTGAGGTGTTTTATTTCTCGAACCTTACACTTTTTTAGTCTTTTTTTAAATTAAAGTTGTTTTGTATCGTCCAGGGATCGAACCAAGGACCTTAGTCAATCTAATCAATCAGTATATAGATTACAAATTTATTTAATGAATTTTGAACTTTTTCCTGAATCTCTAGCATTGAAATTACGAATTTCCAATATGGTGGTCTTTATGTCTGATAGGATGATGGTAGTAGAGGATTTAGAGTCTCTTTAAGAATGTTGAACATGGTTTATTGAAATTATTATTTTTTATATAAAATTAAATGTTTTGCGCCATTCAGGGATCGAACCAAGAACTGGAGGGGATCTAATCAATATGTAAATTAATGAGTGATTTTTTTGATGAATTTTGGATTTTTTCCCGCTTTTCTAGCTAAATAATTACGGATTTTCAAGATGGCAGCCAAATGACAAGATGGCGGGGGGCACCTCGGTAATAAATGATTAGTGCACTGTAGCGGGTTAGAATAAAATTATCCAGATGGAAATGTACTCTATAATACGAGTACACACACAAGATGGCGTACTCCAGCAGGTGGTAGCTCCTGGTAGCATCTACTGAACATAAAATGTCGGGTCCGTGATGGTCGACAAGGACAAAGTCAAAGTTCAAGTTCAAGGTCAAATTTCAAAGTCAAGGTCAAAGTTCAAGGTCAAATTTTAAGGTCAAGGTCAAATTTCAAGGTCAAAGTCAAGTTTCAAGGTCAAGGTCAAGGTCAAGTTTTAAGGTCAAGGTCAAATTTCAAGGTCAATGTTCAATGTCAACAGTTGAGGACAAAAGTATGGTGACCAGATAATTATACTACATGGTATCGGCACACTCTAGCAGACGAAAACAAGATGGTGGTCTTTAGCGGATGAAGACAAGATGGCGGACACGATGTCATACCAGTTGATGATATATACCTTGGTACTGGTGGTGGTAGATCAGTCTAGGTAGCTTTCATTGAGGAAGGATCGACCGTTTACTCTCGCCGGGAATCGAACCAAGGACGTACATCGATATAATCAAACAGAATTCAAATACGTTAATTTTTTGATGAATTTTGGAATTTTTTTCATTAAAATCGGATAATAAATAAAGATTTTCAAGATGGCGTCCAAATTTCAAGATGGCGTACATGACGTCATACTGCCGGATGATATATATGCTTTAAGAAAAGTGGTGGGAGTCAGTCTGCTAGCACCCACCACGGGGGAAGGATCGGTCGCCATTTTTTAATTTTTTTTGCCCTCGCCGGGTTCGAACCGAGGACTCCGAACTCCGTGTCGTAAAAGTACAATTTTTTTAATTTTTTTGTTAAAATTTAATTATTTAATTTTTTTTTATAATTTTTAAAAAAAAATTCATTAAAATCGGATAATAAATAAAAAAAGTTAAAGATGGCGGCTGTAACGGAAATTGCAACGGTGACGTCTTTATTCAAAATGACATATTCCATGATGACGTCAGAGGCTTATCAGAGGCTGTAGACATGGATGCTTATGCCTCTATATGGACATTTCTAGCCGCTGGGATTTTTAAGGACTAAAAACGGGAAATTTTCCCTCGAAACGGGAATTTTTCCCTCGAAAAGAGAAATTTTTAATTTGTGGAATTTTTTGAGAATTTTTGGCGGAATTTTTTTCCACAGAAATGTAAATTTTGAGGAATTTTGAGGAATTTTGGGCATTTTTTGCCCAATTTTGGCGAATTTTGAGGGTCAAATTCAAGGTCAAGGTCAAAGGTCAAGGTCACAACCATCCAAAATGGCCGCCGTGACGTCACAATCCAATATGGCGGTCGGCACCACAGGCACCACACCCTGACGCCTGCGCCAGTTCCGGCCAAACTATACTACTCTTATCGGTATTCCTTAGACTGTATTGCACGAACTTGAGTCTTCTTTAATGACAGTCTCGGTCGTTTTGGCTGGGGGAAAGCACTTTGCCGGCAGGTTATGGAATTTCTTTTCGAATGATCGTTTCTCGCAAAAAACATCTTGCTGCATTTCCCGCGGCTGAATTTCATGCGAAAGAGATGATCAGCACACTCCCTTGTATTATGCCACCGGACATTACCGCAATTGGAGGGGAAATCTTTTGTCACAGTAACGCACACAATGCTCGGGTAGTTGGCGAATCTCCAACCGTTGAAGTGTCTCCGGGGTCGCCGGCAACGTCAGGTGGAACGTCAGCCTCTGGAGTCTCCTCTGCGCACGTTGAAGTCTCCTGCAGAGCTGAAACAGCAAGAGAAGCCACCGTCGGGACATCTGCAGTTGTCGGCGTCGTTGCCGTCGGTACCTGCGTCGTCGCCGCCGTGAGGGTCCCCGATGTCTAGTTCCGCGTAGTTGTCGGCATCGCCGCTTCAGAATCTGCGTCGTCGTTCGCAAAAATTCCATCGCGTCCTGCGACACAGATTGCAAAGATGCCGACGCGTTCTCAAGGATAACCTGTTACTGAACGTTTGTATCAGTCAAGATGCAAGAAATGCCACCTGGAGTTTGCGAGAAACGATAATTCGAAAAGACACTCCTGCAAACGGTTGAGACTGCTGTTGAAAAAAAAAAAACTCGTGTTTGTGCATTACTGAATAAGGATCCAAAATGTCCGGCAGGTATAAAATGTTTAACGATGGTGAAAAACAAATTGTTGTGTTTACGATGAACAACGTATTTGCGTCTTCCGCGAAAGAAGATTAATCGGCAGTGCACATTATTTATTTTCCGGTTCCAATCTCAGTAACAGGCCAGGTATGCAAAACAGGGGACGTGTTTGATCACGTGTCGCCATCGACAAGTTAATTGGCCCTCTGTTCTGCCCCTTTAAATACTGCCACACGTGCAGAAATACTGATCAGCTGATGAATATAGCCACAATTATTTCACTAAATCATTTCAATCAATGCTAGACTAGACATTACCAAACAGTTTAAAAGTGCTTATTGGTCAATGATAAAGTGACATTTGACTGTAATTGTTTTTGTGAATAGAACA
Organism: Bacillus rossius redtenbacheri; assembly: GCF_032445375.1. NCBI lineage: Eukaryota > Metazoa > Arthropoda > Insecta > Phasmatodea > Bacillidae > Bacillus > Bacillus rossius. Next base: position 90,814,925 of record NC_086331.1, on the reverse strand, counting down.
TAAATAATCATCTAAAATAACATAGGTATATATGTATATTTGTGCATTTACATCTACTCACTGTTCAAAATTACAGTAAATTTAAAGATTAAAAAGTTATCCTCAAATAAACGAAGAATTTATATAATCTCAGTTATCTGTATCTTCATAAAAACTACGCCGTTTTGTGTTTACGTTATAAACAAGGTAAACACACATACGGAAGAAAAAATTAGCTTATTTTGCCGTAGAGTCAAACCGTTTTCAGTGTTTTGTAATTTAAAAAGATGATGATTGTTGATAAATGCTCAAAGTAAGTGAACTGAACACCCGTATAGCCTGCTAACGAAGATAACTGTAATTTTGCTAAGATCCCGGATAAATTTTTACCAGCGTTTTTCGTAAAATTTAGGTGAACATTTCTAACAGTGTGGGTTAACTTGTGATTCGGAAATGATTTGGCTAAAGGTCTCTAATTGGTGCACAGTTCTCCAGATTAACAGCGAATTTTTCCCGGTATCTAGCTAATGTAATTATAGCTCTAGTGAGGAAGAGAGAGAGAGAGAAATTCATGGAATGAGAGGCGAGGCGAAGGAAGAAACTGTGGAGAACTATGAAGAGAGGGAAAAAAAAAACAGAGCTATACTGGCCCGGGTGCTATATAGTCCTGCACCACACAGCACTGAAGCGTGAGATAATGTGTGGCAAGCGATGTCGGAAAATTAAAAAAAAAATCTAACAGGGTATTAGGTTTGCGTAACGCGTGAGTGGAAGTGGTATGGCTTCCGGTCTGCCCAGCCTGTCTGTCGAAAAAAAAAGAGAGAGCATTTTTTTTGTCATCTCCTTCCATTGACCAGCCGGCTGGCGCGAGCTAACGCGAATGGAAGTGAGTTTGAAAGTGCTTCCTCTTTGTTCAATTTGCTTCCCATTGCGTTTCCTTTTTGTTGATTGTACTTCCTTTTTGTTGATTGTGCTTCTAAATGTGCTTCCTTTTCGTTGATTGTGCTTCCGTTTGTGCTTCCTTTTTTATGATTGAGCTTCCTTTTTCGTTCGTTGTGCTTCGAATTGTGCTTCCTTTTCATTTATTGTGCTTCCGATTGTGCTTCCTTTTGTTGATTGTGCTTCTTTTTCTAAAATTGTGCTTCCTTTTTCGTTGGTTGTACTTCCGATTGTGCTTCCTTTTCATTGACTGTGCTTCCGATTGTGCGACCTTTAATATGATTGTGCTTCCGATTGTACGCCCTTTTCTATGATTGTGCTTCCAATTGTGCTTCCTCTTTGTCAAATGTGCATTCCGATTGTGCTTGCTTTTCGATGATTGTGCTTCCAAATTTGCTTCCTTTTTGTTGATTGTGCGTATTCAAATCTGTAGTACCTCTGAATGTTTACTAGTCCAAAATCTCTTTGTCTTGATAAAACAATTTTCAGGGATTCTTGGTCTTCTTGTAAGCGTAAAACATGCTACGTTGGTTTAATTGAATAATTAGCTGACATCGAAGGTCATGAGGTTCGAATATGACTGGTCTATATGTCTGCCATTGTTCATGACCCGGTCTCGAAGTCCGAAGACGCTTGGTCTATATGTATGGATGGCTTTGTACATGAACGTTTTAGAGGTTATTCTAAGTATCGATAAAATAGACTTTCATGTTAAGCTTATCAACAACGTATTTAATTCGTCGGACAGGTATATTGTCTTGAGTTGTTTTTCGTAGAGTGAAGGATTAATAAACTCCAAGAAAGGTAATGGAAAACAGAATATTAAATTAATTTAATATTTAGTCACACTTGTCACTGGTAAAGAATCAAAATCTTGGACAGGAATCCATCGATTCAATACGTAAATTAAGGAGTAATTTTTTCGGTAAATTTTGGAATGTTTCCCGAATTTATAGGTCAAAAAATACAAATTTTTCAAGATGGCGGTCATAATGACTTACTGGAGGCTGTTAGTAGAGGATTTGAAGCCTCTTTCAAGATTTTGAACATTATTTATTGAAATTATCATTTTTTACATAAAATTATGTTTTTGTATCGACCAAGGATCGAAACAAGAACAGGAATCGGTCGAATCAATGAGTATTTTAATTGCAACTTTATTTAATGAATTTTGGAATTTTTTCCGAATTTCTAGCTAAATAATTACGAATTTCCAAGATGGCACCCAAATGACAATATGGCGAATGCCTCTGTAATAATAAATGGTTACTGGACTCTAGCGGGCTAATTTTTAACTAATATGATGGTTATGCACTCTTAGAGAAGTACACACACAAGATGGCATACTCTAGCAGACGAAAACAAGATGGTGGCAATGTCCTCTGGCAGGTTATTATTTAACTCTCACTCCTGATAGCGTGTACTGAACACAAAATGGCGCATATTAATTTGGTCGCCAATGTCAAAGTTCTAGATTAAGGTCAAAGTTCAAGGTCAAGGTCAATGTTCAAGGTCAATGTTCAAGGTCAAGGTCAATGTTCAAGGTCAAGGTCAATGTTCAAGGTCAATGTCATAGTTAAATTTCAAGGCAAAGTTCAAGGGCATATACAAAGTTCAATGTTAAGGTCAAAGTTCCAGGTAAATGTCAAAGTTCAAGGTCAAGTTAAACGTTCAAATTCATGTTAAAAGTTCAAGGTCAAGTTAAAAGTTCAAGGTCAAGGCCAAATTTCAAGGTCAGTGTCAAAGATAAATGCCAACAGTTGGGGTTTAAGGTATGGTGAACAAAAAATTACACTAACATGGCATCAGCGGACTCTAGCAGACGAAAACACGATGGTGGCCTCCAGCAGACGAAGACAAGATAGCAGACATGACGTCATACCAGCTGACGATATATACCTTGGTATTGGTGGTGGTAGGTCAGTCTGCATGTGGCTTTCATGGAGGAAGGATATGTCGTTTTTCCTTTTTTTGTTCTTACCGGGTTCGAACCAAGGACGGGAATAGATCTAATTAATCAGTATATTAATAAGTTATTTGTTTTATGAATTTTGAACTATTTTAATTAAAATCGGAAAATAAATAAAAAATTTCAAGATGGTGTCCGCAATGATAACTGATATAATGGTGACAATTCAAAATGTTGGGTGATGCATAATATTTTTTTATTACTTTTTATTGAGAATTTTTAAATTTATTAATAAATTACTGGCTTACTCTCGTCGGGAATCCAACCGAGGACTGACATCGTTTAAGTAATTAACATTTGAAGTACACAATTTATTAAAATATTTTTTGGAATATTTTCGGGAATTCTAGCATAAAATTACGGATTTTCAAGATGGCGACCGTAACGAAACATGCAACATTTATAGAGTTCTTTATGGTGGGGCATAACGAAAAGTGTAACGATGACAACATACTCAACCAAGTTGGTGGGCATAACGAAACATGCATCATTTATATAACCCAAGATAGCGACTGTAATGATATGTGCAATGGTGGTTTTTAAGTAGTAATTTATTAAATTTTAACTAAATAAGTTTTTATAATTTTAATTTTTTTTATATTAAAAACTGATAATAATTACGGATTTTCAAGATGGCGGACATGATTTCATACTAGTTGACGATATATATACTTTGACATAATTGTTGGGAGGTCAGTCTGTCTATGGCTTCCATGGAGGAAGGACCTGATATCATTTTTTAAATATATTTTTGACCTCGCCGAGTTCGTACCGAAGACTCCGAGATCCATGGCGTAAGTGTAAATTTTTATAGAGCTTTTAAAAATATTGTTTTATTATTTTTTTAATTTCGATCGTTTAATTTTTTTTAGGAAATTAGAAATTTTTACCGATTTTCTAACCTAAAAATTACGGATTTTCAAGATGGTGGCATAACGGATGTTGCAATGATATTTTTTAAATAATTTAAATCTCAATTTTATTTAATTTTTGTTAAATTTTAGAATTTATTCTTTTAAAATCGGATAATAAATAAAGAATTTCAAGATGGCTGCCTAACGGAAATTGCATTGGTGACGACATAACTCAAAATGGCGGGATGTTCGAGAAAACAAAATTGCGTCGATGACATCATCCAAGATGGTGGATCCAAGATGGTGGATCCAAGATGGCGGATCCAATATAGCCGCCTAGGTCAAGATCAACATCAAGGTCATTCAAGATGGCTGCCTTGACATCACAACCTAAGTTGGCTGACGGTCTCCTCGCTCCTCACCCTGAACCCTGTCCCAGGACAACCTTTCCTATACTACTGATAAAGACTTTTTTTTTCAAAGTAAATGTTAATTTAATGTTTTAGGTTTGGAAGTTACATTTAATGTTTAAAGTCACGTGGAACCTAAACAGTTCTTTCAACAGAATCATTGGTGTTTGTTGGGAAACATACTTGAGCGGTGACATGCACAAGACCAGGCGAAGCTGGCGTCTGCGTTTAGGCTATACTGTAGTTGTTGTGGTTGGTGCTGCGATGTGAGGCTCAACTGGATACAGCTAGAGGGATGAATTATACATAGGTGAACCCTGACCGCAGGCGGACGCTGCTGGTGATTGAATAGCTGTCAATGCTGACAGTGCTGCTCGCCCGCGACAGCCTTACCACTCATCGTCGACGGAGTTATCCTCAGGGAACTCAGGTTCCGCCACTTGCTCGGAGTCACTCAGCCTGCACACTCCATCACGGCAAAGTACAATCCACGAGAGATTACCCTCGTCGAGTGTGATAATATGCACCATATCGTCACACTCTTCAACCCACCTTACCACGATGTTATTAGCTCGTCTCAGTTCGCACTCACACATACCCAGCCAAAACTAACGTGCTTCGGTCGCGGCCGCACTTCGCCACGACTACATCGTCGTTTTTTTTTGCGTCTGGGCTCAGGAGACATACGCTACACACCTGCTGAGTGATTGTGTAGTGGCGGAGATGGTGCTTCGCTCTGATTGGCTGGGGTAATTGGCTTCTTTGAATTAAAGCTTAGTGCTCGGCTGTGGCTGGCTGCGTTTATTTCTTGACGGAGTTTCTTACCCGGTATTTATTAAATTTACGTTAATTTAAAGCGAGAGTGCGCCTAAATGTACTGTGTCGTAGAAGCTGTTTATTTTGTTTAAAGTTATTTAATGGGCATTATTGAGTGGCCATTTTAGGGCGTTCTAAGCGACTATTTACATTTAGCTGTAATCGCCGAGTCGTTTTATTTCAGGGTTAGCATGAAGTGAGAGTTTTGTGTAGAATTTATTGTTTCTAAATTTTAAGCAGTTATTAACTAGAGGGTTTTTTAGGCGTTCGTGTAGGTCTACTGTCCGTGTTTAAGGTGGAGCTTTCGCGATTATGTGGAGGTATTTGTTTGGCATTACTTGTAGAACTTACTTCTGATACCTGGTGACATTACTGCAGACCTCGTTTCCGTACATGAAAGCTGAGCAGACATTAGAAGCATATATTAGTATTTTAAGGTATATTGGCAGTTTGTTGCTCTTCAGTAGAGGGTACAGTTGGTTTAGATAAACAATGGCCCACCTCCTGAGTTTCTTTGTGTGTGAAATCCAGCACAGTTTCTGTCTATGGTTAAGCCTCGGTATGTGGCTGTTTCTGTGTAAAAATTTACAATATTATTTAAATTTACGTTACGGTGGGTTTTCATGACGATGGGTAGTGAAGATATAAAGCCTGGGATTTGGCAGGGTTAGTTTTATTTTCCATTTGTTGAACCAGGTTTCAAGGTCCTTGAGCTGGAGTTGATGCGGAGGACTGTATAGAAGAGTTTGGGATGATGTGTGAAAATGATAAGTGTCGTAAGCATGCTGGCGGCCCTGCACGGCCACTGGCGTCACACGCCATGTCACGTGCCGTCCTTTTATTGTAAGGCATGCCACGCGCGCCTGAACAGATTACAAGGGTCGTCGCAACCCCCTCCCCCTTTCGCTCCTCCCACATCGCCCTTCCTCGGCGCTGTTACCTATTGCTTAGCGGCCTTGGGAATTCCGCGGGCCGCCGCGCGGAGTGGCGTGAAGGGTCGACGCCTTTCTGGACTTTTCGGGCGTCAGGTCGGCCCAGGATGACGTGACTCGTCACAGCCGCTCTCATCGGTTCCAGAAGGGCACCTCAAGTACTTAAGCAGCGACGCTGGCCTCCTCGTGAGTGCCGCAAGTTCCGCGGCGAGTTCCGCGGCGAGAGTCCCGTGACGGAGTTCCGCGGAGTGCCGCGGTTGAGGGCCGAGTTCCGAGCGAGTTCCGCGGGTCCCGCGACGAACCCGCGACAGTTCGGAGCGAGTTCGGAGGGTTCGGAGAGTTCCGTGATTGCAGTGCGACATCGGCGAAGAGGGTGAGAGACCCCTCGAGAGTGGCGCGACGCGGAGCGACGGGATCGTGAGAGTGCTGCGACTGATTGGCGCGAGACTGTGTGTGGACAGGCGCGCGGTAAAGGGCGAACCACTGTTGAGCCTAGCTCCAGTGAGGAGTGCGAACTGCGAAACTTGACTGACATCGATTGACTTGAGAATAAACATTTTTAAGTGCCATTGATTTGTGATCGGAAATTATTTACGTACACTAATTCATTATTAATGTAAATATTAGTAATTAATAAAGCTGTAATAAAACTTAATTGGGCTATCTTTTACAAACCCAGTAGTTCTCCTCACATAGGTCGTAATTTTTTTGTGTCGGAAGTGGGATAGCCCTAATTAATAGATTTAGGATTCAGTTACATAATTGAAATAAAAGTTAAAAAACTATAATTTAGTTTTTCAAGAATAAAGTTAGTGTTAAGAACTTTAGTGACTTTCGAATGTTATAAATTTAGTCTGAGTATACTGTTGTTAGTGTTAGTTTTGAATGTAATAGTGTTATTGTAAGTTTGATTATAAGTTTAGGCTAGTTCATTTAAATTTAAGAGCAATAATAGAAATAAACAATTATTTATTTAATTTTATTAGCGAAAGTGGCAGAGATGGCTGCTGAAGAGGTTAGTGTTGAAGATCTCAAGAAGATAAGGGTTGCCCTGGAAGAAATTTTTGAATGACGTGAGGGAAATGATAACTAGTATGAAGAATGCAAAAAGAGTGAAGAGTGAAATGAAGGAGAGTAAGAAACACCATGAAGAAAAGAAGAGTGCGACAAATAATAACCTAGAGGAGACGAAGGTTGGTCAGGAAGAGATGAATAGTAACCAGGAAGACATTCAGAATGGAATTAATAGTGAAATAATGGATTACCAAGAAAAGGCTAGTATGGCCATGAAGAGTTAATGCAACCAAGTAGAGGATAAGAATGAAATTAAAAATGAAACGAAAAACTCACAAGAGGAGTTGAATACCATGATGCTCAAAATTGATAACGTGAAGATAAACCAAGAGAAAAATAGCAGCAAAGAAGAGAAGAACGGCCAAGATAAGAACATCTAAGATAATAAAAGCCAAGGAGAGAAGAACAGCCAGGAAAAGAAGATCAAAGAAGAGTTGAAGAACAGCACAGAAGTGATGAAGGTGGGTTACAAAATGATGAAAATTGAATCAGAAGAAAAGAAGACAGATCAAAGAGAGAGGAAAAATGGCAAGAAGAGCTGAAGAAAAGCCGATAAGTGATGAACATGAGTCAAGAAGAGATGGGGAAATGTAAAGAGATGAATAAAGACCAATAAGAGTTTAAGAAAGACCATGAAGAGGTGAATAAATACCAAGAAGAGATTAAAGAATACCGAGAAGAGACACTAAGAACACAAGGAGTCATGAACATGGTACAGTCCAGACGAGATTCAGAAGAACCAAGAAGAATCGAGGAACCAAGAAGAGACAAAAAAAGCCGGGAGGATATGCTGTATGAACAAGTAGCTGCGAGAGAAGGAAATGAGAGGAAACGGGAAGAATGAAGCAAACCGTTGGAGGGTAATGAGCAATACTCTCAAAAGTATCGGGCCGTCCAAGGCAACGGTCGGCCTGGCTCAGGCAGATGGCAATACGATATGCGGCATCTGCGACACCGAAGTGTCACCGGGTAACGAGAGAGGCTACATCTGCTGCGAGAGAGGGATATCTGGTGAGTCTGTACAGCCCGCAATGGAGGAAAGGCAGGCGGCCTAAATTTCGATTAGTATAGGGACACCCAGGAGGAGATGCGTTACCTGTTCGGGACGAACAGGTTTAAGAAGGGGGCAGTGTTACGAATGTGAGACCCCAGACTGCTATGCCAGGTTCGGAGCTGGCTAGCGACCCTGCATGGCCACTGGCGTCACGTGCCGTGTCACGCGCGGTCCACTGACGTAAGGCATGCCACGCGCGTCTGGACGGATTACAAGGGTCGTCGCTACACCCTCCCCCCTTCACTCACCACACATCGCCCTTCCACTGCGCTGTTATATATCGCTGATTGGTCGTGGGAATTCCGCGGGCCCCCGCGCGGAGTGGCGTGAAGGAGCGCCGCCTTTCTGGAATTACTAGAGGCTGGTAGTAGAGATATTTAAGCTTCTGTAAGGAATTTTCCCAATGTTTTATTGAATAAGAGTTAAAAAAAAATTTTTTTTTGCCTCGCCCAGGGATAAAACTAAGGACAGGAATATATCGATTCAATTATAAAATTATTTACAGATGTTTTGTAACGAATTTTAGAATTCTTCCCGATTTTATAGCTAAGTAATTACTAATTTCCAAGATGAAGGCCAAATTTCAAGATGGCGGGCGCCACAGTAGGGTAGACTGGGTACAGTTGTGACAATTTTGGTTTGTTCGCCACTAATTTTGTTAATTTATCAGTTAGCTGGGGAAAAAGTAACACGAATTGTAATTTGTTTATTTGTCTACGTAAAATACTAATATATTGTCCTTAAATATGCTGTATTACTCAAAGGATGAAATAAAAAAAAAGGAAAGTGCCACAACCGACCACACCTCAAGGACGGTTGTGACAGTGGTTGGGGTCGGTAGTGACAGGCATAAACATACAGCAAAATGTTTAATAGTTACTTTTATTAGAAATATGTACCATAACAAAACATAAACTTCTTCTAAACAATGTTAATATTCATATAGCAAGTGAACTAACATCCGAAATCACTTTTGTTCTTATAATTAATAAGGCACTGTAACAAATAATTTGATAACAGTATTCTTAGAATCAGTCAGAACGTTAACTAAACTTAAATTTACTGTAGGTGACTGTAAAACTTTCTACTATAATTTAAATAAAAGTAGTTTAAAATAATAAAATATATAAATGTTTCTAAACTGAGATCTAGTCAGATTCATCATCACAGTTGCGACAAATGTAATGGTGACTATTACCTGCGCACTCTACGTGGGACCAGAGTCCACATGTTCCTTGGTACTTGATCCATTTTTCGTTAGCCCTACTTTCAGAATATGCGCCTACACAAACTAGACAGAAATAGTCTTCTTCATCAGATGACGATTGTGAAGTCTTTCTTTTCTTGGCATTGGTTTTTCCTTTTCCTTGCCCTTTATTATTTCGTTTTAGTTCTGTTAGATTTTTCTTTACCTGCTTAGCCTTCAAACGTTTTTCTTTCTCTTCATGTTCTGGGCATCTAAAAGAAAAAAAAAACGAATAAATATATGTCACAACCGTACCCAACGCACAATTTCAAAAACGAAAAAATCACCATGAATCAACCAAACAATCTACATAAAAACTAATCACTCGCAGTTAACTACTAATGTTCAACTTATAACAAAAAAAATACGATGTAATATATCTGTATATAAAAAACAGTAATCATTAAAAGAAATCAAAAAAGAAACTTACTTTTGACTGTTGAAAATTAATGTAGGCTCCTGCTTAGGTTAATGTCGCGCGCTGACTTACGCAATCCTAGGGAACGTGTTCAGACTTGCACGCCGCGCCTCTCTTCCCTTATACTCTTCGCCATATTCCGTATAGTTTCGCGGTTATAACACTACCGTACCCTGTCACAACCGTACCCAGTGTACCCTAATAATAAATGATTACTGCACTCTGGTGGACAAAAATTAAACTAACACGGTGTTAGCGCATACTAGCAGACGAAAACATGGTGGAGGCCTCCAACAGACGAAAACCAGATGGCGGACATTACATCATACTAGCTGGCTATATATATATATATATCTTGTCAGTGGTGGGAGGACAGTCTGCCAGCGGCTTCCGTAGAGGAATCGGTTGCCATTTTTATTTTATTTTTGCCCTTACTGGGCCTGAACCATTGACTCCATAACATAAGTGCGTTTTTAAAATAATATTTCATTAAAATTTGATTATTTCATTTTTTTATAAACTAAAAAAAATTCCAAATTTTTCGGATAATAATTTCAGGTTTTCAAGATGGCGGCATTAACGAAAATTGCAACATTAGGGAGTGGGGAATTCGATTCCTAGATGGCGGAAAGTTCGAGAAAACAAAATGGCGGATCCAAGATGTTTCCGGGTTCAAGGTCAAAGGTCAAGGTCATCCAAGATAGCCGGTGTGACGTAAGAATACAATATGGCAGTCGGCACCTCCTGCGAAAGCCTGGTTTTGGACATACTATTCTACACTACTCGAGAGTCCAGCGACAGAGTTCCACGAAGTGCCGAGTTCCGAGAGAGTTCTGCGGGTCCCGCGACGAGTTCTGCGACAATTCCGTGCGATTTCGGAGAGTTCCGTGAGTGAAGGGAAGTGCGACTTCGGTGAAGAGCGTGGACCCTCTCGAGAGTGGCGCGACGCGGAACGACGGTATCGTGAGAGTGCTGCTATTGATTGGCACGAGACTGTGTGTGTGGACAGGTGCGTGGTAAGGGGCGAACCACTGTTGAGCCTAGCTCCAGTGAGGAGTGCGACCTGCGGAACTTTACAGTCATTGTTTGACTTGATAATAAACATTTTTTAATGTCAGTGATTTGTGATCGGACATTATTTACGTACAATTATTCATCAGTAATGTAAATATTAGTAATTAATACTACTGTTATAAAACTTAATTCGGCTATCCCTTACGAACCCAGTAGGTCTCCCCACAAAGGTCGTAAAAATATATTGTATAGGAAAGGCAAAATGGCTGAGCCTTGATGCACCCCTGCAGTGATGTGGCTTGTAATGGAATGACCGTGGTCGATTGAAAAGTAGCTGACAATTAGGTGGATGTAGCAATCAGGGAAATTAGAAGAAATAAATTTTTGTGTGAAATCAGTTATACAGACTTTGTGAAATAATTTTGCTACATTAAGGGAAACTGCAATGGTGAATTCTTTTTTCTGCATGGCAGACATGGTTTATGTGGTAAATTTATTTAAAGTATGGACAGTAGAGTCGGCTGATCTGAAACCGTATTGTGTGTCTGGTATGATTTTTTGCGTAGCAGTGGGTGTTTGAAGCCTTGTCAGGAGGAGTTATTCAAAAAAATATTTTAGTGATATTGAAATTAGTTTTCTGTTCTCTGGGAGAACTGGATTCTTTCCCGGCTTAGGTAGGGTTATTATTTTTGCAGTTTTCCAATTTTCTGGGAAGTGTTGAGCAAGAGTATGATATTGAATAGATATAAAATGGCCATGAGGGCATTTACAGGTAAATTTTTGATTGTTTGATACGTTATCATGTCATTGCCTGGTGCTTTGGTTTCTTAACATGTTTGATAATGAATATTAACTCCGGGAAGGTTATCAGGTCTGGAAGGGAAGATGCATGAGTTTGATTAAAGTTGTTTACATTTGCGTGAACCTATTGTGTGAAAAGACGGTCCCCTGTGTTGTTTGGTGTGAACTGCTGTTCGTAACAGTCGGATACTGCGTTTGATTTATCAACTGGGTCGTACAGTAGAATGTCTATCGGGGATTGCACGAGGTTAGAAATTGTGTTTTTATCTTTATTTCGTAAAACGTAAGAAAATTTCCCGAAATGTATTTATGTGGTCTGAGTGTTCCGACATGAAGTTTTTTAATTTATATTTTTATTTGAGGTTATGTAGCGCGTTTTTAAATTTTTTTTGAGTGAATAATATGTTACCTTGTTTTCTTTAGTGTGGTACTTTTGATAAACATGCCACGCGTGTAGTTCAGAAATACTTAAGCGCGTCAGATTAAGGTAAGGTGGGTTGATTACTAGCTGAAAAGTATGCATTTAAATAATCTGACGATTTGGGTGTAACGTAATGAAGTGGGAGGGTCACAAACTTGCAAAAAAGTCTTCTGGACATTCTCGAGCGTGGTTGATTTTTTTTTATTTTGAAGGAACTAATGTAAAAATAATGGGAAAAATATAATATGCCAATTTCTGCAAGCCGAAATAACAAAAAACGTTCAAAAATATAGTGCGTACAGCTGGGGTAAAGTATTTATTCCCCAATCCACGCCTCTCTTTCACTTTCACTTTTGACGTGACAATGTCTAATAAATCGATGAACGCCGGCTGCACGCACGAAAAAGTGTCCCGTTACGCACATTGTCCCGTTACACACATTGTCCCGTTACGCGCATTATCCCGTTACGCGCATTGTCCCGTTACGCGCATTGTCCCGTTACGCTCATTTTACGATTGCGCCGCATCTATCTCTCTTCCACTCGATTGGAACAACCATCGATTTGACTTTTTCGAGGCACATTAAACTTGAAACACTCCCATTCGTTTCCTACTTTTCCTATCATCGTCCTATCCTTAACAGAATAACACAGATTGGAAGAAGTTAAATAGCAAACATGTATAAAAGTTATAGTTAAAATAATCTGTTCGTTAAAGTAATAAACATATTCGAATTAATGAGTGCAAATAAAAGTAAATTTATCAATTAAATTGTAGATTTAATTTCACTCCTTCTTTGTATCCATACAAAATAGTGATAATTCAATGAAAATGATTCAATTTTATTCATAAAAGTATGCAATCATTTCATCAATGTTTTGTTATGACGTTGTCACGTTAAACTATCGACTGTAAACCGACTTAAAAGACAACCAATTTTTTTTTATAACTCTGACTCTTTCGCACCTGGTTCGTTGGTAATCACTTACGAGAAGCCTGTGAAGATTTTGTCATAACACCAGTTATTCTAGGATATACATCTGATTTAGGTATATTTCTTTTCAATACTTTAATAACACGCTCTTCATGGAATAAATAAAATATTATTAAGTGTTATAACGATTTCTTGTTACGAATATGGAAACCGCAGTTAATATTGACGACCCAATTAAATCAGCAGATTTGCAGTCCGACAATAATTTCTCGGATGACGATGAATATATATATATATATATATATATATATATATATATATAATATATATTTCAACAACTATATTTTATTAAATTTTTTTCTGAATAAATTTTATTTCAAAATATCTACTTAATTTTTCGTGCTTTAATTTGTCATATTTCATGGTTATTGGAAAGAAAAAATCAAAATTCATAATTTCTTCTCTAGCTATCAGATTAAGAATTCCCCTCCAAATAATCGTCATATTTTAGGCTAGCACGACTGAGACATCAAGCTGAATCGTCTGTATAAAAATCTGACACGCTCGATTATTTCAATATGGTCTTTTTTTTTTTTTTTTTGCATTTTCAAAAATTCTCTACGAGCTTGCGTCACTTCCGCATTTTTAGGGTTAACAACATCCCCTCTGTATATCTGAAGCGCTCGAATATATATTGTTACGAAAATGAGCAAGGTCGCGACACGTGCAGGTGCACAGCTGGCTGACATCATGTGGCCGCGCAACATGAGACATTCCGCGCGCACCTGGGTCGCCGTTTCCCCTCCCTCCAGCCCTCAGATCCCCGCGCGGTGCTGTTAGTTTGACATCCGAAACCTAACAGCTGCGGAGTTAGCGAGCCGCCGACACGTGTTTCGAGAGATTTCTGCCGTCGGCTTTGCGCGGAATGACGCGACTGACCCCAGTCGCGCTTGTGATTTCTGGAAGCCGCCTGGGCTGATATACATGCCGAGGACGCCGGTCTCGAGTCAGTCAGAGTTCAGTCGGGAGCTCTCCCGCGGCGGAGTTTCCGGGGCGATAGTGCCGCGGGTGCGGCAGAGTGGCGAAGTCCTTGGACGAAGGTTCCAGGGCAGGGAGTGAGCGAGTGGAGAGTTCAGTCGGGAGTTTTCCCGCGGCGGAGTTTCCGGGGCGATAGTGCCGCGGGTGCGGCAGAGTGGTGAAGTCCTTGGACGAAGGTTCCAGGGCAGGGAGTGAGTGAGTTAGTGGAGTGGGGAGTTTTCCCGCGGCGGATTTTCCGGGCGATAGAGCGGTGGAGTCCTTGGACGAAGGTTCCAGGGCAGAGAGTTCAGTTCCGGGCGATAGTGTCGTGGGCGCGGCGGAGTCCCGAGCGAAGTTCTGAGCGAGGCGTCGAGCGGATCCTCAGCGAAGGCAAGTGCGGCGATGGAGTCCTGCGGCGGAGATCCACGAGGGGTGCTGCGGCGAGAGTTGCACTAGAGGTGCGGCCCAGCGAGGTGTGTGGTGTGTGGAAACTGAGTGACTGGGGAAGCAACATTTTTGAAGTACAATTGATTATTTGCCATCTTAGAAGATTATTTGTAAGTGACATAAGTAGTGGCCATCAATAAAACTGTGTGTGTAATAAAATCTTTAATTAGGCTATCCTTTACGAACCCGGTAAATCGTAACAATTTATATATATATATATATATACACATATACATACATATATTTCAATTTTCTACCCTTCTCGATGGCCACCCCCACTACACAAGCCAGCAGATTAGTATATTTTTGATATCAGAGATACGCTGGGGCACCTAAACTATCAATATCTGACACACTCAAGTATTTCTATGTGATGGTTTATTTTTACATTTTTGAAAACCTGTAGACGCTTCCCTCACCGCTGAACGAGAAAACATTACATAACCTTTTATTCTTCCTATCTAATCTTCAAAATCCAAGAGGTCCACACGATGCTAGAGCAAATCCCCATTTAGCCTCATGGGCTCCCCTACTAAAAATAGAGTGCTGGGTAAACTGGGTTTGCGGGGGAAGGGGGTGGCAGTTGTGGGTAGTTTGCTGTTGTGTTCTGCGGTGCACGAGGTTGTGCTTGCGCGGCGCGCGAACACGCCTGGTCCTGGCAAAGCTGGACATGCCTCAGATACTTGGGACAAAGCTTGGAATTGTCCTCGAGTACTTCCTTGCCTTTTCAGTAGGCGAATTTGGGGTTTTTGGCCAATTTGGGGCAGGCGGTGTGTAGGTTGGGCCCGGGGCAGTGCTTGCATCGTCACCCTTTTTTACTAAGCTAAGTCTACTCGTGTCATGTTTATGACTTTCAGGGCTGAGAACGGTGGAAGGGTGTCATTTTTTGCGGCAGTGGCGCAGAAGCGGGGCAGAGGCTCCTCCCAGGTGTGAGTGGGATCAACAGGATCCGTGCACTTTGACTGAAACTGGTACACATCGATGGCATGTACCCGCGTGTCTCGAGGTCCTCTCTGATGGAGTCAGTGGGCGTGGGGCGTGGCATTTTTACAACTTTTGGGGGCAGCTCTGAGGTCTAGCTGCACACATTCTCCTGTAGCTTCATACTGTCTCGTTCAGCCGCACACTATCTCGTCCAGCTGCTCACTGTCTCCTGCAGCTGTATACTGTCTCTTTCAGCTGCACACTATCTCGTTCCTCTGCACACTGTCTCGCTCAGCTGCACACCTTCTCGTCCAGCTACACTGTGCCGTAAATGTGAAATATTGCAAAAATTTATTTTTCACCTGAATTCCCTAATATAAACTTTGTTAGCCCATTCATTGTTCATACTGATCAAATCTTTCCTACTAGAGTCCCACGACGTTTTCCCAATGCCGCAACTGAGAACCTGGTGTGATTTCACCGACAAAGTATTAGTCATAATTTTTCTTCTGCCTCGGGCCACGAACGCGACCAGTAACGGTGTCCGACTTCGTGACCGCGAGTGCTTTTCTCAGCGTCTTCCCAGGACAGCCCTCTTCCCAGAGCTCAGCTTAGGTTAGCAGCACCAGGCATGCCCCATTATAATGTTCCAGGGCTGTTGGGCATGTATAGGTGCTCGCCCTGAGACTTTTCTCACGAGCCAGTAGATCCTCCCCCCATATTTTCCACGAACCCCAGCCAGGGCACTGACCGGGTGTTTAACCTCCACTCCCGGCGAGCTTTATAATAATTTATATATTTTAACTTTAAACTCACCTCTGAATATGCAATGGTTTACGAATTACGGGCATGAGTTTAATGGGTGGCAAAAATGCCAATAAAATATCTTTGTTAAGGAATATATATCCGGAAACGAGACCCTGTAAAGATACATGCGTAAACAGTAGCAAGCTCCTATCATGCCTAATGAAATTATCTCTTCTAGCAAATGCCTGCTGTTCAGCTTGAAACTTTGTAGATAAATCAACAGGTTTTGCTCACGATCTCGCCTTTAATAATTATTTTGAGCAGTGCAGATTTTTCCGAAGAAGTTGCAACAGAAGTCACATTCGTGACCATTTCCAGATTTATTTCACTTGCTTTTATACTCGAACACTGCTGATTTTGTATCGTCTTAATTCCTTTCAAATTTGAACATATATACACACAAACCAACAAAATGTACACACTCAACATTAATGTATGAATATAAACGTCTATGAAATGAACTAGAAAGTTATTAACTATATCCAATACCACATACATACATAGTAGTATACAATAGGGGCGCCTGCGCCAGGCGTCAGGCGGTGGTGCCTGTGGTGCTGACCGCCATTTGGATTGTGACGTCACGGCGGCCATCTTTGACTTAAAATCCCTCAAAATTCCTCAAAATTGACTCAAAATGACTCAAAATTTCCCGTTTTCGAGGGAAAATTTCCCGTTTTCGAGGGAAAAATTCCCGTTTCGAGGAAAAAATAGGATTTCGAAAAACCACAAATGTCTTTTGCCTTAGAAAGAACACAAATTCCTGATATAGGCTTAAGCATCCTTAACTACAGCCTCCGATAAGCCTCTTTTAGGATTATGACGTCACCGTTGCAATTTTCGTTACGCCCGCCATCTTGAAAATCCGCAATTTTTATGTTAGAAAATCGGGAAAAATTTTAAAAATCATTAAAAAATTATTTAATAGAATTTATTAAATAAAAATCTTAAAAACCACTGTTGCAGTTGTCGTTACGGTCGCCATCTTGGATTATATAAATTTTACATATTTCGTTACACCTGCCATCTTGGTTGAGTACCATGTCATTCTTACACTTTATGTTACGACCACCATATTGGATCCTATTAATGTTGCAATTATCGTTATGGTCGCCATCTTAAAATTTAGACGCCATCTTGAAAATCCGTAATTTTAATGCTAGAGATTCGGGAAAAAATTTAAAAATCATTAAAAAAATTAACTAATCGAAATAAATAATAAAAAATCCTTAAAACCACCGTTGCACTTTTTCGTAACGGCTGCCATCTTGAAATCACCCGCTGGAGATCACCATCTTGTTTCGTCTGCTAGAGTGTGCTGATACCATGTTAGTATAAGTATCTCGTCACCACACCTTTGTCCTTGACTGTGAACTTTGACCTTGAACTTTGACCTTGAACTTTGACCTTGACCTTGAACTTTGACATTGACCTTGAACTTTGACCTTGACCTTCAAATTAGCCCTTGACCTTTAATTTGACCTTGACCTTGAAATTTGACTTTGTCCTTGAAATTTGACTTTGTCCTTGTCGTCCATCATGGATCCGTCATTTTATGTTTAGTACATGCTACCAGGAGCTACCGCCTGCTAGTGGTCATTGCCACCATCTTGTTTTCGTCTGATGGAGGACGCCATCTTGTGTGTACTCATCTTACCATCATGCTAGTTTTATTCTAACCCGATACAGTGCAGTAATCATTTATTACTGAGGTGCCCACCATCTTGGAAATTCGTAATAACTAACACATAAATTCGGAAAAAATTCCAAAAGTCTCCGAAAAAATCAATTATTAATTTACAAATTGAATCGATGGATTCGTGTCCACGGTTCGATTCTTGACCAGTGACAGTTGTAACTAATTATTAAATCAATTTTAGATTCTGTTTTCCATTACCTTTCGCGGAGTTTATTGTCCATTCACTCCTAAATTCACCTAAAAAATCACCCATTCAAGTAATGATTGATTCGATACTTGGTTCGATCTATGGTAGAAGCTAAAAATAAATTTAATTTAAATACCAGATAAGTGTAAGGTTCGAGAAATAAAACATCACAATTTCTTTTACAAACATAATATTTATTACATCATTTCTATTCTACTACAGGATCACTTGCGAAAGCCAGCAATCTTATAAACATTTAACCCTGCATAGGCGTGAAATGACTAATTCTTAGCTCCAATCGGTTTATACTAGACAGAGACCAACCAGAACCTTTACTAACATAGTTCTCCTCTTCTTGACAGAGTTTCTGGATACCGTTTTTAACAGTTTGCTTCACATCGTCAGAACTGTAAATTACTGCAGCCGATGTCTTGAATGCACATTTCTTCAATTTGTCATCTAACGGATATGGCTTTCCATATATACAGTCCAGCCACAAGTTATATTTTAATGGTCCGTTTGTTGCTACATCATCAGTAAGCTGATTGATTATGTCCTGTCTGATATCATCGAGAAAAGTACAAATGTCCTTCGACTCACCGAACGTATTTAAATAATAGTAGTCTTTCAACATTCCACGAAATGCTGACTGCGCCAAGTCGAAGCCATTATCATTCACCTGTAGAGCACCGACCACAGTCTTAGGTTTAGTTCCATGTCCAGATACCATAGCAATCGGTTGCTGCGCATCTGTTTTTTTGCCTGTACGCTCACGAGCCTTCAACCTAAACCGAGGAGTTGAAATTTCTGCAGGTAGTTCTACAGTAGGCGCACGGACTTCACCTTTACATTTTTCACATGTCGTCGCAAAGTATCAATTCGAGTAAACCATTCATGACACTCATCACAGCGAAACTTCATGCGAGAAGGATTCTTCATGCATTTGCTCCGCTCATGTCTTCGTGCATCATGGGAAAATGCGAACGTCGTATCACAGTAGCTGCAAGGATACCGTGGTGATGAAGACGAACCTTTCAGACCTGATCCAGATGTCGATGTTACTACGATTTTACCATCTCCAGGCATACTCTTATGAACATCAATGCATCGTTGTTGCACCGAAACCTTTACTTTCTGCCGCACAGCAGGACCTTTGCATGCCTTCATGTGCGTTTTCATATTATCTTTTCTAGCAAACTGCTTATGACATTTCTCACAACCAATCATTTTACGATAAAGGTTCTTAGCACATTCGCTCTTCTCGTGTCGCCGAGCATTGCTGTTGTTTGAGAAAATCTTGTCGCAGTAACAGCACCGATGTACGTTAGTTGTCAAATCAGTATCCATTGAAGTCTCCATCGAGGTCAAATCGTCGTTCGTCGTGGTTTCCTGCACAGCCAGCTCTGTAGTCATTAAGCTCTCTTCTGCTGGTGGTACCACGACTGATGAGGTCTCCTCCAATGTTGTCGTTCTCGTTGCCAACGGGATCTGCACCTTCTTCGTCGTCGCTGACGTCAAGGTTCCCGTAGACGATGGTACAACGTCCATCATGTTCGTCGTTAAAGTCGGTAAAGATGCCATCAAGTTCGCAAGATCAAGTAATTACGTGACTTATGCACCAGATGAATCAAATTAGGTGATCCTTGCAACGTCGTCGTCAGTAACAAACTAAGCGACCAGATGTCTAGGACTCGCTTATATACATGCACCGGATGGAATAATACGCTAGTCAAATCAAGATCAATTTACTATAATACTAGAGTCAAATCATCATTAAAAATAGAAGCACCATTAAAAAGGCAGCACATTTTGGACGCGCCGTCAATAAAAAGGAAGCACATTCTACAAAACGAAAACTCATTTAACGAAAAGGAGGTACATTCGCACTTACATTAAACTCGATAGGATGCGATCGTAAGTATTAAGCTAGGATATAATGTCTCCATCAGTCTATGAATCCACCAGTTTGTAGTTCTATAAGTAATTGTCATCAACAGTCTTTTGGCTCCAATATTCATTGTCTCCAATATTCGTTGACTACAATATTCATTGTCTCCAATATTCGTTGACTACAATTTTCGTAGGCTCCAATATTCATTGTCTCCAATATTCGTTGGCTACAAGTTTCGTAGGCTCCAATATTCGTTGGCTCCAATATTCGTTGACTACAATTTTCGTAGGCTCCAATATTCATTGTCTCCAATATTCGTTAGCTACAATTTTCGTAGGCTCCAATATTCGTTGGCTCCAATATTCGTTGTCTCCAATATTCGTTGTCTCCAATATTCATTGGCTCCAATTTTCGTTTGCTCCATTATTCGTTGACTCCAATATTCGTTGGCTCCAATAATCATTGGCTCCAATATTCACGAGCTCCAATATCAAATGGCTCCAATTGCTCCAAATGCTCCAACAGGCTCCAAAAGGCTCCATCAGTCTTTTGGCTCAAACAGTCTTTTGGCTCCAATATTCGTTGGCACCAATATTCATTGGCTCCATAATTCATTGACTCCAATATTCATTGGCTCCAATTTTCATTGTCTCCAATATTCATTAACTCCAATATTCATTGGCTCCAATATTCATTGGCTCTAATTTTCATTGGCTCCAATTTTCATTGGCTCCAATATTCATTGGCTCCAATATTCATTAACTCCAATATTCATTGACTCCAATATTCATTGACTCCAATAGTCATTGGCTCCAATAGACATTGGCTACAATTGACTCCAATAGTCATTGGCTTCAATATTAATTGGCTCCAACAGTATTTTGGCTCCAAAAGTCATTGTCTTCTAAAGTCATAGGCTCCAACTGCTTTTTGTCTCATCAGCGCCAAATATATTTGGCTAGAATGCTACGAGTCTAAGAGACTATGAGCCGCAAGACTACAAGTCTAAAAGGATCTAGCTGGTTACGAGTTATACATGCCTGCGAGGCTGCAGAGCTACGAAGCTTCTAGAACTCAAGTTTAAGTGACCGCGAGGATACAGGACTACAAGTCTGCATGAGTACTTGACTACGAAGCTACTCATCTACAAGGCTCCAACCGCCGCATCTGTCTTCGTCGGAATTTTCTCTTTTGATCCATCTGCTCCAACAGCTTTATGTTATAAGAATTACAAGGCTACTTGATTACGTAGCATCAAGTCTACAAGGCTCCATTGCATCATTACTACAAGACTACAAGCCATGAGGTTACGAGACTATGCGATTGCAAGTCTTAAAGGTTACGTGATCGCGAGGCTATAGGACTACGAAGCTTCCAGAACGCATGGTCACGAGACTGCATGACTAATTGGCCGCGTGGCTACGAAACGTCATGTCTCTAACTGACTGCAATAGCAATATTCAGTGGTGAGAGTTAATTTATCTCATGCAAAGGTACTTGGTGCAAGTAGTTCCGCTTTTCAACATCAGATGACGTCACGCGTTGCTTGCAGGTAAATAATATTTCCTTTATGCGGGATGCGGGATGCTCACTATTGATCGCATAAGAAGAATGGCTTCGATAGTCTCCAAGGAGAAGGAAGTTCATCCTTCCTGCTAGTGCTTCTCAGATTTCTCACGGTCCGCCATATTGGAATGCAACGTCACGGCGGACATCTTGGATGGGTGTGACCTTGACCTTTGACCGAAACCGCAAGATTGATCGCAAGCACACGGATTAACCATCAAAATATTGATAAGAATAATCAGGAGCAAACGGAGAAAACCATCATAAAATTAGCAATAATAATCAGGAGCACACGGAGAAAACCACCAAAATATTGTCAAGAATAATCAGAAGCACACGGAGAAAAACGACACACGTTTTCTTTGATATCATAAAATTACAGGAAAAAAATATTTAATAAATGTCAAATAAATTAATAAAAAATTTAAAATGACAAAAAAATACCAAAAATACATAAAATTCTGGCTTGTACTAGAACTATATCTTTGCTCAACAATGAGAAGTTCACAAGCTAGCAGAATATATTTATGTATTTTTTTATTTAATTTTTTTTAATTTTTTATTAATTTATTTGATATTTATCAAATATTTTTTTCCTGTAATTTTATGATATCTAAGAAAACGTGTGTCGTTTTTCTCCGTGTGCTTCTGATTATTCTTGACAATATTTTGGTGGTTTTCTCCGTGTGCTCCTGATTATTCTTGTTAATTTTATGATGGTTTTCTCCGTGTGCTCCTGATTATTCTTATCAATATTTTGATGGTTAATCCGTGTGCTTGCGATCAATCTTGCGGTTTCGGTCAAAGGTCAAGGTCACACCCATCCAAGATGTCCGCCGTGACGTTGCATTCCAATATGGCGGACCGTGAGAAATCTGAGAAGCACTAGCAGGAAGGATGAACTTCCTTCTCCTTGGAGACTATCGAAGCCATCCTTCTTATGCGATCGATAGTGAGCATCCCGCATCCCGCATAAAGGAAATATTTACCTGCAAGCAACGCGTGACGTCATCTGATGTTGAAAAGCGGAACTACTTGCACCAAGTACCTTTGCATGAGATAAATTAACTCTCACCACTGAATATTGCTATTGCAGTCAGTTAGAGACATGACGTTTCGTAGCCACGCGGCCAATTAGTCTTGCAGTCTCGTGACCATGCGTTCTGGAAGCTTCGTAGTCCTATAGCCTCGCGATCACGTAACCTTTAAGACTTGCAATCGCATAGTCTCGTAACCTCATGGCTTGTAGTCTCGTAGTAATGATGCAATGGAGCCTTGTAGACTTGATGCTACGTAATCAAGTAGTCTTGTAATTCTTATAACATAATGCTGTTGGAGCAGATGGATCAAAAGAGAAAATTCCGACGAAGACAGATGCGGCAATTGGAGCCTTGTAGATGAGTAGCTTCGTAGTCAAGTACTCATGCAGACTTGTAGTCCTGTATCCTCGCGGTCACTTAAACTTGAGTTCTAGAAGCTTCGTAGCTCTGTAGCCTCGCAGGCATGTATAACTCGTAACCAGCTAGATCCTTTTATACTTGTAGTCTTGCGGCTCATAGTCTCTTAGACTCGTAGCATTCTAGCCAAATATATTTGGCGCTGATGAGACAAAAAGCAGTTGGAGCCTATGACTTTAGAAGCCAATGACTTTTGGAGCCAAAATACTGTTGGAGCCAATTAATATTGAAGCCAATGAATATTGGAGCCAATGAATATTGGAGCCAATGAATATTGGAGCCAATGAATATTGGAGCCAATGAATATTGGAGCCAATGAATATTGGAGTTAATGAATATTGGAGCCAATGAAAATTGGAACCAATGAATATTGGAGTCAATGAATAATGGAGCCAATGAATATTGGTGCCAACGAATATTGGAGCCAAAAGACTGTTGGAGCCAAAAGACTGATGGAGCCTTTTGGAGCCTGTTGGAGCATTTGGAGCAATTGGAGCCAATTGATATTGGAGCTCGTGAATATTGGAGCCAATGATTATTGGAGCCAACGAATATTGGAGTCAACGAATATTGGAGCAAACGAAAATTGGAGCAAACGAAAATTGGAGCCAATGAATATTGGAGACAACGAATATTGGAGCCAACGAATATTGGAGCCTACGAAAATTGTAGCTAACGAATATTGGAGACAATGAATATTGGAGCCTACGAAAATTGTAGTCAACGAATATTGGAGCCAACGTATATTGGAGCCTACGAAAATTGTAGCCAACGAATATTGGAGACAATGAATATTGGAGCCTACGAAAATTGTAGTCAACGAATATTGGAGACAATGAATATTGTAGTCAACGAATATTGGAGACAATGAATATTGGAGCCAAAAGACTGTTGATGACAATTACTTATAGAACTACTAACTGGTGGATTCATAGACTGATGGAGACATTATATCCTAGCTTAATACTTACGATCGCATCCTATCGAGTTTAATGTAAGTGCGAATGTACCTCCTTTTCGTTAAATGAGCTTTCGTTTTGTAGAATGTGCTTCCTTTTTATTGACGGCGCGTCCAAAATGTGCTGCCTTTTTGATGGTGCTTCTATTTTTAATGATGATTTGACTCTAGTATTATAGTAAATTGATCTTGATTTGACTAACGTATTATTCCATCCGGTGCATGTATATAAGCGAGTCCTAGATATCTGGTCGCTTAGTTTGTTACTGACGACGACGTTGCAAGGATCACCTAATTTGATTCATCTGGTGCATAAGTCACGTAATTACTTGATCTTGCGAACTTGATGGCATCTTTACCGACTTTAACGACGAACATGATGGACGTTGTACCATCGTCTACGGGAACCTTGACGTCAGCGACGACGAAGAAGGTGCAGATCCCGTTGGCAACGAGAACGACAACATTGGAGGAGACCTCATCAGTCGTGGTACCACCAGCAGAAGAGAGCTTAATGACTACAGAGCTGGCTGTGCAGGAAACCACGACGAACGACGATTCGACCTCGATGGAGACTTCAATGGATGCTGATTTGACTACTAACGTACATCGGTGCTGTTACTGCGACAAGATTTTCTCAAACAACAGCAATGCTCGGCGACACGAGAAGAGCGAATGTGCTAAGAACCTTTATCGTAAAATGATTGGTTGTGAGAAATGTCATAAGCAGTTTGCTAGAAAAGATAATATGAAAACGCACATGAAGGCATGCAAAGGTCCTGCTGTGCGGCAGAAAGTAAAGGTTTCGGTGCAACAACGATGCATTGATGTTCATAAGAGTATGCCTGGAGATGGTAAAATCGTAGTAACATCGACATCTGGATCAGGTCTGAAAGGTTCGTCTTCATCACCACGGTATCCTTGCAGCTACTGTGATACGACGTTCGCATTTTCCCATGATGCACGAAGACATGAGCGGAGCAAATGCATGAAGAATCCTTCTCGCATGAAATTTCGCTGTGATGAGTGTCATGAATGGTTTACTCGAATTGATAATTTGCGACGACATGTGAAAAATGTAAAGGTGAAGTCCGTGCGCCTACTGTAGAACTACCTGCAGAAATTTCAACTCCTCGGTTTAGGTTGAAGGCTCGTGAGCGTACAGGCAAAAAAACAGATGCGCAGCAACCGATTGCTATGGTATCTGGACATGGAACTAAACCTAAGACTGTGGTCGGTGCTCTACAGGTGAATGATAATGGCTTCGACTTGGCGCAGTCAGCATTTCGTGGAATGTTGAAAGACTACTATTATTTAAATACGTTCGGTGAGTCGAAGGACATTTGTACTTTTCTCGATGATATCAGACAGGACATAATCAATCAGCTTACTGATGATGTAGCAACAAACGGACCATTAAAATATAACTTGTGGCTGGACTGTATATATGGAAAGCCATATCCGTTAGATGACAAATTGAAGAAATGTGCATTCAAGACATCGGCTGCAGTAATTTACAGTTCTGACGATGTGAAGCAAACTGTTAAAAACGGTATCCAGAAACTCTGTCAAGAAGAGGAGAACTATGTTAGTAAAGGTTCTGGTTGGTCTCTGTCTAGTATAAACCGATTGGAGCTAAGAATTAGTCATTTCACGCCTATGCAGGGTTAAATGTTTATAAGATTGCTGGCTTTCGCAAGTGATCCTGTAGTAGAATAGAAATGATGTAATAAATATTATGTTTGTAAAAGAACTTGTGGTGTTTTATTTCTCGAACCTTACACTTATCTGGTATTTAAATTAAATTTATTTTTAGCTTCTACCATAGATCGAACCAAGTATCGAATCAATCATTACTTGAATGAGTGATTTTTTAGGTGAATTTAGGAGTGAATGGACAATAAACTCCGCGAAAGGTAATGGAAAACAGAATCTAAAATTGATTTAATAATTAGTTACAACTGTCACTGGTCAAGAATCGAACGGTGGACACGAATCCATCGATTCAATTTGTAAATTAATAATTGATTTTTTTCGGAGACTTTTGGAATTTTTTCCGAATTTATGTGTTAGTTATTACGAATTTCCAAGATGGTGGACACCTCAGTAATAAATGATTACTGCACTGTATCGGGTTAGAATAAAACTAGCATGATGGTAAGATGAGTACACACAAGATGGCGTCCTCCATCAGACGAAAACAAGATGGTGGCAATGACCACTAGCAGGCGGTAGCTCCTGGTAGCATGTACTAAACATAAAATGACGGATCCATGATGGACGACAAGGACAAAGTCAAATTTAAAGGTCAAGGTCAAATTTAAAGGTCAAGGGCTAATTTGAAGGTCAAGGGCTAATTTGAAGGTCAAGGTCAAAGTTCAAGGTCAATGTCAAAGTTCAAGGTAAAGGTCAAAGTTCAAGGTCAAAGTTCACAGTCAAGGACATAGGTGTGGTGACTAGATACTTATACTAACATGGTATCAGCACACTCTAGCGGACGAAAACAAGATGGTGATCTCCAGCAGGTGATTTCAAGATGGCAGCCGTCACGAAAAAGTGCAACGGTGGTTTTAAGGATTTTTTATTATTTATTTCGATTAGTTAATTTTTTTAATGATTTTTAAATTTTTTCCCGAATCTCTAGCATTAAAATTACGGATTTTCAAGATGGCGTCTAAATTTTAAGATGGCGACCATAACGATAATTGCAACATTAATAGGATCCATTATGGTGGTCGTAACATAAAGTGTAAGAATGACATGGTACTCAACCAAGATGGCAGGTGTAACGAAATATGTAAAATTTATATAATCCAAGATGGCGACCGTAACGACAACTGCAACAGTGGTTTTTAAGATTTTTATTTAAATAAATTCTATTAAATAATTTTTTAATGATTTTTAAAATTTTTCCCGATTTTCTAACATAAAAATTGCGGATTTTCAAGATGGCGGGCGTAACGAAAATTGCAACGGTGACGTCATAATCCTAAAAGAGGCTTATCGGAGGCTGTAGTTAAGGATGCTTAAGCCTATATCAGGAATTTGTGTTCTTTCTAAGGCAAAAGACATTTGTGGTTTTTCGAAATCCTAATTTTTCCTCGAAACGGGAATTTTTCCCTCGAAAACGGGAAATTTTGAGTCATTTTGAGTCAATTTTGAGGAATTTTGAGGAATTTTGAGTCAAAGATGGCCGCCGTGACGTCACAATCCAAATGGCGGTCAGCACCACAGGCACCACCGCCTGACGCCTGGCGCAGGCGCCCCTATTGTATACTACTATGTATGTATGTGGTATTGGATATAGTTAATAACTTTCTAGTTCATTTCATAGACGTTTATATTCATACATTAATGTTGAGTGTGTGCATTTTGTTGGTTTGTGTGTATATATGTTCACATTTGAAAGGAATTAAGACGATCCAAAATCAGCAGTGTTCGAGTATAAAAGCAAGTGAAATAAATCTGGAAATGGTCACGAATGTGACTTCTGTTGCAACTTCTTCGGAAAAATCTGCACTGCTCAAAATAATTATTAAAGGCGAGATCGTGAGCAAAACCTGTTGATTTATCTACAAAGTTTCAAGCTGAACAGCAGGCATTTGCTAGAAGAGATAATTTCATTAGGCATGATAGGAGCTTGCTACTGTTTACGCATGTATCTTTACAGGGTTTCGTTTCCGGATATATATTCCTTAACAAAGATATTTTATTGGCATTTTTGCCACCCATTAAACTCATGCCCGTAATTCGTAAACCATTGTATATTCAGAGGTGAGTTTAAAGTTAAAATATATAAATTATTATAAAGCTGGTGAGTATTAATACAATTCATTTTATTCCAGCAGGTTTGTAGTGATTTATAGTAAGAGAAATTTGTATAGTAAAGCATAATGTTTAATATAACTTTCTTCTGTCAATTAAAAAAAAAATGTAATAATTGTAATGTATTTACAGGTATTTTTTGGGATTTATTTTCATAGAAAGTAGAAGGCTGGGGCGTAAGGAAATGACTTTCACAAAAATGTTTCAGATTTAAGCAGTTTTTTCATTAACTAATGCGTTTTATGAATTTGTTACAATTTGTTACAGTTTGTTTATTTAATGCGATATTAGATACTCATAATGAAATGATTGGCAGGTCCTCATGTCTTCACGACGTGAGGCTGTCGTGCTTGAGGTTTGGATGGTGGACGAGTATGTTGGAATGTTGTTGGAAGCCGAGAAGGCGGAAACAACAGAGGAAACGGTAAACATGTCTGTAATGGTGGGGATTTCTGAAGCTATTAACGGAGAAGTCCACCAGAGGAAGCTATTTTGTCTACAATCTTGCCTTCACATGCAAGTTTCATAACTGTTTTCATTAATAAATATAAAAAAAATTGAGTTTGATCCAAGTGTGCACTATAGCGACGCAATGGCGTGCCCGGCAATGGGGGAGTTAGATTAACGAGTACACATGGCCGACATCTGTTGCCTGCGTGCACTGATACGTGGCGATCCTGATGACGGTGCATTGGATCACTTTGAGATACCTTGCACTCAGCAGGTGTGTAGCGTACGTCTCCTGAGCCCAGACGCAACAGACAACGACGATGGTGTCGTGGCGAAGTGCGGCCGCGACCGAAGCACGTTAGTTTTGGCTGGGTATGTGTGAGTGCGAACTGAGACGAGCTAATAACATCGTGGTAAGGTGGGTTGAAGAGTGTGACGATATGGTGCATATTATCACACTCGACGAGGGTAATCTCTCGTGGATTGTACTTTGCCGTGATGGAGTGTGCAGGCTGAGTGACTCCGAGCAAGTGGCGGAACCTGAGTTCCCTGAGGATAACTCCGTCGACGATGAGTGGTAAGGCTGTCGCGGGCGAGCAGCACTGTCAGCATTGACAGCTATTCAATCACCAGCAGCGTCCGCCTGCGGTAAGGGTTCACCTATGTATAATTCATCCCTCTAGCTGTATCCAGTTGAGCCTCACATCGCAGCACCAACCACAACAACAACAGTATAGCCTAAACGCAGACGCCAGCTTCGCCTGGTCTTGTGCATGTCACCGCTCAAGTAAGTTTCCCAACAAACACCAGTGATTCTGTTGAAAGAACTGTTGAGATTCCCCGTGACTTTAAACATTAAATGTAACTTCCAAACTTGAAACATTAAATGTAACTTCAAAACCATAAACAATTAAATAACATTCACCTTGAAATAAACAGTCTTTATCTTGGTTGTTTATCATAATCTATGCAAACTTATAATTCTACATAATATGTGTATATATTTATAATTGTGTGGTTTCTTTCAAAAGGATAGTTTATTTTTTAACATGGTGTTTTAATAAAGGTTTTTCTTTTGTAAAATGTGTTTTTTTTGGTACAAAATAAGACATAATTTATAAATTTTTGTATAAGTTTTGAAAACAATTGGTTTTTGTTTCAGTAGTATAGTAACGTAATTTTGGTCATTTTTTTGCTCATTAGTAATTTGTTTACTATATTAATTTAATCAGTGATTAACGTTTATATACAATCTCGTGTCTTGCTGTTTTGTATTTAATATTAGGTAAAAATTTTTTGTAACATTGTGACAGTTTTATATGTCGTAACACTAATGTGCTAAGCAGTATAATTAGAATATATATTAATTGTCTAGTAAAGCATATTAACTATTGTTTCCATAATTTTTATTTTCAATTTAATAAATGTACATTGAATGAAACTAATACATTTAATTTTACAATTATTTGTATTTGTCTCAGTAACATTGTATTTATTTCAAAAATTACGTAGTAAAATATATATTAAGTTGTGTATAAATCAAACGTTTCTTGAATCTAAAGTTCTTCCGTTTAAAAGATGTTTGTAATAAACAAACCACCATCTCTCTTCTCACAACTCTGCGAACTGTAAGTTTACTTATTGTAATAAATTCTAGACTTTATTTTGTTTTAATTTAATCGAAAGCTCTGAGTTTTATATTGGCTATTGAAAGCACTGTGGCAGAGGTTTTGGCGAGCTCTCTGCAGAGCAGGCCACGGGCCAAGTATTCCCGCCTTCGGCATTCGAGAAATCTGGTTGAACCCACCTCATAACTGTCGATCAAGTGTCGTATTTTCATCGTGCATAGAACAGCAAAGAAATTTTATGGCTTCAATACTTATACATGAAGAGTTTTCAAGATACTTAACTAAATATTTGTTGCTTAATATTTATTCTGTAAAGACCTACTCTCCTATAGTTTTTAACGAAATCGGGGAACATTACCCGAGTTTTTAAATTATATAATTTTTTTTCTGAAACACTACATTCCGAAGAAGAGTTGTGTGCATTTATCAAGGGTACTTTCACATCAGAAGTGTGAAGAATAGGAAGACATTCGTGTAGCTTGATTAGCGACTGTGTGAAATTTTGGGGTTGAATAGCATTAAGGTTTTACACAGGTGTCAGTGTTAATGGTTTAGAATAACGTGACAGTTTCACTTGTAAGTCTAACTAAGCCTGTGCCCTATGCTGTGCCTCTTTCATTTTTTCAAATCATTTAAGTAAATGTCCGCGCGGAGTTTCGAAGCCGGGCATCCTCTCATTGAGGTGTGTTGCATCGCGCGGGAACTCGTTCACAGATCGCAGCGCTGGGCTTGAGACGCACTGCGAGGGAGTGGCTGTCAAGCGAACCATCAGCGAGTGGCGGGTGGGCGGGAAGGGAATCGCACATGAGGGCTGTGGTCATTCCATAGCGTGTGGCGCGGCCTCCTTGTTTTTTTTGGGGGAGGGGGGGGGGAATTGAATGGAGAGATAGAAGGGCCGGTTTGCGTCTCAATTTTATTACATTCCGATTCTAGCTCGGTCTTAGCTACATGCTTTTGAACTATGGGAATATTGCCACTATTCATAATATCGTGTTTAATCCGATTGACACGATACGCACGTAACCTGTTTTTACGTTCGATCGTCCTCCTGTGCAGTCGCAGGCCTTCAGTCTGCCAGAGACATGAGCTACATACTTTTTTGAATTACGATCCTACTGATTTTTATTTTTTACATTGTAGCGCGTGTTGGCATTTGAATCTCGCAGGTTTGCATTCAATTCTACACTACACACAAAAAAAATATTTACTTTATTGTAGCTGTAAATTCTACTCACTAAAAATAAAAATAAATTTATTGTTGTACTTTTCAACCAAGTGACATTGTACATGACCTGGCTTCGTTGATTGGAGACGCTTGGCCTATGCGCATGATTTTGTACATGAACTGTTTAAAATGTTCGCTGAATATCGACGAAAAGTACCTCTTGTGTACTGACTAGACGTGTTTGACCACCTACTGGATGTGTCTGGCCACCAACTGGATGTGGCTGGCCACCTACTGTACATGCGTTCTTTGCCACTGAATAGATGTGACTGGCTACCTGCTAGGCGTACCTTGGCATCAACTTACAATGTTAGCCTGAACAGCCGACTGTTAGTGTATGCCTGGCCACTAAATAGACGCGCCTATCCACCGACTGGGCGTACCTTGCAACCGACTTGAGGTGTTAGTCTGACCAACCGACTGGATGTACCTGGCCACCGACCGGCCCTGTCTGGTTAATTGACTGTCATTTGGTGATGCACTGAAAACACTTGTCAAGGCCTGCAATTGACTTACTTCGCCTCATAAGAAGACCGTATGCATCGAGAAACACTTGTAATTGGCTTGTTTTTTTATACTTGTAGAATTTCTGTAATAAAATTTTTATTTGTAATTTAGTTGTTTTCTCTTAAACCTGTTACTTTTTTAGTAATTTTAAATTTACTGTTATTTATTGTATAAAGCAAGAGTCTAACCAAGGACGGATATCGATAGACTTAGTCATCATTTAAACAAGTGATTTTTTTTAAATTATTTTGGGATATTTTCCCGAATTTTAAACTAAAATTTTTTACATTTTCACGATGGCGGCCTAGACAACCGACAAGATGGTGAACCTCTTGGCAATAAATAATTACTGAACTCTAGCGGGTAAAACTGAACTCATATGGCGATAGCACTCTCCAGCAAACGAAAATGAAATGGCGATCTTCACCAAATGACACCAAGATGGTGGACCTAAGATGGCTGCCATAACATCATACTGGCTGGTGTAATATATGCCTTGGCATTAATAGTGGGATGTCAGTCTTCTGGTGGCTTTCGTGGAGGAAGGATCCGTCGCCATTTTTAATCAAATGACCTCGCCGGGTTCGAGCTGAGGACTCTGAACTCTACGAAGTTAGTGCATTTTAAAATTCAAATTATATGATCTAATATTTTTATAAATTTTAAAATTTTTCCCATTAAAATTGGATGATA
This sequence comes from Bacillus rossius redtenbacheri, assembly GCF_032445375.1. NCBI lineage: Eukaryota > Metazoa > Arthropoda > Insecta > Phasmatodea > Bacillidae > Bacillus > Bacillus rossius. The sequence continues at coordinate 90,782,783 of NC_086331.1, read as the reverse complement.
TTTACGGATTTTCAAGATGGTGGCCATATCGTAAACGGCAACATTTGAGATTGAGGCGTACGATTCCAAGATAGCGGAATTTTTTATTAAAATTGTAGGTATTATTTAATTTTTGTATTATTTTAAAAATTTTCCCGATTGAGGATTTTCAAGATGGTGGCCACAACAACAAATCAACAGTCAAGTCGTAATTCAAGATGGCAAAAGTTTTTAATAAAAATTTGTTAATCAATTTTTTAATTGTTTTAAAACTTTTCCCAAAAATGAAGGTTCAAAATTACGGATATTCATGATGGCGGCCGTAACGAAAATTGCAACGATAGCTACCAATGTCAAGGTCTTGATCTCAGCGGCTTAGGGCTGCTTGCTTTTAGGAGTCTTAAACAGCTTTTAGGAATTTTCAAGCCGTGACATTTTCAGGAATAAAATGGGAAATTTAAAAAAAAAAAAAAAAAAAAAGTAATTTCTCCCTAGAAATAGAAAAGTTGTAATTTTCCGAATTTTGAGATTTTTTTCCTAAAAACTGGAGATTTTTGCGTATTTTGGCGAATTTTGAGCAAATTTGACCAAATCTACTGTCTTTTTTGGCAAATTTTGAAGGTCAATCTCAAAGGTCAATGTCAAGTCAACGTCATCCAAGGTGACCGCCGTGACTTCAGAGCGGTCGGTTATTGACCCGCTCCTTGCTCCTCGTACCGGCACCAGTGCCAGAAAATACTACTACTCCCGACATGGAGCTACTAACAGGCTCAATTCGAAATTTAAATGTGGCACCTTCTCACAGCAACACCTTTAATTAAAAATAGTGTCCTCTACCAGCAATGATTATGACTAAAGATGGCACTCTCAACCAAATGTCACTACCATTATAATCTCATAACCTACTTTTAAATAATATACTACTAATTTATTTCTTTATTTGGCAACATATCGAAGCCTAGTGGCTAAGGTCTCCGTCTTCAAATCTCAACATTCTGGCACCCCTCGGATCAATCTGGAGCAACTTCAATAAAGATTTTTGTATAAAATAAATTCACAGTCGACACTGGCGTCACCTACCTCTAAGCTTGTAACCCGCCTTCCTTCCCCGAAGAAAGGGGGGTTGCGTCCCCGACACACTCTGGGTAAATTTTATACTGTCCCACAAACACTTTAAATAATAATAAATGTCAAAATCACTATTTACCCGAGTAGCCGGGCGTAAACATAAAGAAGTAGCAAACAAACTAAGGGCTAGCCTTTGGTAACTAAATACAAAAAAAAGAATAAACGCAAATAGAGAGGTTTACTAGAAAAGCCTTCATCATAATACAAAGTATGGCTATGAATTTACAATTTTGCGTATATGGCAATTACCAATACGTCTCATACCGAACCTATATATAGTTAAATATACAATATATCATTATACCTTTAAAACCCCTATACATAATAGATTTAAATATTTCAGATACCATGCATGTAGCTAGTAGTATAAGCCAGTAGCAAAAATCCTATACAAAAAAAGGCCTTGTTACAATAAAAGCGTATATAAAATAAATACAACTATATAATTATTAATTTATGATTTAATATTTTACGTAGAGTTCAAAGTCTTAAACGTATACGTTTTTCTTAAGAGTCGTAAGTAATCAGCCGTTTCCCTGACCTACGCAACAGCACAGCGAGGTCAAAAGCGTCCGCACAAAACAACGTATACGAGACGAACCACTGCATTAAATTAGAAGTTCCTACATGCCAGGTCTCATAAAAGCAAAAATCCGGTATTATAAGGGCTTAACTATAAATTTAACTTCCTTAAAAGTTTCTCAAAACGCCCAATAAACTTTCCCCAGTTTTCTTTATAAACAGTCATAAAACGGGCGGAACATGCCTATTCATTTTACTTTAAAAGCACTTAAAACAGACGTCTTCAAGATGAAATTCGTGCACGAATGTTTAAGTCACCAAAATTTTATGAATTGTAGTCAAACTCCAAAATGTGCAACACTGTTGGCGGGGGCCAAATCCAAATCTACATGTCGCCTCTTTACCTTGTAAGTGCCGGCGATCCATAGCAAAGACACTCCCATTTGTGCCCAACAAAATTAGTACCCAGTCCGTGCACAATTGGTGACGGGCCGCCTCTCCATGTCCCGAGACATTTGGCTCGTCTGCCCGGCGAGACCTCGCGCGTACGCGCCGAGCAGTCCCGCGTTTTTCTCCCCCACCGCCAGCAGCGACTCCCTCTCGCTCCCTCAGTCCGGCGATCGTGACGTCAAGTTAGCAGCCGACGACACCGCGCCCAGTAGCCGTCCATGGAAACAGTATCGATATTACGTATTAAAGAAGACTGAATCAAACCCAAAACAAAAATATTAAATAAATGAACTACTCACAATAAAATATTTAAATAAATTATGACTGGCTTAAATAAATACGGCAAAAATATCTGAACAATATTTAAAAGACAAAAAATAAAATATCAAAGAAATGATATCAAAAAGGGTGCAGGAAGACTGCGGCCCAGCAAGTGGCCTCAAGCTTCGGAACTAATATGGCCGCCGATAGTAGACCAAAACAATATGGTGGTCCATTGCAGTTTACGAAATCGTGGGTTGCTGCAGATGATGCCTTTGGAAAAGGAGGGGGGGGGGGGGTGTAGTGTGTGCTGCGACTGGATCCATTTGTGTGGGATGCCTAGGAGGAGTGCAGAAGGTTCGTGGTATGACTGGATCTATTGTGTCAATTCTAAAATGATCCAAAACTACCAGAGACGACTGGACTGAATCATCTCACACCTGAGTTACTGCTGTTGATTAAGGTTTTGGATGAATCAGAATTTCGATTCTTCAGTCCTCTCCGAAACTAATCCAAATTGAAGTGATACCAGAAACAGCGTGCATGTAACAATAAAATGCGGTACGTGGGAATCAGTTTGGACAATGGATGTCATCAAAAAAAACTATTGTTTGCCTTTGGGATGATGTGTTTAATGTCTGCACATGCTGTTTGATACCATGCTGGTTTACAACTAATCACGCAGAAGTGCACTAGAAAGTGCACTAGAAATAAAGAAAGTGTCTAGAATTAAAATAACATTGTTAGCTAGGTGGTTATTTTTCTATTTGCACAGAACCGCTTAATATTTATGCAGTGTGACTCGCGGCTTTCTGCAAGCTCACTTCCCGAGACGTTACCCTCCTTGCTCTCTCCCGGTCCACTGACCTGTCTTTTTTTTCTTGCCCTACTAATTCGCTGAGACTGTAGGGTATTGTGGGCAGACCCCAAAAAGCATGTCTTAATTGTTGGCTGCTTACAATCCATCAGCATCTCGACAAATTCTCTCTCAGGATATGGCATACCCTACACTTGACGTATTTAAGTATGCTACCCACATACTTAACAGCTGACTCTTTCTGATCTTGTTTGAGGCACAAAAACCTGTGTCAAAAATATTCTGTCATGCGAGTACTACTCACAAGATAAAAAAAAAACTTTAACATTTTTTCAAAATATAATTAAGTTTATGGACTTCTAACAAAATGTTCTGTAACTCAGCAGGAACTTTTCATAGGACTGAGTAAACATCTAAAGCGGAAAACAAATTCAAGTCAAGAATTTCCTTTACATCCGCTAAAAATTTAACCAAATGTTCCGGTTCAGAATCAGATAATTTGGGCAGTTATCTAAACAAAGGTGTTAGCAAGTGTTCACTCACAACCTAACTAGCTCTACCCAAATTCTGTACATCAGTATCATATGATTGAATGTTAAAGTCAGATTTTGTTGCGCATTTACGAGCTATCTGCCGCAGTTGCTCTAGCGTGACGGACTCGGCCTCGTACTAGCCTATGCGGAGATCGCTCAGCAACTGAAGTAGGGTGGACTTGAGCAGTTCTGAGATCCAAGAGGTACCTGCGAGCGACATGGCGTACATGCAATAAAACAAACACTCTATCACTGTTCTCCACAATATGTGGATACAATACTGTAACCTACAGTGCCGCTGGCTCATAACCCATACTTGCCTAGCAGAGTTTCATGTTTTGTTGTTGGCTAACATCTGCCCAACAAGGGTTCGGGGTAAGGTGGGCACATGAACAGCGAGAGTCACCCTGTTGGTCAAACACCATTTAACCAAAAAGGGCACAACTTCGTCGCTCTCTGTCTGGAGTCGCGTCCAACATTCAGAAATCATTACATGTTAATAATAAACACTCTAAACAAAGCAAGTCAACAATAAGCGACGGTATCAAACAAACTAGTGTATCAATCCAAAATTACAGAATACAAATTATGCAAGAGGAAAGTTGCATGGATGCGGAATAAGACATATCATCTAAGCTTACCAATAAAATCTCCAAGAAATATTACTATTATCTCCAATAGCATATTTCTAGACTGTTAAGGCAAAAGAGTATAAGTAAAAATAGGCAAAAATGAGATAAGTCATTAGTATGATTAAAAAAAATTCAATCTTTCATTTGGTAAAAACAGTATAAGTCTAGTGTAGCAAATACTGTAGAATATGAGCATAAGTCAAAGTAGAATAAGTGAGCAGATGTTGGTGATGTTTAGAAAAAACAGTATAAGTCTAGTTATACTGTTTTGACTAAGCACATGAATGTTAATAACCCAGGCCAAAAGAGTATATGTCAAGTTATACTGTTTTGACTAGACACATCTTCCATTACAAAAGTGAAGTGTTCACTTATACTAAATGAACTTCATGCCAAGATTTCAATTATTAATGTTTGTGCCATAACATTGTTACAATAATTAGGTATATATTGTTACAATAATTAGGTATGGTAACAAACTTGTTTGTGCTGTATCTGTAAATATTAATGTGAACTAAATATTATCAATGTTGGTACACATGTAGAAAACAAAAGAATTATGTTAAAATAAGTCATGTTGTTTGAGTATTTGTCCTGTAGTTTGAGGTATCATGCTCTAAGTATGCGAATGGAGTTGAATTGATGAAGTGAAAATACTAGTGGTTGGGAATGACAGATGAGTAATGTGATTAATAACAAATACTGTAGAGAATGTAGAATGGCGTCTAGGAGCTTGAAGATAATAGAACTTGCGAAGCAAGGCTATAAACAAAACAGCAATTATGGTAAGTAAATAATCCTAACGTTCAAGGTTATGGACGTGCCATTTTCGCATTGTAATTTACTTATTTAAGTTTAATAAAGCAGTATCACCGTTTGCAATAAGTTTTTTAGCCGAGAATAAACACTTAAAAGTTTAGTAAATGTGTTCGTAGATGAGGCAGGAATTATTACGAAAAGTTAGCAACCAATTAATATGTGACCTTTGTTTACATACAATATCGTCATAGGAATGCAAGTCTGTTAATGAATAATAATAATAATGCGAAAAATACATAACCTTACAGTTTTCAGTAAGTTGGGGTTAGGTTATTAATTTGTTTGTTCGGATATTAGATTTAGATAAACACAACTTTTTAAAAGTTATGACGTTTCCAAAATATAGGTTTAATTAGATAAGAGAAATGAAAAGTTACATTTGAAATTTTTGCTATTCACAGTAAGTCAAACGTCGGAAAAATACTTTTTATTAATATACCTATACTATTCATCTAATAATATATTTATTTATAAATATTCCTTAATGGCAAACATATAAAAACGCTTAAGCTGGATTTACATCCATGTAACTTATGTACATAAATAAGTAAAAACACTGTGTGTGGATGCATTCACATTCAACTTACCACAACCACACTGATTAGACCTGCGCTTTGCTTCTTACGCACATACAGAATTGTATGTTGTGAATTCAGCTTTAACAGAAATAGCACACCTCAACATGAAAAATACCAAGGCGCCGAATTAATTTAGCTTGGTTCTGTTCTAGTATTTGAGTTTTTATTATCTCTTTGATGGTTACTTATTCCCGTTTCATTTTCTTTATTAGTATTGTGGCATTGTTGTTCAGGCTGTTCAAGAAGAGAAAGTATAATAATTTATTTTTGTATAAAATGCTATTCGTTTTCTAGATGTAATAATGTTAGCTCAACTACATATCCCGATATACCATTTCAAAGTCACAATTTTCAATTATTATTTTTATAGACGACTCAACAATATGCACATAATGGTATGATTACTGACACAGAAACTACAGATCACTGGCTACTACTTGAAATAATCAAACCTGTAACTGTTTTCCAGTTTTAAAAAAATTGGGTTGGAATTTTTCAACCTCAAAATTTTGACTTTAGAATGGCATTGTGGAAAAACTGGTTAAGTTAGGTAAATTCTTTTTGTCAGAGAAAAACTCCCAAGTAATGTCTGCAAAATTAACATTTCATTAAAATTTCTTTAGTTATGTTTCCAATTTTGATGTAGTAGATTTATTGCAGTCTTCTTATTTCAGGTCCTGTAGCAGGCCTACCACAAGAGCATGCATCAACATCTTTTAACGACAGTGACGATTACGTGGAACCTTCTACAGTGGCAGAGGGGAGTTTGCGAAATGCTGAAAATGACTGCTTTGACTACGGTGATAGTGTACGTACTACAGGCTTGCAATCACCAGAGGTTACAAGTGAAAGTTCTGAAGCTTGTGTGAAACACGTTTCGGATGACAGTGAAACATCTACACTTGAAGAACTGTGCGATGACAGCGATATGGATAAAGATTATTTCCCGGAAGGTCATCAGTCTAGTAGTGCTGACGAAAATTTTGATGAAATTAATGTGATTTCTAAAAAGCGTTCAAGTAATAGTAGTGAAAGTAAAGCCAGAAATAAGTACACACCAACTTCAGATAAGGATCAGCCAGTATCAGGTGCTGATGCAAATGGTGATAGGGATAAAATGGTAGTAGAAAAAATAAAACGTGTTAAAGGTAAGGGTATGTTTACAGTGAAGAGAAAACTTAAACGCAAACACAATCGCAACAAGGGTAAAGAGTATATCACTAGCAAAGGAAAAACAATTGCTGCTAGAACATCAAGGCCACTCACGAAATGTAGAATGAACTGTCGATCTATATTGGAAGAGAATGCTCTGGAAAATGATGCCATTAAGGACGTTTTATTTAAAGAGTATTGGGCCTTAGGTGACAGGAACAAAAGAGTGGCATATGTGTGTGGCTTAGTTGATTCCAACCCACCAAAGACGAGTAGAAAGAGAACTGAAGATCCACAGAAGCAACGCAATAGATCTACAACTCACTACTTTCATTTCAAGATAAATGGGGAAAGGAAACAAGTGTGCAGACAGTGTTTTATGAATACACTTGGTGAGACTAATATGTTTGTGACATTAGCATTAGACAACCGGAAAAGAAGTATGTCTGGAGTGCCACATGATGATTTGAGGAGAAGAAAACCACCGGCAAATAAGACAAGTGATACACGACTAGAAGAAGTGCGGAAGCATATACATTCATTTCCTTTGTACAACTCGCACTACACCCGTCGAAAAAGTAATAAACTGTACTTACCTTCTTACCTTGATTTACCAAAGATGTACCAACTGTACAAAGAGGCTGTAGCAGAACCTGTATCTAGATCAATATACGAGAGAGAATTCCGTAAGCTAAATATTTCCTTCAAGCAACCTAAAGTGGACACATGTCACAAGTGTGATTTGTTGCATACCAAGAAAAGATTAGCGAAAGATGAAACTGAACAGAATGGAATCGAAGAAGATATAAGTTTACATCATGAGGAAGCAGATAATGCATACCTGTGTAAATCACAGGATAAATTACTTGCTGCTGAAGATAATTCATTGAGATGTTATTCATTTGATTTGCAACAGTGTCTCCCAACTCCCTACCTTAATACATCTGTTGCATTCTACAAACGTACACTATGGACATTTAACCTCACTATGCACGAGACAAGTAAAAGGGATGTAAAATGCTATATGTGGCATGAAGGGGAAGGAGGAAGAGGAGGAAACCAAATTGCTACTTGTATTTACCGGGAGTTGACTTCGCTTTCACCAGAGGTGAAACATGTAATACTGTACTCGGATACATGCGGAGGTCAAAACAAGAACTCGCATGTGGCTTCCATGTTTTTGACTGTTCTTCAAGATAATGCTAACCTTGAAATAGTGGATCATAAGTTCATGGTCAGTGGTCATAGCCACATGGAGTGCGACGTTGACCACGCACTTATCGAGAAACAGAAAAAAAAACTTCAGCTCCCTATTTACCATCCACATGATTGGTATCAGCTAGTTCGCACAGCTGGAAAGAAGAAACATTTTGAAGTTGTAGAACTTATTCATAGTGACTTTTTGAACTTTGCAGGGTTGCTAAAGGGTCCTTTGTTATTCAGGAAGAAGGATGAGACTGGAGAACCCTTTAGCTGGTTAAATGCTAAATGGTTCAGATACACCAAGGAGTATGGAATTATCAAATTCAAAAATAGTCTAAAAGAAGATGAAGAATTTAAAACTCTTAGCTTTATTAGAAGAGGGCAGCCTACAGCAGTTCTTCAGCCTCAGAGATGCTACACAGCTCCGCTGCAAGTAACGAAGGAGAAAAAGAAAGACATTCTCGATCTTCTACCTCTAGTTCCAAATGTATTCCATCAGTTCTACCAAAATCTGAAGACTGCGCCTGGATTGGCGGAAGTTTATCCAGATATAGAGGAACATGTGGACGATGATTAAATCATAGTCTACAGAAGATAGCATTTCAAATGTATGACATTTACCTAAAATTATCATTTACGATTACAAAACTTGAAAAATTCTCTGATTTTTATGGGACATGCTACCCTTGAGAAAAGTTAAACGTATTGTTACTGTTTCGATTGTTTCATTAGTTATTTGAGACAAGATAATTTGCCTAATTATAGGTTTTCAATAACATTTGTGCAAAAACAATCTGCAAAATGGTTCATATTTAGTGATACAAGTTTCATTTTCTTAATTTAATTACATTTAATTAGTATATGTAGCTTCTCATTTTATTTTTCAATTGTAAACATGATGTCATTGTTAAATTACAAAAACATTATATAAATAATTGTAGTCATATTAGTATAAGTCAATATCATGAAAGGGTCTAAATAGGATAAGTCACATATCTTTTATACTAATACGTAACAGAAAGTGTATCTGTATGACATAATGAAAAATGTAGTTTCAAATTGCACTGTGAAATTAACAATCATACCTGATTACAGTGCAATTTTATAAACAATAAAACATCCATTCTCGAAAATGCACTTTATCGACTTATACTCTTTTGCCTTAACAGTCTAGATTTATTAAGATCAAATGCCAAAAGTAGAAAGCACGACTGTTAGCAAAACGTTTTCCAAATGTAAATAAACAAATTAAATAAAAAATAATAATGATTATATTTTAAGTACCATTTACTGACGTTAGGCCTTACTGACCCAAGGCTACAACACAAAGTTTAAAATAACTCACTTAAAAAGCAATATAAAAGTTTCATGCATAGCAAGGAAAAAAAAATTATGGTTGCTCCCTGACTAACAGAAATCACTGGGGTACCCGCAATGCATAGCTATTACGAAAACTTAATTAAAATATATTATATAAAAAATATTATAGAAGGTAAAAATCCAGCTAAAACAGACCTTGGTCACAATCATTGACGTACCTCGGCGTTCGTTTGGACACTGGTCTTCCGTGGGGGGCACACCATGCAGAGGCCATATCGTCCGCCCGTCATGCCCTGCAGGGGCTTCTTCGTCCTACGGGCCCACATCCTGTTCTCTCCCGCGTCCCCATCCTCCGGCTCTAAATCCTCTCTATTCTCCTTTACTGTTCCCCCATTCGGGCCCACGCCTCCCCTACAGTCCTTCGCCCCCTCCTCGCTTTTTACAACACCGCGCTCCGTACGCTGCTACGGAAACCCCGATGGACCCCCATTCCCGACCTCTTTGACGCTGCACCCATACCACCCTTCACACGAATGTAATTTTACATTATTTGAACTCTATTTATGCTTTCTTGTCAAAATATGTTTAATTCTTTAATTGAATGTAATTTCTTACCATGTATTCTTACCATTCCCAGGGTTTTTTTATACAACTTTTCCTATACGTGTAATATTCCTTTATTTTTGAGTAATGGGTTCCAGAACACTCACACCCTCACACGGGAAGAGACATAACCGTCTGGAACTGTGTATTGTAATTACTATTGTCCAAGTTTGTATTCGCACGGATTGTGCAAATGTAAGATCTGTTCTTGAATAAATGATTTATTAAACCGAAACCTAAAAATAATAATAATTTGTCTTCCCTTTCGCTCCAAGTTCATTAGCGCCAATTCTCATATCTCAGTAATGGCTTTTCCACGTAAAAATCCATTCAGAATAATCCTTACGCCGTAGTTAAATATCGCCCAATTCCGTCTATTAACTTGCTGGTGTAGTAGTCAGGTAGTGGTATTGCGCTACTCGGAAGATTTCAAATGCGCGCCAAATACCCTTTAATCCCTTGCCCCCCCCCCTTCTTTATTAAAGGGGTTCGTTAGCAGTTTCCCCTCCGCAAGGTTTTTAAGAGCTTGCTCTCGGCCATAAGCCCTTCTACTTCATTTCGAGTTGGTTTCGACTGACTTAGGTCACGTAACTTAAAATCAGCTCTTGCATGCAGTCCTCTCAGGCTGCCATCGCAATTTCCTCAGCGGCGCACACGACCGGACTTCAGCATGACGGCAATGCAAGTGAACCGAGAGTATAGCGTTTGGTACGTTGTGGCCGTGGTGGTCATGTAACTTTGCTGACGTAGATTTTGGATTAAATTCATTTTCGATCCGCCACGTCAAAATTATGTTTGTTGGCTGTAGAAATTATACTCTTTATACTTGCATTCCGTCATGTAGCATGCTTCGGCGTGAGGCGTTCGCATGAGATGTGTCATGTTAATTTTTCTTTTCAATTTATATTCATATTTAATGTTAGCGGGGCTTGTAGAAAATTGTTATTCGGCAAAAGGAATTTATCGTTTGATAGTCTTGCCTAATCATAATGAATTGTGCGACTGGAGTGATCGCCCAGTGTAACTTGGCTTTACGATTTTATTCTTTCCGTGCATTCCGTACTTGAATGGAATTTTCTAACCAGTTTTTCCCTGGTTCACTTAGTTGTGGGTGTATTTATGCTTATTTATTAGAAATGTTAATCCAGGTTTGGATGTACTCATGTGTAACGTCTTCGTTACAGATTATGTGTTTTGAGTGACGTAAATTTCCTTTAGATGTACACGTAATTAAATTTACAAGTCTTTTAATTTTTTTAGAGTATTTAGTTTTTAATAAAATTGGTGTTCTGTATATAATAAATAAAGACGTCACATGAGGCGTCTTGTAACGTGGAAATTCGTTTAAATTACAATGAATGTATACTTTCTTATTTAAATTTATTTTTGTGTATTTACGACTACATATTGGAAGGGAACAGATAATTTAATTATTTGTTCATCTGTTTAATTTAGGTCTGGTATTCGCTGTACAAAGCACGCTAATGTGATAAATTCCCCATTTTTCTACATTTCTAAAGGGACTCATGTTTATAAATTATTGTGTCATTGATTTCATGTTTATCGGTCATCAATTTATAAAGTTTTAATGATTTAAATGAAAGAATAATTGTTTTCATTCATGTTTACTTACTGCAGTTGTCACTATTGCACCCACACAGCTTGCTGCATGCAGTTATTGCCAACACAAGCAGCCATCGCTTGGATAAGCGATCGTAAAGAGTGGCTTGGAGGCTGTATGGGTTTGTGGTAGCCCCTAGAAGGTTTCACTGCAAATTAACAAAAAAAAAACAACTTTTTTTACTATATTTTGCAGTAATGAAGTTACACTGATCACATCATTTGGTATTAATCCTTGGGTTAACAGGCCTTAATAGAAAAGCTTAAAATTAATGCCTGATATAATATTAATTAATACGCTGCAGGCAAAATACTAACGAGTTAAAAATTAAACATACTGTAGCACAAGGTACTAGCATAATAAACGAATTTCAAATGCGTATTTATCGTACCTCTAAAAACATTAAAATCTACTAAAATATGTTCCAAAAATTTAGGCACTTAGACTACAATTTAGAAACTACTAATTGACTCATTTGATGATACAAAAGAGCCACAACTAAAACTATCCTTAACGGGTTTTCTAAATAAAAAAATTCTTGCTAAAATAGTTTATCGTAGACTGTCCATCAGTAGATAAAGTCATTGATGAAGTAGCATAAGTTGGCTACCTACATATTTCTAAATTTCGCATAAAAAAGCCCGCAGCTGTGCCACGATCACGAGTGGTGTAAAGTATTAATGACTGCTTTGACCCACACTCCAATGTCGAGGCATGAGCACAATAAAACGCATAGACGTCTCGCTGGGATGTGTCAGTACTCCAAATAAATAAATCTCTTAAAAAAAAATTACTTTGTGCCTCAACTGTACGTCTTAGTTATTTTTACCGCGTACGGAATAGAAAACTCTCGGTTGCCTCGCAGCGCGCGACATGCAGTAATAACTATAGCCTCTTCCACTCATGTTTGTCGCGCAAATTTGAATAAAGTTTTGCTCCACCACTTACTAGTGCAAAATAATATACAATTCATAAGTCCACCAAAGTTTGAGGAGAAACGTCTTTAAAAAAGGTAAACACTTGGTGCATCTGTCCACTGTTTGTGGATATCCACACATCCATCTAAGTGGCATGAACTCAATTGTATGCAGGTTGAGGCGTCACACACCTCGCAAGTAGTGTTTCGCGCTAACTTGTAATGCGCATAATAAATGCCACAGTCTTTCAGAGTGCAGCATTTAAACGGCCTATGAACAGTCAATAACAGCGACGATTAGGAGCAAATGTTATTATAATAACAGCAAATATGTTACTGAAATCCATTACTATTCATGAACGTCTGGTTCATTCGAAACTGCACTCAAAATAATGAAATTGCCTTATCGATAAAATAATTTACCAAAGTTTATGAGCACTTAAACTGACCGATTCATGGCCCATAATTCTAGAGCTGCGGCCTTACTTTAAAACACGTTGCTGCTGCGAAGTGGACTCCGCCTGGCTCTAGTATCGGCTCTCGAACAAGTCGTGAAGTTCGTCATGCTGCTAAAGGCAAATGCAGCACTCCGAAGTCCCTCGGCGAGGGAAGACACTGGAGCGGCTTCAGCGTCGCCCTATAACCAACTCCGCGCGCGAGTTCAGTAACGCACCATCTCCACTCGTAATGCCGAATGCAGCGCCTCGCAGTGGCCAGAAAACAAAACCCCCAGGGAGTGCCGTAGTTATGGTACGTTACGGTACACGAGTACCGAAAGAGCCAACACATACTGAATTAAAGTACAAATGTAGTACAGAGCATAATTCAGGGACGCAGTTGAGGTGAACTTACTGTAAATAAAATCCAAAGAGCACGAAAAATAAATAATAAAGTCGATTTGAAGTGGGCTACACGCCTCACAATCACAGTTAAATGGCTCACCTTGCTATGCTCAAGCACCATGACCAGGATTAAATTTACGTAAATTTCCAAATGTAAAATTACAGTTGCGGTACAGAATGATTTTATAATCCGCATCAAAAAGTCCGGGCACAATTTTAAGTATCTTCATTGGCGATACGGAAACCTACAGCATCGATATCCTCGGGATGTGTCTTGCTCAGGCAATGTAAAATTGTAAAAAAAAAAAAAAAAATGTTTTACAGTTTATTTTCGTCGTCTGGTTTAAACTTTCATAAATAATAATGTCTCCTGGATTGCAGTGTTAAATTATTGAGGATCACCAACGACCATATTTGTCTCAATATGTACTGCAGTTGCTGGACGCAAAATCTCCGCGGCGCGCCGCCCGATTCACCACATATTGCGCTTGTCCGCACCAAATCCTACTCCCCTGTAGCCGATAGCAGCTCTTCGTCCTTCCGAACCACAATCAATTGTTTCTTTCACAGTCCCGCACTATTGTCATAAAGTGGATCAATTGCATGTTAATTAATATTGTAGTTTACATAGTATGGCATCACTATCGAAGCTTAGTTGGCTGACTCAAACTAGTTCTGTCTTCTCTCAAGATTACTTTAAAGCAAGAGTAAATAAAACTAACATAAAATAGTATCGCCAAAAATGCTGTCAACTTTGTGAACTTGCTGTGCTCAAATATTTAGTTGTATTTACGTACCTAACTATGGAGCTGCTTAATTAGCGATTAAAAAAAAAAAAAACATAAAATATAATCTAAATTCTAAAATATTACGTTTGATATTTTATGGCTTAACTCAGGGCCACAACAGCGGCAATCAGTAGAATTATTTGACAATTATTAGTATTGTAAAATACATTACAGTATACAAACTAGATTATAAGGATTACGATATGTCCATACTGTTGTTGTCCTCGGGTTATGTATCGGCTGCCGTTTGCTGGGGAATTGTCCTATCAACAAAGATTAATTTATTAATAACATTATTACAATAATGAATACAAAATGCTTAGGGAAGCGCGTTACATTTGATTCCACAAATGACTAGTCCCAGACTATTTACATTACAAATTGCTCTTCTCTGCACTCGTTTATGGTGATAGTTTGCTAGCTATAGCTCTTCACTCGTTAAGGGAGTCCATCTAACTCAACATTTATTTAATTAATTTATTAATAGTTCAGTGTCTTAATTAAAAAATAAGTATAAATTCTAATGCGAGTACATATGTACACGCACATTTATTTTATTGTTTAATTGGTTATTTCATTACTCCCATTTCAATTACGTTTCTGATAAAATTTGTTTCCCCGAACGCACGTGTGCAGATTGAGTCACGCTTATTAACAATTTTATCAAACACAACATTTTAATAAATTTTTTAAACCATGTGTGTTCTCTTTTTCTTATTTATTATTTTCCCGATATCACCAGCAATACCTCTCGAATCACAACTGCTAACGACAAGAAAAGAAAAAAAAACAATTAACTAACATAATATTTTATTCAATTTTTTACAACATCGAAAGTCTTCATAAAACTTTAACATATATTGCAAATATTTATTTCAGCTCTAGGTAAATGTTAACTTGTGGCCGGCTTAACCAAAATATGCTTTCTTTGCTTTATGAGCATTATAAATTATTTCTTCAATATCAATTACTTGTGTGATCCACTATAATAAACTTTACCACTTTCCAGTGACGACTTTGCAAATGTAAACAGCTCTGCCATTATCTGTCTCTAATACAGACTTATAAAGAAAAATACGATAAAATATGACTGCAATTCAAGACACAAACAAAGAATATTACTGTGCTGTGTTATCCAAGTTTCTCGTTACTCGAACCAAACATTGGCAAGTAAATATGTGTATATATATAAAGCGTGTGTGTGTATATATATTTAAGCAAAATAAAACAACGCATAGTCCCCTTCTAAAGCCACGGACTTTTCAGGATAATCACTTGCCTCCGATCCTCGAGGAGACGTCCAATCCTGGGTCTGCGGCGAGTCATTTTCCTGCGTCCATTCCCTCTTGCACCGAGTATCTTGCTTTACTCGCTACCTCATCACTCGCTCGGCGAGTAAAATATGTCACACCACCAACAAGTCTTTTCAGATACCTTGTGGTGGAGATTCGAGGTTTCATTTCGTGATAAGCTAGGATCCAAAAGCGTTTAACATTTTGCAGCTTCAGTAATGAATCACAGTTTACCTGAAGGACTCTGTGCCAATAAATAACCCCAACGAAAAAAGTATCGAATCACGGGCCTCCCAGGTAACACGTCTCACAAGTCAGTAGCCAATGAGCAGGCGTAATTTTCCCGAGTACACAGAGGCTTGTGGAGTCTATCCTAGAGGTAATTGAAACCACGAATTTTTCCAGTCCTTACCTCGTGGTACTCTATGCACACAGTACTACCCGATTCCGATGAAAGAGTTTCTACAAATTATTCGCTTAGCGAGTTGCAACTCTCGGGGCTAATTTAATGCACTGGTCGTGGAGCGAGTTGTGTTTGTTCACTGCTGCACTGACTCTGCGTTGGCTGCCGCTCACTTCCTCGTCGGCACTTGCGCCGAGTCCCAGCTCAAACATGAGTGAAGTGACTCTCGCCCAAAACTGCAGCTAAGTCCAACTTCATATACAATCTTGGATTCCGGCAGCATGACAGCTTGCAGATGGGCGGTGGTCAAGGCGGCGGCGCGGCGTGACGACACTCTTCTTGGATGTCAATTCCGCTTCTCTTCTGCTTCTGCTGGTGGCGAGACCGCAGGGGGTTGTTTGTGCACGGAAGCTCCAACCGACTTCGGCGCCCAGAACCAACCAGAACGATCGCTGACGGTCTCGCACCGGAAGCAGCCCCCGATCATGTGACAAGCTCTGTGCCTCATCACCGAAGCTTCTGAATATGACGGGAGGTATGCCATCAGGTGTTAACCAGACAATATCGGGGAGGAAGAACGTCGCGGGCGGCAAATTTATACCCACAACAAAATAATAACGATTTCAGATATCTTGTTAACTAAAGTAAAAATTATGAAGTCACGTCTACTCTACCCTATTACTATATTTAGGATTAAGCAATTTTATATATCACTACTTGTTTTAAATGCGTATCAAGGTACGGCTATTCCTACTATAGAAAAAGAAGGGTTCTAAAGAACTTTCATTTCTTGAATGGTTTCAGTCCGACAAGCCGGACGTAGCCCAATTTAAACATGAACTCACGGTGATCAAATTGTGTTTCTAATGCAGCAATACACAAAAACTAATCGCGGATGCATCTGCATGGGCGATTCATCGTTTAGGAATTGCTTGCCTTTAGTTTGTGTCACTCTTTGAAATTTTTGGAACAATTTCGATAAAAATTTCATTTCGAAAAAATGGATTGTATACACTCTTTAGACATTTTGAAAGTGGCCATTATTATTAGTTCTCAAATTATTCAGTAGACTGGAACCTCCTTCGAATTCGCTTTTGCCTTGCGTGGGTAATATCCTGAATTATTTTGCTTCGAATATTTCGGGATTTCGCACATGATTTAAAAAAACAAAATTAATTTATAATGTTATTAATTTTTTTATGAATGCTTTTTTTACTAAAAAAATCCTTGCTAATGGTTTTTATGAACTTAAAGGAAATTCTTATGTCAGTTATAGAATATACTGAAAGCATGAAATCAAGATATAGTTTTGGACTAACCGTTCATATGTAGCCTTAGTCTTAAAACTATTTTTAGTATATCATCCTTTAACAAACTCGGGGCTCACTTCAGACGTCGGCGTTTCTTTCAAATGTTTGAAAGCTACCATAAAATGATCAACCAAAAGTCACAATGTTCGTTTCGCTGCCACCTCGCGATCCAGTGGACGCGACTTTACGGCAACCGAGTCAGTGTAACAACATTCCAGCACATTTTACTGCGTCAGATTTAAAAAAAAAAATATCTTGATTGAAAACATTTCCAAATATTACGATATCGAGGACCTTTTTCGTAGTTTGTATATGCCATTCAAAATGGTATCATTTTTTTTTCAGGGTAATTTTTCTGCAACATTACTCCAGCAGAAAAAGTTCACTTTTTAAACACTTGATACACCGAATCATTAAACAAGTTATTGTTGCTTATGTTTGTTATGTTCAGTGATGTAAAAAATTAACACTACTGTGGCCGGCAGTTATCTTGGCGTCTCTCAGCGCGGGGTTGCGGGTACAGCGGGACCGGAGAAAGAAGAGGGGGTAAGCAGGCGACATGTAGCCGAGAGCCGTGTAGTGGCTGTTAGGAAAATATCGCCCTTCAGTGTATACCCAAAAATGTAAGGCGAAGGTGGCAGCTCGCAGAGGCGCGGTAAAGTGATACATAGCGGAGAGCGGGAAATAATAAAAACCGTGATGTAGTATTGTGATGAAAAAGCGAAAAATAAATGTCTGCTCGAGCCTTTACAGAGACAGACGGCAAGAGCAGCGAAGTACACAGGTGTGAGTGAACGGTCCATAGTCAGGATTCGTAAAGTCAGCAAAGAACGACCACATAACCCACAGACTACGCCAGAAAAATAAATTTAAGCATTTAATAAACAATGGAAATATACCTTTACTATGTTACTGTTACGTAGAGTATAGTGGAGTAAAATATTTGGGCAGTTAGGGTGTGTGTGAGTAGGGCGGCTATTAACAAGTAAGGTCGATAGCCTATTGTGGATAAATGATGAGTATGAAGCGTTGACGAAATGACAGAACGGGGAAAACGGGAGTACCTAGAGAAAGTAATAAGAATAGTAATATTAGTAATTAATTTTAACTTAATTTTGTTTTTCGTCACCTAATACAATCAATTATCATGGAAAGAGAACTTCACACTTACATTAAACAAATCATATAATATATATGAGGTTTTGAAGGTTATGATATGCATTCTAAAGTGGAAGTACAATGGAAATTGTATTTACATTTATAATAAATAATCGATTATAGATGCATTAAAATATAAAGCCACACATACACAAGCATTTTTTAAATACCATTAACGTTGGTAGGTGTTTCCTAAACGACTGACATGAAGTTAAAGCAGCAAATATAACATAACAAGCTCCATGTTTACTTAAATGTACATCCAGCGCTAAATGGAACGTTTTAGGTACAGAAACCGGAGAACGATAAGGGCTAGACTGGCTCCTGCGTCATCAACTGTGAGATAGCTTTCGCGCGGAGAGCTACAATTGCGTAATGTTTTTGTCGTTTGCTTTTTCTTGTAAGACTTTTGTTTTAATTAACTTTGAGAACACAATGAATTGAGAAGCATAGTTTTAATTTATTTTAAATACTAAGTGACCTAGTTTTCCAAAATAAATCGGGTCTGGTTTTCGCTAGTTACTGAGTTAACATTTCAATTAATTTTGGATAGCATAATGATTAGCAGACACCGTAAGAATATTTAATGGAACAAAGTAAAACGTTATAGGTTTAGATAATAGTTTGTTACTTTTCCTGACAGATGAGTACAAATATTCGAGCACAACCACTGCAATTTACACAATGTTACACTTATGTAATACAAGTACAATTCATAGGATTTCTCACTTTTGGTTTGGTAACCCAGAGCTCTTAGCCAAAAGGCCTTACCGCCCTGGGGCCCCCACGGACGTGGATACAGACTTACGTAGTATAGGAAGTCACGCGCCGAATGTTTTATGTTCTGCTAGTACAAACCTGGCCGCTGACCTTGACAATAGGGTATCGCTTTCTCTTCGCCCTCCCCTCCCCACCAGACAGGACTAGGGAGCTCAGACGCCAAGATATCTGCCGGGCATAGTAGTAGTGTTGGGGCATCCACATGGTGTCAGTAAATTACAGCTCTTAAAAAAATGCAAGACAATCTTTCAGTACCTACTCGCCAGTGATGTGTAGGCCTATACACCTAACCTGGGTAACGAGTAAATTCATATGTTGTTATGTTGTTCATGCTGCAAATAAACATATAATACTAAATTCAGACACTAAATTTAACGTAGAATTCTTTAGAATAATGCAGAGCGTCATAAATATACTGATTATTAAAAATATTCGCTTTTCAAGTAACAAAAGTTTTTGTTCAGAATCACAAACGTATTTTTGCGCCAACCACTAGAATTCGCTGCCCGAATCTTAAACTTTGCTTGCCACCACTATGCACAGATAGCAGTACGAAACAATCGGAAATTTTAAACTATTAAATACGGTCCGATGAAAGTGAAAAATATTGAAAAAATTCTTAAACCCTGGCTTTGAACCAGATTTTCGACAGTGATTTTTGTTAAAATATTTACCATATTGTTTACTTTCACTAGACAGTTAATACTATAAAGCTTCCGGACACGTTAGAAATTATACTTCTATGGCAATTCAAAAATACTAAACAGAAACATTTTAAAACACATATTATAACACTAGTATAAGTTTGTATATTTGTTTTTGCATAAATGACTAAACTCAAGGTGTAAATACGTCATTCAAAAAACCTTAAACTAATTGAGTTTATTTAACATTATAATTATATTATAATATTAGTACAGGATAGTATTTCCGGGAACTGGCTTCTGGCTGTGGAGCGTGGTGCCAACCGCCATCTTGGATTGTGATGTCACGGCGGCCATCTAAAATTACATTTATCTGACCTTTGACCTTGACCTTTGACAGTGACCTTGACCCCAGTGACCATCTTGTATCAGCCATCTTGTAACCACCATTTTGATTTCTAGAAATTTCCGGCATTTCGAATTCCGACATTTTGTTTTATCGAAATTTTCGCCATCTAGGAATCAAATGACCCACTCCCTAATGTTGCAACTTTCGTTACGACCGCTATCTTGAAAATCCGTAATTTTTATTATGGAATCTGGAAAAATTTTAAAATCTATAAATAATACTATAATTCATCGAATTTTAATAAAATATTATTTTCAAACACTGTGCAGTTTTCGATACGGCCGAAATCTTGAATATCCGTAATTATAGTCAGAAAAATTCGGAAAAAAAATCATTAAAAATAAAAAAAAATCTTTAAAAACACACCGCCATCTTCGATTACGACATCACGACATCAATCTCCAAAATCCACAATTATTATAAGAAAAATAAGAAAAAAAATAATTTATAAAAAAATAAAAAAAATAATATAAAAGCACTCAGCCCTGTTAGATTAGGACGTCACGACCACCATCGTGAAAATCCGTAATTGTTTAGCTAGAAAATCGGGAAAATTTTTAAATTTATTAAAATATAAATTAATCAAAATGTAATGAATTATTATTCAATAAACGCACTTTTGTCTTTTGTTCAAACCCGGCAAGGACAAAAATAAAAAAAGGCTCCGGATCTTTCCTCCACTGAAGCGGCCGACAGACTGACCTCCCACCATTAATGCCAGGGTATATATATCGTCAGATATTAATTAATCATGCCAGCCATTTTGTTTCGTCTGCTGGAGACCACCATCTTGTTTTCATCTGCTAGAGTGCGCTACCACCATATTATTGTTATTTTTACTCAATAGATTACAGTAATAATTTATTATTACCGTGGGGCCCGCCATTTGACATCTGCGCGCCATCTTTGAAATCTGTAAAGTTTAACTAGAAATTCGGGAAAAATTCCATAATTCATCAATAAAATCTACAATTAATATACTGAATGATTAGATCGAACCTTGTACTTTGTCAGATACGTGATCGTAGCAAAAAATAATAATTTTATGTCAAAAATAATAAATTCAATTTATATGATGGAATTTCCTAAAAAAATCTTAACTTACTCATGTATCAACCTCCAGTAAGCAGAAGATAATACATTTACCGCTACCTTAAAAATTAAATATAATTAACATAGAAAATCAGAAAAAACTTCAAAATCATCGAAAAAATCTCTCATGAATAAAATGATTGATTCGATCGAACTTTAACCTAGGTTAGACACTTGATCAATATAAAAAATATTATAAACAAATAATAATATTTATTAAATCATGTTCAAAATCATAAAAGAGACTTAATTCCTCACATACCAGCCTCCAATAAGCCGATATGACAACTTTTTTGGATATTTGAAATTATTGACCTATAAATTCGGAAAAAATTCCAAAAGTTATAAAAAATACACTTGTTAAAATAATGATCGACGCATTAGATTTCCGTCTTTGGTTTGATTCTCGGCCAGTGATAATGATAACTATATCATAAAATAAATTTTTAAATAATGTTTCCCGTTAGCTTTCGTAGAGTTTACTATTTATTCACTCTACGAAAATAAACTCTAGGCAAGAAACCTGTCCAATAAACTTAATATTTGGTCGCGCTGCCTAACATGGAAGTCTAATTTATTGTATTTCAATGCATGAAATACATTCCAGCGAGTACATGTACAATGCTATATGTAAAGGCCAAGTGTCTTCGGACCACAAGAGCAGATAATGAACAATGTCAGACGTATAGACCAGACATTTACGAACCTCAAGAACTTCTTCGTCTATCGATAATATAACATATTTCAAGCAGTCAAGACAAAGTCTTTGAACTGTCAGACCTAAAGTATCGATAAAATCAAGTACAAGCATTTAGACCAACGGAACACGTTTTGCACTTACTAAAAGACCAAAAATCCCTGAAAAATAATTTATCAAGACCAAAAGGTTTTTAACTAGTAAATATTCAGAACTACTACAGATTTTACTAAGCACATTTTACGAAAACACATATTCAACATAAGAAAAGAACACACAGTACACACACTGGACACACTGTTCACACACTGTGCACACAGTAAACACACAGTACACACACTGGGCATGCAATGGGCATGCAAAGGAGACACAGTATACGCAATGAACACACACAGAACACGCATTTGACTAAAGGAAAGCACAAATGGAAGTACATTCAACAAAAAGGAAGTACAATCAACAAAAAGGAAGCACAATTGGAAGCATAATAGATTAAAAGGAAGCACAATAAACGAAAAGGTAGCACAATTGGAAGCACAGTCAAAGAAAAGGAAGTAAAATAAACGAAATGGAAGAACAATCAGTAGCACATTCGAAAAAGAGGAAGCACAATCAACAAAAAGGAAGCACAATTGGAAACACAATCAACGAAAAGGAAGTACATTCAACAAAAAGGAAGCGCAATTGGAAGCATAATCAACGAAAAGGAAGAACAATGGGAAGCACATTTGACAAAGAGGAAGCACAATCAATAAAAAGGAATCACAATTGGAAGCTCAATTAATAAAAAGGAAGCACATTTAACAAAAAGAAAGCACAATTAATAACTTAATCAACGAAAAGGTCGCTCATTCGGAAGCACAAACAACGGAAAAGGATATGTTCTCAGCTGTAAGATACGATAATACAGGTTTGACTACATACATTTAACGAAAAGGACTATATTTTAAAAAATAAAATACAATTTTTCTGCACATTTTATCTCAATATTATTAAGATTTCTTACAATATAATTATACTTTCGATCATTTTTTGGTGCTGTCATTTACGTTACTGGCCGATGAAGATTTTCACTGCTTCCCTTAATCATCGTCGCTATCATAATTGATGATGGCAGTTGTATTCTTCTTTGCGAACGATTTACTCAGAATCGCAGCTGGTCGTAAAATCTTCGACAAATATCTTCCATGTGCCAGGTAATATATGATTGCAGCTACGTGAGAACAGCAACCGACAGTCCACCTCCCATTGGCGCATTCACAATAATGTCTTGTGATTCATTATGTGCCTATACTGTGAGGGGTATATTCAAAGAAGCAGCGATAAAAACCTTCCTGGATATGTGGTGAAACTGACTTTGAAGCTTCAAAACGTTTGATTTATCTTTGACGAATTGTATATTTACGTTCCCAGCTTCGTCAATCATTTCTGCAAGATATCATATGGCTTGTGAAAACTGGTATGACCCGGTGAACAGAATTTTTAGCTCTCTCATAGTAATTTCCGGAAAATCTAGTAGATCCTCCGCTCTTTTATTACGAAGCCATCCTTTCTCTTCGACCTCAATCGATAACGTATTTTCGCCACTGTTATGAATTTTCATTCTCTCTAAGACTTCATCTGCACATTCTGCATCGGAACTTATTGTGCAGAATTGATGCGATTCTTAAGTAACTACCCAATTTTGGAAGCATTTTACTGTCTAATTTTTTATCAAGGAATTGATAGTTCTGTTTAATTATACCATGAACAGATTCAACTGGCCAACGAATTTTTGTCACGAAGCGAGACTCATTCGATTCTTGAACTGATAACTGAGAACGCCTTCCTTTAAGTGCTGGCATCAGTACTCGAAAATCTTTCGATTCTAAGTGAGATTTCACATCACGAAAGTTACGGTCCAGAATGAAAGAGTATTTTAATTTTTTTTTTAACTATGCTCTACCTCTTCGATCGACTTGGAAAAATTATATGCTGTAGAAAGAGGTCCGATTGTCTAAAAGAAAAAAAAAACTGGCAATTGTATCTCATGAGCGAGTGACCGAAAAAAAATATCATGAAAACTAAAATAATTTTTTTCGGGAAGTTACGTTCGTGGGATCATGTTCTTGATTTTTTTCTGTAAATTGCATTGAATACATTTACAACATAATTTTTTTTTCATAAAAATCGGTCCAGTAGATCCTGAGAAAAAAATCTTCACCAAAAATACTAGTGGTATTTTTATCTTTGTTCCTAGTGCAGCTACAAGGTTGAAATTTGGGGTGAGTTTTAACCATTCAGACGCAACGTTTGCCGAAATTTGTAACATATGCGCGTGGGGGCAGCTCACCCCTACTTAGCTGGCTATGGCATTTTACTTTATTTGTGAACAACTGAACAAAAACATTATACCAATCGTGTTATACACTAAAAAAAAAGTGTTAATAAGTTACAAAATTTGCTGTACTTCGTATTTACACTTTATAATGTATTTAACAACTTTCATTCTTTCAGACAGAATGTGGTTTCCCTTTGAATTTTAAATTTGTTGTTCGCATAGATACTTATGAACTTTTTTTACTTTGAAACCTTCAAAATAGTTTGACGAGGAAGTGAAAGACATCAGTAGGTACAATAGTGTCACAATGTCATTTGAAGAAGTAAGCAAAATCCACGCATGGCGAACAGCCGCTGGCACGCTGGTAGCCATGTTTGTTTACCCCAGTTTACCGCACGCCGCGTATCTGGCGGCGGCGCCCGAAGCCGGCGGCGGAAAGGCCCGAAGCGGCGCAGTCGCGCGGCCCGCCCTCCACCCGCGCCCGGCACGCGAGAGCGCCAGTTGACCGCTGCGCGCCGCCGCCGACGGTCACGCGCGCGCTCTTCGAACTGTCTGCCCGAGCAGTTGTAGCGCCACCCCGCTCTATGCCCGCTGGCCCGCAGCTACACGCCGAACAGACATGGGTGCGCGGGCGAGCGTCATAGAGGCCAGCAAGGTGCACGACAGCCACTGGGAGACAGAACAGGTACGCGGCCACCAGAGAACCCGCTTCCTCGGCAGCCGTGATCGCTGATGAGTCATGTGGTGGTTCTGAGTTCACGACCCTCCCAGTTGCCTTGTTCCCTTGGCTGGGAGGGTGGGGGTTGACCGCCCGCGAGGTCGTGAGCGCGGGGGTCGCGAGGGCCGGCCCTAAGAGGGGAAGGGTGACAAAGGGGCGGGAGGAGAATGCGGACCAACTCCGTGCCCGAGCCCTCGGCTCGTGTAGGGAGTGGTCGGTCGTTTTCACATATCGATCTGTTCCGCAGCAAACATAGAGCTCGTTGTGGTTCGCGGCCGCGAAGTGGTGACGTCACGGGCGGTCTCAGCTGTGGCAGGCCGACGCGAAAACCTCTCGCCACTCCGGGCTGGAGAGCCGCTGGTCAGAACTTGACGTTTTCTTTCCTGCTTAAATAGTTCGGAACTTAATAAAATATTTGATCTATCAACGCGTATGATGTAAATTTTGTGTTTGGTCCAAGTGACTTACTTTTGAACCAACATCAAAAAGGGAACTTGGAAATATGGCCACTTGGAGGAGATAGTAACATTTCCAACGAAAGCATTATTTTTTGATTGAATTATTAACAGCATCGCTTTATGCTTCCGGCGGCTTGAGAACTAAACGGATCCTGATTGACAGTTCCGACCGCCGCACGCATTCATGCCGTTCTTTACCCGGGACCTCTCACAGCGAAGGCGCTTCGACCGACTGCGCCTGTGACCTCAGCTCGTAGTTGCAAGCAGTTTCTTATCAGCACGAACGTCAATGAATATTTGGCTTCTGGAGGCCTATCAGGCTACGTACGCAAGATGTTGAGTATTGCAAAAAGGCATAATCTGTTCTTTTTGGTGGCTTGTAAATCCCCATTTTCACCGGATTTTATAATAGCCGTTTTAATTTATATTTCAGAACAGGAAATTTTATAATTAATAAGGAAAAGTAAATTTTCATACAGAGCCTGCTAGACACCATGACCATCGGCGCTAAGGCTCCACACTAACTGTATTCATTTGAACAAGGAACCACCTGACATGAGCAGCTGTAGCAATAAGACGTAGATTTGCGCCTCGTTGAGAACTACTCGCAGATATACACGTGTCGAGTGTCGAGTGTCGAGTATTCCAGACTGGCAGAGTGCCTCCCACCGTTTGCGAAATAAGGGCTCTGCTTCCCTCGATCATCCACAAAGGGGATTAAGATGGCGGTGCTCGCGAAGGGTCATTTACACTAGGCGAGTTTCCTGAGGGAAATTTGCGTTCTCATCGAGCTGTAAATCTCGCATAGTGAGTGAAATTCACTTGCCCGCTCAGAGGAGGCTCAGCGGGTAGTCACATTTTAGAAACCCAGAATGTCACGGGTTCGTATTTTGTCAGGCTGGAATTCAAAGCTCTTCCAAAACTTGCTTTAAAATTTGCTGATTTCATCACGAGAAATTTACTGTTCTTCAATTATTTTATAGTGTGATTTGCTAGCGTGATTTTCATTCCGGACTGATAAATAAAGTCCTGCAAAACTCACGTTATTTTTCTAGCACTAGTATAAACACCACCCACTTTTATAAAAATAAGCAGACACACGGAAATTTCGCGCATTCGTTCTGTCGTCAGACTAAAATTCAAAGCCTCATGTTCGCTCTACCAACGTTTGATTTTACACTGGCTGATTTATTTTTGAGAACCGTTTTGTTTTCTTTAATCGGCACTGCCTTATTCGCTCCTTCTCTCATAGCTAGGAATTTTTGACTCACATTCGTAAAGGGGCGTGTCCAAATAACTGCGATCCAATCATTAACTCAGTGCATGAGTCTGAAGGTTTTTAGTGTAGCTTGCAATCAAATTAATCAGCGAAATTTCCCTACATCTACTATCAGTTGCTGCAACATTTTACCTTTCGACTGGATTGCATGTGATTAGGTATTTTGAATTTTGATATGTTTATATGGCTTTATTGTCATTCGGGGCGTATCAAAAATACTTATGGTCCAATGAAAGCACAGTTTGAGTGTACAGTGGTATTCATTCCAGCATTTACAAAAAAAAAAAATAAACGCAAATTTTACAGGTCTCTACGGACACAGGTAATTATTGGATTCTAGTCGTAAAAAGGCGTGCCAAAATAACTGCCATGCCACCATTAACTCAATGCAAACGTTAAAATTTTTGCAGTCTAACTTATGATCAAATTAAAATGCGAAATTTCCGCATCCCTAGTTTTGTCTTCATGCTTAAATCGCGTTCTTTGAATTTTTTTTTTATTTGAGCTTAATGTATCTGCGACAGCGTGGTCCTTATATACGGATACACTAAACAATAGCCTTTTAGGAAACTGGAGAAGTGATTGACCATGGTCTGTAGCCAGAGCCTCCATTTTTTAACTCCAGGCTAGACTAATTTTTCCTATATACAATCAAGCCTCTTTAGAATCATCATTGGTCGATAAAGCGCTCACACAGTTTGGCGGATTACCCGCGATAGGCAATCATTTATTTTTCGTCTAGCGCACTGCAGTCCAATCATCAACGTGAACCTTATGTGCGTATGTTCCACGTCTACCTTGCTGCCCAACAGATCCGCGCAATAATCGTGACTCTGCCTATAGTAAGGGACCATGCATCCCGGCATTTTCGAGAGTGAGATCAGGATGGCCGGGGCGGGATTCAACCCCGAGTCCTCTGGCTCGAGAGTCCAGTGTCTCACCTGGGCGCCACCCTTTTTTATGTGTGACATCTAGCTGTCAGTATTCAGCATTTAGCAGGAGTAATTTTAAGAATGGAACGGAAGCCGCATGGAACGGAAATGTGTAACCACATTGATACCGTCTGTGGAGAACGGCGTGAACCAAAGTTCACAAATAATGTTCGCAGGCTTTCACGGCCATTGTCTGAAGTTGCTTGGCTTCTGCGTTGTAGCCGTGTCATTGGCGAATAATTCACCGACGTTTCGGTCGACATTGCAGTCGCCATCATCAGGGAGCAGTAGCTACAGAAGCCAAGCTACTTCAAAGTTCACAAAGCCAAAAGGAAACTTTATAGTAGTAACTTTTTAATGAATGTTAACAAGATGGGCAGTATTTTAATAACATTCCTTGAAGTCAATCAGGTCCAAAGCCTTGGTTTCGTTTTTTAAATTTTTTTCGCTTTTATCAAAGCCGTTTCATCATATAGTTTAAATTTCACTCTGCAAATCGAATGATTTGATACTCAAAATAGGTGCTCCGGCAGCGAATTCTAGCGCCGGTGGTCGAAACTACGTGTGATTCGCGTCAAGAAATTTAGTTAAAAACACAATTTGCGTATGTGCACCACGCCCGGCATAATTTTAAAGAATTCTACGTTAAAAATTTTGTCCGAGTTTCGTATTATAAGTATATTTATGCAACGAGAACACATTAAATTGCTCATTACCGAGGTTAGATGTGTCACATCTCTGGCGAGTACTGTAAGACTCACTCACATTTAAAAAGAAGCTATGATCCTGCAACTATTTTTCGAGACTGGACGACCAATAAACAAACAGGGAAGACGTTTTTCCTGCTGCAGCAAACTAGTGGTCGTGGTGTCGCGGTCAAATTGCTAGGAGCGCAAGTGCCGGGAAGAATCGCCAAGTGTAATCGGCCTTTAACGGCCGTGTTTTGCCCGCTGTTAGCCAATTTAGGATTTTTAAGAACAAATGTTTCAAAAATTAATTTACAGTAGCAGATTTGTATGCGTTACCCAAGAAAGGAATCTTAGACAATTTCCTACAATGAGTAACTAAGAGACTGAAAATTTTGAGTTATGATTTAGTTACAGCCTTCACTATAAATTTTTGACGCTTGGATGTCTCTGGGTTATTTTGCACGTCTTGAAGGCGTAGAAGCCAATAATATAAAACACCTAGGAAAATATCTGACCCGTTAATTTGCGACCCGGAGAAAAAATAAACTGTAGGAAAATACAATTAACACATGACATTGACTTGATTACGCAAACGTCTGTTCCTTCTAGCCTGGCAGCAGGAACTAAAGTGAATATTTCAGGCCTCTAACACGTTAAAGTTTTAACTACGATGTTTGATATAATTACAGTGAATAATTTTATTGCGAATAAAGTAATAAGGTTTCATCATATTTGAACTAATCTTCAAAATACTCTCCTTAGTAGCGATGCTCACGTAGCCCAATTATCGGGAGCATTTCTGGAAGTGGATTTGTTTGGCTAAAAACTCGTGGATCAGAAGCGATGGGTGGCACGTTGCGTTGTCGCGGTGAAGGAGGAAACCATTGAACCATTTTTCTGGTATCTGTTGGATAACAAAATTTAATGTTAACGCGTTGTTTGTAATCTACGTGCGCCGTGTTGCACAGGTTGGCGCGCGGGTACCTGGGAGACGCAGGCCGTGTTGCAGAGGTTGGCGCGCGGGTAGCTGGGAGACGCAGGCCGTGTTGCAGAGGTTGGCGCGCGGGTAGCTGGGAGACGCAGGCCGTGTTGCAGAGGTTGGCGCGCGGGTAGCTGGGAGACGCAGGCCGTGTTGCAGAGGCTGGCGCGCGGGTAGCTGGGAGACGCAGGCCGTGTTGCAGAGTCTGGCGCGCGGGTAGCTGGGAGACGCAGGCCGTGTTGCAGAGGTTGGCGCGCGGGTAGCTGGGAGACGCAGGCCGTGTTGCAGAGGCTGGCGCGCGGGTAGCTGGGAGACGCAGGCCGTGTTGCAGAGGCTGGCGCGCGGGTAGCTGGGAGACGCAGGCCGTGTTGCAGAGTCTGGCGCGCGGGTAGCTGGTAGACGCAGGCCGTGTTGCAGAGTCTGGCGCGCGGGTAGCTGGGAGACGCAGGCCGTGTTGCAGAGGCTGGCGCGCGGGTAGCTGGGAGACGCAGGCCGTGTTGCAGAGTCTGGTGCGCGGGTAGCTGGGAGGCGCAGGCCGTGTTGCAGAGGCTGGCGCGCGGGTAGCTGGGAGACGCAGGCAGTGTTGCAGAGGTTGGCGCGCGGGTAGCTGGGAGACGCAGGCCGTGTTGCAGAGGTTGGCACGCGGGTAGCTGGGAGACGCAGGCCGTGTTGCAGAGTCTGGCGCGCGGGTAGCTGGGAGACGCAGGCCGTGTTGCAGAGGCTGGCGCGCGGGTAGCTGGGAGACGCAGGCAGTGTTGCAGAGGTTGGCGCGCGGGTAGCTGGGAGACGCAGGCCGTGTTGCAGAGGTTGGCGCGCGGGTAGCTGGGAGACGCAGGCCGTGTTGCAGAGTCTGGTGCGCGGGTAGCTGGGAGACGCAGGCCGTGTTGCAGAGGCTGGCGCGCGGGTAGCTGGGAGACGCAGGCAGTGTTGCAGAGGTTGGCGCGCGGGTAGCTGGGAGACGCAGGCCGTGTGGCAGAGTCTGGCGCGCGGGTAGCTGGGAGACGCAGGATATGTTGCAGAGGGCTGTTGTGCGGGTAGCTGGGAGACGCAGGCCGTGTTGCAGAGGCTGGCGCGCGGGTAGCTGGGGGACACAGGCCTTGTTTCAGAGGCTGGCGCGCGGTAGCTGGTTGACACAGGCCGGTTGCAGAGGGTTGTTGTGCGGGTAGCTGCATGACGCAGGCCGTGTTGCAGAGAGCTGGCGAGTGGGTAGCTGGGTGACGCTGGCTGGATATCTGACGAGAGCAGTTCCCCAGGACTCGCTCTAGCTCGTGCGTGTCTCCTTCCTCGCCGGGCTTGTGCTGGGCGCATTAACTACGTCAGAATCGCAGAACGATAAAACACCGATATTACCCGTTCATAAATTATGCGAGGCGCAAGAACATTATGTGCATATTGACCATTTTTCAATTTTTTGGAATTCCGCCTTTTATATTTTAATTTATGTGCATAGAAATTCACGATTTTTTTTATTAAATACATCACGTTTTTACTTGTTAAACTTTTAAACAGTTAAAGTAAAATAAAACTGTTTTAAATAAAATTGAGTTTTTCATATATTTGCGTGATAAACATTAATTATAAAAATAAGCCAGGGGAAAATGTATGTTTTCTTCCGTTTAAATTTTTAAGTGGTAGGGTAAATGATGTCTTGCGACTTTCGTACTTCAAAAAAATCCGTGGTTAGCCTACGTTGGTTGTATGTCACTTTCCTTGCATAGTTTATTAACCCGGCGCGGCGTAGCGGTGGCAGAGTCTATCCCCTTTACCCTGTCAGTTGTGTAATTACATTTTCTCCTAGTTACTGTTGCTTCGTTGCCGTTCCTTCGGATATTTCACCGCGCAGAGTAAGAGTTCAACCGACAAACTTTGGCTGCGTGTTCGTTGAAAATAAAAGTTGAAAACATAAAAACGATTCATGATCTGAAGTTCTTCCCAAGAATCTTAAAGTTGGAACTGATCAGTTATTTTTATTACATATAACATACGAATAGGAGCAGTTTTTTTTTTTAGGAATAATCCATCTATCATAAAACTGCAATAATGTATGCCAGTGCTAGCGATTGTTCCCTTGTAATTGGCGGCCGTCTGCGAGAGAAGCCATTGCCCTGTTTGGCCAGGCCATTCAAAACGCGTTAGCTCCCATATTGGGTGGCTGTGATTGGTGTGCCGACAGTAGACACATGCCTGAAAGAACCCAGACAACAAAAAGACACAAGACTGTTCTAAAAAGGTTCAACGCACAGCTGGACTGGAAATCCTTACGCGAAATGTACATGGCTCTACAGATGAAGGGCCTAAAAAGAAACACTGTGCGAATTTAAAAATTCATTAGTTGAACAAGTTCTGCAACCAGCGCAAAACTCGTCGCTGAAGTGAAATTTCGTTGAAATTATTGGGGGTAACAATTTTAATTTCCCTATTTTTGTTTTGAAGAAGCAGTTTAGACCATAAGTCGAAGATATGTTTTTAACTAATTTTTTCGTGAAGAACAAGCAAGTTGAAGTTTGTCATACAAGTTACAACTCATCCTGTAGAAACATTGTAAATGCCTAGAGCACCGCAAATTTTGCCTCATTTTCTGGCGCAGGACTAGATTTCACACACGTTTGCATTCTCTATTGGTGGCACGTGATTTGTTCAGATGTTTTATAGGTGGTCGTGATCGGCTTCTAGTCCTCCAGGGCGTGTCAGTTAACCCGTGGAACAATGACAAGCGTCTTACAAACTTATAGACATCTGCATTCTAGACTGTCGCCAAATAGAACCGCGAATTTTGGCGGTCTTTACAAATTAATTTTTGTGTCAGATGCATTACTCCTCTTATCTGAAACTAATCTATATAACAAAGAAGTGAGGTTGTCTGCCTGTATTTCGCGTAGCGCAGACGCGGAGAGGCCTAGAGCCGTGAAGTCAGGTGCATATATTTTTTAGGGGGAGGGAGGTGTCCGTTTGCACCTCAAAGGGGGGTTTTCCAAAATTCTATAAATTTTTCATTAAATTATTTAGAGATGTTGCCCTTTTTCAAAATTGATTTTTGCCCCTCATTATTCCGTACACGTATTTAAATAGAGAACCAACTCTCAGACTCTTTGCTGGTTCATCGTCGAAATTTTTGCTTCAGTTGTAAAATGTTATATGGAGCATATTTATTTTTAACAGTGTATTCTCTACAGCAGTTATGTGTGGCTGTTAACATTGCAGTTTCGATTTATTTTCGGAATAAAACAATCTACATTTTAATACTTTCTCTTCGATACTCTTGTGTATATTTTTAATGCGTTCTTCATGCCTTAAAAAAGGTAAATTTGTCATACAAATTGCTAAAAAAATATTAAAACCATACATTGGTAGATCCAAGATAGCAATCATATTTTGATACATAATTTTCCCACTATCCTTACTGTAAATATATATTTTTAATAAGATAGTTTTTAAAACTTTGATATATATATATATATATATATATATATATATATATATTGGTACAGATGCGAGTGACAGTGGTGTGCCAACGAGGAGGGTCATGTGTTCCAACGAGGGGGTTCATTGGTGTGCCGACGAGTAGGGTCATGTGTGCCAACGAGGGGGTACATTGGTGTGCCAACGAGGAGGGTCATGTGTTCCAACGAGGGGGTTCATTGGTGTGCCGACGAGTAGGGTCATGTGTGCCAACGAGGGGGTACATTGGTGTGCCAACGAGGAGGGTCATGTGTTCCAACGAGGGGGTTCATTGGTGTGCCGACGAGTAGGGTCATGTGTGCCAACGAGGGGGTACATTGGTGTGCCAACGAGGAGGGTCATGTGTTCCAACGAGGGGGTTCATTGGTGTGCCGACGAGTAGGGTCATGTGTGCCAACGAGGGGGGTCATTGGTGTGCCGACGGGGACGGGCAGTTACTCTGGCCTTCCATAACGGGTTATTCAGCTCGCCCTGAGCCAGTGGCAAATGCCTGAAACTCATCTGACCACGTCACGCGCGTTGCGGACAGGAAGTGGAATTTGGTGGCAGGCACTGGACACTTGCACCGACTTTATGACGTCACACGCTTGTGTAGTCTAGCTGGAGCCAAAATGTAGCCAGATTTTTTCGCAGGGGTTTGTGTATTCGTAAACAGGCACTTTTAGTGAATACTTAAATGTTCGTAAATTGCAGAATAATGCTCGGTCTCACAAGTTTTTTTTCTTTTTTTTTTCGTTTTTCCGTCAATAATTCTTTTAAGGGAAATTCATATAATTTTAGCACTATAATTCTCTCGCATTTTTTGTTCAGTCACAAATATTTCCAACAGTTATTCACTGAGCGTAACGTCACGGATGTAGAATGGCGCGCAAGTCTTCAAATGCAAGCGGGGGAATCGAGTTAAAATTTTAGAAATAGCGCTTGAGTAAAATAAATGTCGATAAAACGAAACAAACAAAGTGAAGGTGGCGTGTGGGACGGAGCCTAGCGCGCGGAGCTGCAGCTGCTCTGAGCGGCTAGGGCCGTGGCAGACGTCCGGCCAACAAGTAGTTTCTAACATGTTGTAACTTCGTACAACTTATGGCTATGGTTATTTTTGAATTTATGAAATACGTTTTTTTGAAATAACACTGAGTATTTCTTACGAACATTGGAGCATAGTTTTATATTTCAATTGATGTTTCATTCAAGTGTACATTCTTTTTTAAATCACGGAAAAGATACTCGAATATTCAGTCATTGGACTTTATCTTGATTTATTATGCTTATTAATTGACGTTGTTAATACTGGAAAACTATTCAGAGAACGTTTTCTAAATAACTTTAACTATTGGAGGTACTGAGAAAACACAACGCATAAATGCCTGGGTAAGAATCCGTACCCAGTATTACTGTATTTTGTAGTTATGCGGTTGTTTTCATGTAAATGTAAACATTTACAGATATTTGTTGTTTTACATGAAAATATCTATTCCTTTTACAAAAAAAAAATATTTACAGCGTGTGCCACGCCAGCACATACCCGGAGGGATTTCGCGAAACCAGTAAAACTTGAAATTGTCATGGGCCAGTTTTCGAACCCTGGTTCATTGCGATACTAACACTGACTCACCTCCCATCTGCACGATAGCATCAATTGATACGTGCTCACTCGGGGGAAATGCCGGAGACGTAACTGGGTCGCGTTCTCCTCTCGCTGTGGTTTCCTCATTGGCTCACGGCAGTCCAGATGACTTGTGGGCCAATCACAGGAGCAGCACAGCCTGATCCGTAATGAATCTGTGGAATCTTCCTGTTTTACACTGCTGGAAATCATATTAAATTTACGGACTTTTCAGCGAATATTTTACCTCAAATAAACGCAGACATCTTCGTTAAATCAGATGACTGAATATTCGTAAAACAAAATTAAGTCGTATTTCAACTTCTGAATTCTGTTTTTAAAGGATAACACACATGTGGAAGTAATAAGAGTATTTTTTTGTGGTAGTATAAAATGTTTTGATTGTTTTACTAATATAACAAGATTATTCTTGTGGATTCGTGCTCAAAGTGAAAGAAGTGCCCAAAAACTTATGAAGGTAACGGTAACTTTACGAAGATCCCCGGATAATGTTTAACCAGTGTTGTTCGTAAATTTAAAGATACATTGTTACCGGTGTAACGATCACTCATCTGATCCCGCGTCTGCTCGAGTAAACGCTTATGGATGAAGCCCTACGGACTGCGTAGCCCGCTGTCCCTCTCTCTCACTTTGACCGTACCAGCTAACGTGTTTGAACAGAATTTCTGACGAAGTTCTCGCCGCTTTCTGCTTTCCTGCTTTCCTGATCTTCGACCCTGTCACGCAAAGTCCCGACCAAAAACAACAACCACCAGTTTTAAAACTTGTGCTCTGAGGGGCAATAAAATCAATAGGCGCCATACCCAACTCTGCAACCTGAAGTTACGGCTTCGTTGTAACCCAGTGAAAATAATTTTTTCACACAGCAAATAAAGTTTTTTACAAGCATTTTTTTAAGAAAAGTTACGTTTCACTCCAAAGAAAACCGTTAAAATGACTGCGAATCAGTGGAATTTAGATGTCGACTCTGCTCCATTTCGAATCAGCATGGAGACGTTTTGACAGTTTTCCAATGAAATCCCACATATTTTCAGTAGTTTTTAACGATTTATTATTTACAGTGTACCTTTCTAAAACACTGCTATGCTTCTACAATATTTGTGTGCTGTGTGTGTTGATGGGAACACTATCAAACAACTACAAGGGCATTGTTTAGAATTTTTCTGTTATTATCATTGATAAAAACATTAATAATCTTGGCTTTGTTACTAGAGAAACTTATGGGCATCACTATCATAAAGAATTACAGGTCAGGAAAAGGATTCGAAAAAAGAGAAGAATATTCCACGTAACTATCCTCAAAACACCAATTTACTCTAAATATTTTACTGATTTCCTTTTCGGAAAAAAATATCCATTTTTATAGTGTACGTAAACTACAGTTAATTGTGTCAATGAATAAACATTTTGTTGACATTTATTTTGATACTGCTAGAAATAAAATGCAAAACACTTCATATTTTTGGATACCTTCTGCCGTCCATCCAAGACGTGTCACATAGCTGATGACGAGATAAGAATGTATCGCAGACGGAATTAATTCGTGGGGGAAACGGGAGGAATCCCGAGAAAACACACCGACCTTGGCTACGTCGGCCACGTTTCCCACTCGCGTAATTCCATGTTCAACCCCGCTGGGAGTTGAAACCGGATGGCCTTGGTGGGAGGATAGGCCACCACACCGGCCTAATAAAAATGATAACGTAATATTGTAAGAGGAAAGCGAAGCCCTTTCCCAAATGCCCTTGACGCCTTTAAACGGGCTTGGCAACGGGGGAGAATTTTTAGTGAGGGAAGTAATTCCTTTCGCGTTTCTTGGTGGGGCATTGCACTCTATAAACTATAAACTATGCCTTTGAGGGAAAATTCCTTCTTATTACATCGCTGAGTTTAAATAAGGTACTGTCTGCACCAATGATGTTATTAAGGAACTCAACGAAGCTCAGAGGAGTTGGAGAAATTATCGGCTATGGTCTATGGTGAGAAACTATTCCAACATTTTCCCGAAGTTATTCCGCGAAAACGTGGGGATCCGAAATCAATTGTTCTGGATGTTATGATGAAAGTTAATTATGTTGTTTGGTATGTTTACTGCCCAAACTCACTGGTTCGTTAGGAAAAAAGAAGTCACGCGTCTCAATTTATTATTAAAAGTGAGATGTTTTTAAGTATTGGCTGTGGAAATCAGTTTATTTTGGGGTCGCATACTCGCTTGTTGGAGCGAGTGTTATTGTAATATACCCGGAAATCTCGCGGATTCTTTTGGTCACAAGGTAGACTGCAAACATCGATACAGTTGAGTTGCTCTGTTGATTGGATCGCGATGATTTCAACACTGCCCTTCACGACTGTGAGCCAGTTAACATCAGCTGGCAGAGGAAAGACAGAATCACGACCACCCACTCGAAATAAGGATACTTTTTGAGTAATAAATCAGCCAACATGCAAGCAAAACTGGGTCGAGAATACACATGACTGTGAAATTTATACTGAAGCCAAAACGAATCCGGGGAATTTCCGGGCCTTTAATTGTTGTAGTATGAAGCAAACGACGTTGCTGAGATGTAGCGATACGGCAGTTTGCTCGCGACCTTGCAGGCAAGTCTATGAGGCTGCGGAAATACCAACTTGGTGGACGTGGGCCGAAGTGAGAAATTTAGTGAGTTGCATGTGTGAGGGAAGCGGTCCCAATGGGCAATTGAAAAACCCGGAATTCTTCTAGAATCTAGAAGAATCTAGATGAAGTATAAACGGTGAGTATTTTTTCAAAATTGATTTTATGTTTTTTTTTTTCGATTTGTGTTGCACGAAACGTGCAAATAAATTTTTATGGATATGATTAGTCTTTTTTTCCCTTTATTTCAAATTTTAATTGCTTAAAGTGTTACGTGCTTAAGTTTTCCCGCTAGTGCATCTGTTTCAGTCACGCTGTACCTAGACTCGCAGCCATGTGAGAATCTTGGTGTGCTTATACCCACTCATGGATTCATTTCTTTATAAGTCTCAGCATACTCAGCCCACTCACGCAGAGTTGACACACAGCAGCGCTAACCCCCGCTGATGAGTTCTGGGCACGCTTCGCTTTGTGTATCCTCTTCGCAGCCTTCACATCGACCGTTCCTCGGTTGGTTGAAAAGACGGAACAGACGGTGAAAATGGTTGGTTATGAGCATCTTTTGCTTACGTAAAATACTGATAGTGTTATCACTCACTGGCTTTAGCGCGGACCGTAGAAAATAATTCTGGACGAGCAAATGACGTTCTTTCATGCATCCTTGTGGCCTTTGAGGGGTTTGTGGCGGTATCGTTTTAGTGAAAAATGTAATTACAGTCTGCGGCTTAGCCAGCTAACTGCTGTATTCACGTTTTATATCTATCTATTGCTGTTGAATGATTAACTTGAAGTTGTAAAAAATTTTAATTGCCTGAAAATAGATTGTATAATACATCCTAACGCAAACGAATGACTCTAGAAAACATATTTCTTTTTTTATACAGAAACTGTGTTAGCGTCGAAATTAATGTTTACATCCTTTCATTGCTAGTTCCTTTTCACTTAAAACTAAAAGATTCTTGGGTTATGGACGCCTCAGTAAAAGACACATCCTCACTTTTCGGAAGCAGGAATTATTTCTGGTTGTCGGAAGCATGCCACTTTGACGCTGATCCAGACTTGCGAGCTATAAAAGGATTCCACTCTTCGTTAAAGTTTTCAACATTTTTAAATTTTGAGTGGCGTGTCAACCATACATGAGCGGTTCCATTATAAAATTGTCCACCAAATCTTACTTCACCTTTTTTTTTTACTTTTGGCTCTCATTACTGTCGGTTATTTCCTGTGGGCTTGAGGCATGCGGCCAAGGGCTTACTTACTGAACTAAACTAACATTGCTCATGTAAATCACATATGTTCATAACTTATCAGGCATTCTAACTTGGAACAGTGATACTCTGGGGTATTAAACGTCTTAGCAATGCTGCCCATGCCTGGTTAATTTTACCAAACGTTTGAAAAGCATGAAGGGAAAATAAGTGTTTAATGCCTATGTATTTCCATGAGTTTATGAGTCGGAGCATAAATGACAGTACTTGGTAATGTCACTTAGCTTCTAGATTGAAATATTTAAATGATAAATTTCGTATATTTCTTAATAGCAAGGAATGTAATCAAATATATTAAAGGATGGTGTTGCCGATTTTAGCTTGTTACTTCAGCAATAAATATTTCTTAACTGCGAGAATCACAAAGTAAATTATGAGTAGATGAATTTCGGTCACTATAAACAAAATGTAAATCTTAATTAGATGCGTTTATATAAATAATAACAGCAATTAAATTTTAGTACCTGTGCTAAGCACACATGTAATGAAAAATAACAAGCAATTTACAGAAATGTATTATTTAGATAAAATTTATGGAACAACCTTAGATTCGATGTCCTTGCCAGAAACAATCTTGCTCATTGTAATATAAAAAATATCAACACAATTTTGAATATGATAGGGTTAACTTAGGAACGCTGGTATAAAAAAACCAATACATAGCACAGAAATGTTGATAGCTTTTTCCATAAATTAAAGCCATTGTCGAGAGCGGCGTGCTGTCATGTACGTCTTTCCACTGAAGCGCCTCATTACTAACCTGTCTTACCAACACTCCATCAGATGTAGTTGAAACGCAATAGATTCTCTTCTTCTTACCGCTTACATTGTTTCACCGTATTGAAGAGTCTCTTAAAAAAAAAAAATAAGTGGACCCTAATTTACATGCACTAAATTGGACCTCTGATTATTTCAGCGTCCCTTACGTGGAAATAATAATCATATTCAGAGGACAAAATTCATACTATCCTTGTGTTCTAAGAGCAAACTAACAGTATATGTTTGATATTGCCCACTTTTTTTATAACTGTGATGCCAGCTGTGACTATGAAGGCTCAAATGTTTCAATACATTAGCACTGAAAATGAATTTTTGTAGTTTATTTATGCGCCACATACATGCTACATGCTAACTTATATTTTAAAAACGCCATGAATATATTTACATTTATATTGTTTGCCTGGCTGGTAGTCACTATTAGTTAATTTTCTGTGTGTCCACAGTTGAGTATGGCAAACAACCCTATTTCTACAGCTGAAATATTTATACATGAAAGCATATAACTATAAAAAAAAACCTCCGGATCCATTCTAGAAATTTCAGATTCCTTAAAAAAAATTATTGAATATTACTTCTGTGTAACGTTATTGGAGGGATTAAAATGTTAACTTCTCGTAAAAAATAATAATCACACAGCTTTGTACACAGCTTTGGAAACACGCATTATCTTTTTCATCAGGAGCAGTTACTAACAATTTAAAAGTTCATTTGTGTGAGCGAGTTATATCTCTACGAGACAAAAACACCATTGAAGAAATGAACACTTAATCTTACAAAGGAAAACGAAACTAACAAAGTTCAGAAAAATAATAAAACCTATTTGTTTTTATAAATAAAATAATAATTGTTCAACCAGTTTTGTTTATTCACTGTTTGTGTAAAATAATTTTTTCTTGCGTGTATGATGCCACTCATCTTTCAAGTAATTCTGAATTTTGCTAGTTAAAGGTCACAATAAGGATATCTATAATTAACAAATTATCATACCGATCACCTATAAATAAGACCATGCATTTTTCGCGAAAATATTTTCAAACCAGCTGTGTGTTAAAACGTCACATTGTCTGTGTTTCATGGTTGGCTGGGTTTATTTTAGGTACGTATCTGCTGTCAGCTCACCAATAATAGACATGCAGCGCGGAAACTAAACGTTTCCTGAATGACCCGGTCAAATACAGTATTAGCACATCTTGCAGACGACTGCCAGTTACAAGGAAACAATCGCTAGCACAGGCAAACCCTTTTTGCAGTCTAATGAACTATCAGGTTTATTCGCGGTAAAAATGCCCCTACGCTATAAACGTTTTAGGTATTTTGAAGTCCTATTAAAAAAACTTCCGGTGGAAATTTAAAGTAAAAATAAATAAATTAGCCTATTTTTTAAAGTCAATACAACACATCAATCAAAACAAATACTGGTTTAAAAGCTGAGTATCTAAACT
Organism: Bacillus rossius redtenbacheri; assembly: GCF_032445375.1. Taxonomy (NCBI): domain Eukaryota; kingdom Metazoa; phylum Arthropoda; class Insecta; order Phasmatodea; family Bacillidae; genus Bacillus; species Bacillus rossius. The sequence continues at coordinate 90,742,272 of NC_086331.1, read as the reverse complement.
TTCCGGGCGTTTTCAAAATTATTTTTAACGCAATCACGTCTTAATTTAAATTTAAATTTGTTGTCTATCCCTTTTCAAGCAATATATGTTCATGAAGTAACCTTGTTTCCAAAGAAGCATTGATTCCTAGGTTATGGCGTAACATAATTTGTTTTGAAAAATACATGTACTTTTATTAATAATATATTCACAGCAAATTTTTAGTATTACTGTCTTAGATATTTTAAACAATTAATTGAACTTTGCACACTTTATTTACTTTAGAATTTACTAATGACATAAAATATGAGCACTCACGGCGCTAGTTTCCCAATGTAAAATAATATTATGACTATACAATCAATAATATACTACTGAACAATATTAAAAAAGGAAAATTCCTAAAATTTTAGAATAATTAGTGAACTGAAACATATATATATAATCTATACATGAACATGTGTAGGACTTGCATAATAAAGTTACAAATTCAACATTAAATTAAGTTTATTTTTGAAAAATTTTCTGAAATGATAGTTTTATTCTCCCTTAAATATTAGTGTGCATTCGCATTAACTGTAATATTTGTGGATTGTTATAATGGTTTCTGAGATATCTTGACCTAATTCTTAAATGTGTTATACCTGAAAATTATTGGAATACTCTTACGTCAAGAAGAAAAAAGGTTTTCCATGCTTTTTTAAAAATGAAAATCGTTGTTTTTTAAAACTAACATTTTACATAAGGAAATTGTTTAACACAAATCTTATATTTCTAAGGATTTTTTATGTATTTGGTTCAACGTATCTACAATTTATTAAGTGACACATACATGGCAGTCTAATAAACACATTTTGGTAAACAAGTACAAAAAAAGCAATCAAATGTTTATACAAGTTAAACAATAATTTAATTTATGATATAATAAAATGTTGACTTTATTTTAACAAATCAAACGTTTCAGATAACAATAGTAAATGCACACAAAAATACCTTCAAAAACTATACATTTGTGTTTGCATCTTTGATTTAAATTGTAATGAGTTAGTTTAGTCAAAACACAACCAATTCCTACGGCCATATTATTTCTATAAAATCTTAAGTAAGCGGCCAAAATATAAATTGATATTTTAATGTTGAAACACTGATTTCCTCAAACGGCGTTTTAAGGGTCACTTAAAATTAAGTGCCCCTTAGCTAATAGCCATTGTAATTGTAATATGTGCTGGTGAAACAGGTCGTACGTGTCTTCACAAGTTCGGAGAAGGAGGGTGCGCTCTGGTCTGCTGTACAAATGCAGTGTTGCCAGACGTCCTTGTGAGTTGCGTTGTACGTTTAGTCGTGCCCACCCAATCAGACCGCCCATCGTTGTTTTTGATGCATGTACCGGTACAGTCACGGCCTGTTGAAAAACCGTTGTTACAGGCGGACACCCTACATTCAGAATACTTATATACCGGAAAAATCAGTTCATTTACTTCTCCATATGAAAAATTCAAATACTTGCACCTTTTTGCTGATTCTGCTGTTGGCTCACAGTTAATCTGGAGTAATCTTGATCCTTAACAATTAAAAATCGAATCCCAAGTTACCCAGTTGAGACGTCTTGCAAGTCAGCAGCTAATAAAGGCTAACGTTTGCTCGAGAAAAAATATGAATATGGATCATTTTCTAGATAACATTGAACCTGCGAATTTTTCCGGTTCCTAAGAATAGCTGCGAAAAATTTTCACAAGTAAATCTGAAAAACTAAAATGAGTGAGCAACATTACCATGAAGTTGATACGTTTTAATGGCAATATTATCAAATGGTTATGGTAATGTTAACATGGACCTTTATTATTTGGTCCCTAACAAATATAATGAAACGTATATCCAAAATAGTAATACTCAAATCAAAATTTGAAGAATACTTCCTTGTAATTATAATTCAAGCTCACGGAACAATAGCGACTTTGTTAGTCACATAGAAAATTGAATATGGATATGTCTCCTCAGATGTACACATCCGCACCCCGAATTATAAAAGAAGCTGTAATTTTGAAGAAACAACTTTCTCATAGAACAAAACCCACAAGAGTAAAATAGGGCAATCACTCAAAAAATGCCATTTTAACTAACTACGCTTTACACCACTATTTTACTGGGTTTAAGATATTAGTTTATATAGTAAAATAATGAAGTATATATTGGCATTACAATTTTTTTTACACGAAATGGACATACAACAGTATTTTACTCTGGAAGAAGACACTTTAATTAATTATTTCGTGTGGGTTGTCTAAAATGACGTTTTGTGAGTAACGTCACTATTTTACTGTTTATGCGATGATATTATTTTTGGCTTATATTATCACTTGAAAAATAATATCTTATTTTATCAATTAAAACGTAAGGAACACTATTACTTTCAGTAATAAACTACTTTTAAGATTTTTGTTTCTCTGTCCGTCGTTCGAGCAACCTAAGACGCTTCATTAGGTGTGCTTTGGCTGAAGGAGCACAGAAACATGGATTTCTCTAGAGAAGTGAGCATTTTATAGCTCAACTTTCTGTCAGAACGAATTTTATTTTAGTAAGTAACTTAGTAGGTAAGCCGTCTCTTTTCAAGCACTCTTGTAACAAGATTGAATACATTAATTAAACAAGCTTATAAAAAACGTATTTTTACAAACAGACCTCTTTCAATTCGGAGGATTGTTTCAGCATTTTATCTTCTTATCTCCGCAAGAACGTAATGCTATTACAGTGCACTTGAAAGGTTTTAGAGTACTTGAAAATTTGCAAAGACTTTTGCGAGAAGTAATTTAATGGAAAAATTAACGTGAAATTTATATGTATATATATATATTTATTTATTTAAAATTTCTGCTCAACATGCATTTTGTTCCTTTTTTCTGTTTGGCTTCGAGTCTTCATGATAAGTATAGCAATATAACACGATAAATCTGAATCATTTATTTAAATGAGTGAAATGGAAGTAGCTGAAACCTCTGCTAACCTCTTTAGCTGACTGCTAAATCAATGGGATCAACCATAAATTTCTTCTTAAAGAGCAAAATAAAATGTAAAAATCATTGGAAGCCTCTGGATTTTTTTAGTGAGCTTTAGTTACTGTAATTAACAGACTCAATTGGATCAGTTACCACAGATTCGTAGTCGAATTCCGATGAGTTGTGGCAATTCTAAACGTTTCATTCATGTTTTCTTCGAAGAAAAAGTCTTATATACTTGCCAGAAGATAAATTTTTACTTGCGCAGCATTGGCTTGGTTGTTTTTCAGTTTGTGTTCAGATACTTTCAGGTAATTTATTTTTGCAAAATATAAGCATAACTTTGTGAAAATTAATACATGGAAGCTTTTAAAACTATTTGTTTGGTATACATAGTTTAAAATAAAAATACATAATGTCTCATTAAAGTTTTAAAAAATATTTTCTAAATGGGCAATATATTATCATAAAATTTAAAAGAAACTATTAAAATAAATATTCCCAAAAATAATATTTGAATTGGACGTAAATTTAAAACTTTTTTTATGAATCATGAATAAGGATTTGACGATCAAATTAAGTTGTTTGGAAAACAATTCTTGGTTTCAGTTGGTAAAAAATTACACAGAAAATCATTTTAATAGTATTTTTATACAATCAACTAACAGTGTAATATATTTTATAAAACAATAAATTCTTAAGTAAGCGGAGCGAAATTTGGACAAGGATAGTGTCCAATAATTCAACAGGCACAAAAGCAATGTAAGAGTGCCATTATTTTAGAAAAAAATCTTGAAAAATCTTTTTAAATATTTATATTTTTTTTAGCTAGTTTACAATTAAACATGCTACACTAAGAGAAAGTCTTTAAATTTTAGGTATAAGTATATCAGTCTATCGATATACTTTGGTAGGAATTTTACTGTAGAAAAATATATTTTACAAAAAAAATTACAAATGCTATTCCACTTAATTGCAAGAAAAAACATTAATAGGGTTTTTGAACACGTAGCGCATGGATTTTAAAACTTAATTTTACGAACTCGCAATGCAAAATTAGCATAGTTAATGTTTATCATAGTTTACCAATCGGGTATTGCCAATGTTCAATTAATGTTTGAGTTATTTATTTATTATTTTCGTAAGACATTTATTTAAGATGAAGAAGTGTGGTCTTAACTTGACAGATTACAAGCAGAGACAAGTTATAAAAATCCACGCTTCAATTTTTTTTTAAATATATGAATAAGTTATTACAAATCTGTTGTGAGACTAAATGAAAAATTACGATATTTAATGTAAAGTATAACGCCTTCGGTGTAGTTCTTAATGAATGTTTTCTTCCAGCGAGGGATGACTTACGGGGCCTTACGTTTGGGTCCCGTCGATAATTATCATTTTCTTTCTCTTTCTACGAGTAGCACTTATTCATAAATCCTCTGCAGACAAAAAGAAAGAATTTTCTATTACATTTATAAAGGTACTCATTTCTCAGAATGTGCCAGATGTGTTTTCCAATATTTTTATTCCTCACTCATTGGTGCAAATTCAGGAACACATGTAACATTAGAGAAAACGTGAAAAAAAAAAATATTTTCAGTTAGTAAGTCTTTTGAAAATAAAAACTTTGTGTCCAAATATGTTCTCAGTTGGATTTGGTGTGATTCAGGCTAAGCTGGCGTTAAATTTAGTGCTTTTTTTTTATTGGGATGGATGTCAGAAGTCAGTTCCAAATGTACGCGTTAGCTAAACAACGTAATAATGTAAAGATATAATTAAGATTAATCTTACAAAAATAAGCCAGAATACATAATGTTACATTAACAGATTTACAATATAGCAATAAAAAACTTCAGTACCAGCAACAGAATCACATGCATGCGTAGCATTCTGAAGCAGTGATGAGCAGCTGATAGCCCACGGCATCGTCAAGTACGGCCCGCCTGAAGAATAATCCTTCAGCAAATAAATATTATCATGTAAACCTACTGTCGTGTGTGAACCGTCTGTGTTTGCTGGAATACAAATGTGGGCAGAGAGCGTTCAAAAGCCACAGCATTCTCACAGAAATATTAAAAAATTTATATTTCTATCTACGTAATCTACACATTGTTCAGTGGAAACTATTTATATATTTTTAGATATTATATAATATTTTTTAAAATACATATTTTGTATTACATATTGTATGTACTATTACTAAATATACAGAACACGTAAGGTAAAAACAATTGTTGTACAAAAGGAAAATTTAATTAATCAATGGGTGTATTAGTTTTTCAAAAATGATACCTTGCCCTCAAAAAAAGAACTTGGCCATCACTGTTCCAAAAAATAACTTATAACACTTCCGTGTGTTGCGATATAGTAGGTATGGTACAAAAAACATCAGATGACTGTCGTTACATCAACAGCCGGTTCCTACAAGCACCCACTGATCTCGGAGCATTCCCCTTCCGGACTGACGACTCTGAGACGTGCCATGCACTTTCCTCCGGGCAGGCCGGAGGTAGCTGGAGACCGCCGAGCTTACATGCTCCTGGACTGGTCCTCGTACAGACAAAACCTTCAGACATTGCTTCCGTCACTTCAGAGGGAACCCAGCACTGGGTGCATCAGGGCTGAGAAATAAAATGAAGATGCCTGCTGCAATGTAGAGCGAAATGTAGGTGCAATCCACCAATTCGCCACGGCCCAACCTCGAAAGTCAAGATAGTTTATGAGAAAATGTCCTTGAAAAACCAGCCAACTACTTAAGTATAGTTTATTAAGTTTCGGTGTACTGAGAAAAAAAAAATGAAATGCATGCGATAAGGATTCCATGGAATTGTTTTATTTTTTTCAATATTGGTGGTTACACTATGTTAAAAATCTAAAAAAAAAACTTTGAAACGTTTTCAAAATGTCACGCCACGTAGAAAAACGTAAGACTTAAAAGAATATACTTTCCTAAATTATTTAGTTTTTTTTATAATTTCGTGTTTTTGGTTACGATTTTAAATAATTGGATAACATTACATAAATTGGTTTGTATGAATTGTTTTATGAATTAAAAAAGCATTATTTAATGGTTTTGATAAAGTTTGAGATCATTTTAAATTTCAATCCAAGCTTGATATATGAATATGAAATCACATGGTATACCGTTTAGAATTAATCTCGCGTATTTAGCCTTTGCAATATAACTATTTTATTTTTAGGAAATTAATACATGAACTATTTTTTTTAAATATAATATTAACATGTGTTCTTTAAGGTTGTGGTAAAACCCAGTTTTCATTTATTTATGAATTATATAAAACTATACCAAGCATGAATGACGTTAATATAAAAACAATAGAATCTGAACAACTTCGTAGAATTCGACGGGGTTGGTTTTGTCAGCTAGATATTTCATTACGGAGACCTGAATGTACAGAAATAGTCAATACAGTGTATAGTTAAAAAATGCAAATAGTTTTTTTCATAAATAAGGGCTTGAAACGAAAAATAAACAAATATGTAAAATATTTGGCAGTGAAAGTATTAAAATCACTCTATTAAAAGCCTTTATGTTAACCAAAGCTTAGAAACAAATTATATTTCAATTTTAAGACAATTCTAACTTATTTATACATTCTATTGTGCAATTGCAAAAGAAAATTATTGAGATATATTTAGCTCTTAGACTTAGTTATTAAAGAGATGTTTTAAAATAATTTTAAAAAATTAGAGCCAAATGTTTTTATATTTGTATATATTTTTTTGTTTTCAAGCCCTTATTTTATGAAAAAACAGTTTTTCGCACATTTTTTAAAATTATACACTGTATTGAAATTTTTTGTAAATTCAGGTCTCCGTAATGAAAATATTTAGCTGACAAAACTAACCCCATCGAATTTTGTCAAGTCATTCAGATTATATTATGGGTTTTATATTATTATCATGCACGACGCGACATTTCCTATCTTCTTAACGACAAAGGTTACATACAGACGGTTGATTTAAAATTTTATAAATAATGAATTCATGCTAGGACTGAATTATAAATTGGTTTTTAAGTTCATAAAATAATTAAATAAACATTTATTAAACTGACTAAATCATTTATAAACAACTAACCGTAGTCGTGGTTTATATTTATTTAAAATCATAAGCAAAGACACGAAATCAAAGAAGCAAAATAATTTAGGAAACATCCCTTAACGAGGAAATCTAAGATTGGAAATGCTCGCTTAAAAAAGCCAAACGAGTCGTTTTACGATGTCGTTTTACAAGAGCGACAGGTCTCTGCTCACCAGAAATAATACGATTGATTTCAAACTACTAATATTTTCGTTATCAAATTAGAAAAATAATTGATGTATTATAAATTCATATAAACTTTACTGTACCTATGCAGAATACTATCCTCGGCCAAGAAATAGTGTCAGACGACTGATAAACGTGTGCCTGAGTGTGTGCAAAGTTTGGATTCCCAAGGGCCTTACTCTTAAACTGATTTTGCCACTGGAGGCAACAAAAAACACAAAAAGTTACGTCAGGCTTGCAAAGAAGATAATAATAGATACAGTCAAACTTGACACTTTGACTTTTCTGAAAAAAAAATATATATATATAACAACCCTTTATAAAGAACTGCACATCGAGTGCTGTGGCGTTTGATCGCAGCCTCAAACGCACACTGCATTTGACAACAAAGCCTCTCGACAAACGGCTGTATTTCAAAGGGGAATAAAAAGACGTGTGCAGCAAAGTTCCAAGGTACGACGCGATAGAAAACGTTCGGGCTTTCAGAAAGAGGACTGTGAACGGGACACAATACCAGCGGTAAATTCCCTCAACTCAGAGGCAAAATAAAAAGAACGCGAAATCAATCGCTACGCCGTCAAGGAGTCCAAAGCAGGGCGTTTGAAATAAAAGTTCTTAAAAGAATACTACCGAACGTAGAAGCAACAGTTTTCGCACGACAAACAAATCATCAGACTACGTGGGATGGCCACTTTGAAGACATCAGACGTTTTGGTAAATATTTGCAGCCCTCCAAAATGGTCGAAACGGGCATTTCCACATTGATTTAAGTATCTAAAATTATCTTTCCTTAACATCTATGAAATTACCTAAGGGTCGCGTACTTCTCACAGTGTCAACACACACTTAACAACGACGAAGTTATTAAGTCTGCTCTTAGGACGGTTTTCCAAGACGTTCGTGTTTAGCGAATAAGCATTGCCTTGTTGGGATACAACTGTAAACTAACTCGCGAGCCGTATTCCAGAACGTGTCCAAACCGAATCCCAGCAACCATTCGTTGAGGCTAGAAACTGGTTTCAATGCGTTCTAGTAGACGTTTCGCAACCACAGATACAAATGTAATGACAAAAATACTAAAGATAGCGCACTACCGCAAAAAAAAAAAAAAACTGCCTATGTAATTTTCCCAAGTACTTTTAAGTTGCGATTTCTTTTTTATGACTATTAAAGTGTACAAAATGTATTATAGGATGGTTTCGCTATCATAAAGTTTCATTTGGCACACCAACACGCTTGGTACGTCTTCCGATGATCAAAAATTTACTGTATACGAGTTTATGGCGCCAGACGTGGGAATGCCTTCTGAACGAAATCCACGAAACGGTGAGATCTGCGCGTGCACGGAATTTGGGCGAACAGATCGGCAACGTTCCCTAAAAACAAGGGACTGGCCGTGTCCTATCGTGCACTAGAAATACGGTTAGGGTATATAGGGTTTATTCAACACCTAAACCCTTATTGTTGTGTCTTGGAATACTGGCCTTAAATACCTTCAGGTAAGCGCGTTGCCCATAGAAGCGACAGGACGCTTCATATGCAGATCGATGTCACCCTTAGGCCGGTCAACAACGCAACACGCAACGAAATCAACGCAATTAAATCACATTCGTTTATAAAGCACGAAAGTCGCAAGACTTCACCAACCCTACAACTTGAAATTGTAAAACAGCTGGGCTTCTAATTAATATTTATCGTGAAAACATATGAAAGTGTCAATAATTTGATTTAAATGGTTATTTTCTTTCACTGTACTTTAGTTTAACCAGAAAAAATGCGATGCACATTTTACGGGTATTGCTATAAGAATTATTAAACCTAGGTTTACGCGTGATATTTTAGCATTATCCAAGTTTGTTGGGTAAACTCCGAATAATCTCTAGAATAAATTTGAATTCGGCGTTTGCTCATGTACACCTAATTCTACCCAACGCTGATTGGATCATGTTAGATGTTACGTAATTTTTGTGTACGTAGCACAAACGCGTGTACGCCGACATCCCCCTCACCGCTCAGTGAACGACTGGACATGACCCACGCCACTCAGTGACAGACTGGACATCCCCCACGCCGCTCAAAGACTGGACATCCTCCACGCCGCTCAGTGACAGACTGGACATCCCCCACGCCACTCAGTGACAGACTGGAAATCCCCCACACCGCTCAGAGACTGGACATCCTCCACGCCACTCACTGACCGACTGGACATCCCCCACGCCGCTCAGAGACTGGACATCCCCCACGCCGCTCAGTTACAGACTGGAAATCCCCCACGCCGCTCAGTGACAGACTGGACATCCACCACGCCGCTCAGGGACAGACTGGACATCCACCACGCTGCTCAGTGACAGACTGGACATCCTCCACGCCACTCACTGACCGACTGGACATCCCCCACGCCGCTCAGAGACTGGACATCCCCCACGCCGCTCAGTGACAGACTGGAAATCCCCCACGCCGCTCAGTGACAGACTGGACATCCACTACGCCGCTCAGTGACAGACTGGACATCCACCACGCCGCTCAGTGACAGACTAGACATCCCCACGCCGCTCAAAGACTGGACATCCTCCACGCCGCTCAGTGACAGACTGGACATCCCCCACGCCACTCAGTGACAGACTGGAAATCCCCCACGCCGCTCAGAGACTGGACATCCTCCACGCCACTCACTGACCGACTGGACATCCCCCACGCCGCTCAGAGACTGGACATCCCCCACGCCGCTCAGTGACAGACTGGACATCCACCACGCCGCTCAATGACAGACTGGACATCCACCACGCCGCTCAGTGACAGACTGGACATCCACCACGCCGCTCAGTGACAGACTGGACATCCTCCACGCCACTCACTGACCGACTGGACATCTCCCACGCCGCTCAGTGACAGACTGGACATCCACCACGCCGCTCAGTGACAGACTGGACATCCTCCACGCCACTCACTGACCGACTGGACATCCCCCACGCCGCTCAGAGACTGGACATCCCCCACGCCGCTCAGTGACAGACTGGACATCCACCACGCCGCTCAGTGACAGACTGGACATCCACCACGCCGCTCAGTGACAAACTGGACATCCACCACGCCGCTCAGTGACAGACTGGACATCCTCCACGCCACTCACTGACCGACTGGACATCCCCCACGCCGCTCAGAGACTGGACATCCCCCACGCCGCTCAGTGACAGACTGGAAATCCCCCACGCCGCTCAGTGACAGACTGGACATCCACTACGCCGCTCAGTGACAGACTGGACATCCACCACGCCACTCAGTGACAGACTGGACATCCCCACGCCGCTCAGAGACTGGACATCCACCACGCCGCTCAGTGACAGACTGGACATCCACCACGCCGCTTAGTGACAGACTGGACATCCTCCACGCCACTCACTGACCGACTGGACATCCCCCACGCCGCTCAGAGACTGGACATCCCCTACGCCGCTCAGTGACAGACTGGACATCCACCACGCCGCTCAGTGACAGACTGGACATCCTCCACGCCACTCACTGACCGACTGGACATCCCCCACGCCGCTCAGAGACTGGACATCCCCCACGCCGCTCAGTGACAGACTGGAAATCCCCCACGCCGCTCAGTGACAGACTGGACATCCACCACGCCGCTCAGTGACAGACTGAACATCCACCACGCCGCTCAGTGACAGACTGGACATCCTCCACGCCGCTCAGTGACAGACTGGACATCCCCCACGCCGCTCAGTGACAGACTGGACATCCTCCACGCCGCTCAGTGACAGACTGGACATCCACCACGCCGCTCAGTGACAGACTGGACATCCTCCACGCCGCTCAGTGACAGACTGGACCCCCCCCCCACGCCGCTCAGTGACAGACTGGACATCCACCACGCCGCTCAGTGACAGACTGGACATCCTCCACGCCGCTCAGTGACAGACTGGACATCCCCCACGCCGCTCAGAGACTGGACATCCTCCACGCCGCTCAGTGACAGACTGGACATCCCCCACGTCGCTCAGAGACTGGACATCCTCCACGCCGCTCAGAGACTGGACATCCACCACGCCACTCAGTGACAGACCGGACATCCTCCACGCCGATCAGTGACAGACTGGACATCCCCCACGCCGCTCAGAGACTGGACATCCTCCACGCTGCTCAGAGACTGGACATCCACCACGCCGCTCAGTGACAGACTGGACATCCCCCACGCCGCTCAGAGACTGGACATCCTCCACGCCGCTCAGTGACAGACTGAACATCCTCCACGCCGCTCAATGACATACTGGACCCCCCCCCCACGCCACTCAGTGACAGACTGGACATCCCCCACGCCGCTCAGAGACTGGACATCCTCCACGCCGCTCAGTGACCGACTGGACATCCACCACGCCGCTCAGAGACAGACTGGACATCCACCACGCCACTCAGAGACTGGACATCCTCCACGCCGCTCAGTGACCGACTGGACATCCACCACGCCGCTCAGTGACAGACTGGACATCCACCACGCCGCTCAGTGACAGACTGGACATCCCCACGCCGCTCAGAGACTGGACATCCACCACGCCGCTCAGTGACAGACTGGACATCCTCCACGCCGCTCAGTGACAGACTGGACATCCACCACGCCGCACAGTGACTGGACATACACCACGCCACTTAGTGACAGACTGGACATACACCACGCCACTCAGTGACAGACTGGACATCCTCACGCCGCTCAGTGACAGACTGGACATCCACCACGCCGCTCAGAGACTTGACATCCTCCACGCCGCTCAGAGACTGGACATCCACCACGCCGCTCAGAGACAGACTGGACATACACCACGCCACTCAGTGACAGACTGGACATCCTCACGCCGCTCAGTGACAGACTGGACATCCACCACGCCGCTCAGAGACTGGACATCCTCCACGCCGCTCAGAGACTGGACATCCACCACGCCGCTCAGAGACTGGACATCCTCCACGCCGCTCAGAGACTGGACATCCACCACGCCGCTCAGTGACTGGACATACACCACGCCACTTAGTGACAGACTGGACATACACCACGCCACTCAGTGACAGACTGGACATCCACCACGCCGCTCAGAGACAGACTGGACATACACCACGCCACTCAGTGACAGACTGGACATCCTCACGCCGCTCAGTGACAGACTGGACATCCACCACGCCGCTCATTGACTGGACATACACCACGCCACTTAGTGACAGACTGGACATACACCACGCCACTCAGTGACAGACTGGACATCCACCACGCCGCTCAGAGACAGACTGGACATACACCACGCCACTCAGTGACAGACTGGACATCCTCACGCCGCTCAGTGACAGACTGGACATCCTCACGCCGCTCAGTGACAGACTGGACATCCACCACGCCGCTCATTGACTGGACATACACCACGCCACTTAGTGACAGACTGGACATACACCACGCCACTCAGTGACAGACTGGACATCCACCACGCCGCTCAGAGACAGACTGGACATACACCACGCCACTCAGTGACAGACTGGACATCCTCACGCCGCTCAGTGACAGACTGGACATCCACCACGCCGCTCAGTGACAGACTGGACATCCTCACGCCGCTCAGTGACAGACTGGACATCCACCACGCCGCTCAGTGACAGACTGGACATCCCCACGCCGCTCAGTGACAGACTGGACATCCACCACGCCGCTCAGTGACAGACTGGACATCCTCACGCCGCTCAGTGACAGACTGGACATCCTCACGCCGCTCAGTGACAGACTGGACATCCCCACGCCGCTCAGTGACAGACTGGACATCCCCACGCCGCTCAGTGACAGACTGGACATCCACCACGCCGCTCAGTGACAGACTGGACATCCACCACGCCGCTCAGTGACAGACTGGACATCCCCACGCCGCTCAGTGACAGACTGGACATCCACCACGCCGCTCAGTGACAGACTGGACATCCCCACGCCGCTCAGTGACAGACTGGACATCCACCACGCCGCTCAGTGACAGACTGGACATCCCCACGCCGCTCAGTGACAGACTGGACATCCACCACGCCGCTCAGTGACAGACTGGACATCCCCACGCCGCTCAGTGACAGACTGGACATCCACCACGCCGCTCAGTGACAGACTGGACATCCCCACGCCGCTCAGTGACAGACTGGACATCCACCACGCCGCTCAGTGACAGACTGGACATACACCACGCCACTCAGTGACAGACTGGACATCCTCACGCCGCTCAGTGACAGACTGGACATCCACCACGCCGCTCATTGACTGGACATACACCACGCCACTTAGTGACAGACTGGACATACACCACGCCACTCAGTGACAGACTGGACATCCACCACGCCGCTCAGAGACAGACTGGACATACACCACGCCACTCAGTGACAGACTGGACATCCTCACGCCGCTCAGTGACAGACTGGACATCCTCACGCCGCTCAGTGACAGACTGGACATCCACCACGCCGCTCATTGACTGGACATACACCACGCCACTTAGTGACAGACTGGACATACACCACGCCACTCAGTGACAGACTGGACATCCACCACGCCGCTCAGAGACAGACTGGACATACACCACGCCACTCAGTGACAGACTGGACATCCTCACGCCGCTCAGTGACAGACTGGACATCCACCACGCCGCTCAGTGACAGACTGGACATCCTCACGCCGCTCAGTGACAGACTGGACATCCACCACGCCGCTCAGTGACAGACTGGACATCCCCACGCCGCTCAGTGACAGACTGGACATCCACCACGCCGCTCAGTGACAAACTGGACATCCTCACGCCGCTCAGTGACAGACTGGACATCCCCACGCCGCTCAGTGACAGACTGGACATCCCCACGCCGCTCAGTGACAGACTGGACATCCACCACGCCGCTCAGTGACAGACTGGACATCCACCACGCCGCTCAGTGACAGACTGGACATCCCCACGCCGCTCAGTGACAGACTGGACATCCACCACGCCGCTCAGTGACAGACTGGACATCCCCACGCCGCTCAGTGACAGACTGGACATCCACCACGCCGCTCAGTGACAGACTGGACATCCCCACGCCGCTCAGTGACAGACTGGACATCCACCACGCCGCTCAGTGACAGACTGGACATCTTCACGCCGCTCAGTGACAGACTGGACATCCACCACGCCGCTCAGTGACAGACTGGACATCCCCACGCCGCTCAGTGACAGACTGGACATCCACCACGCCGCTCAGTGACAGACTGGACATCCCCACGCCGCTCAGTGACAGACTGGACATCCACCACGCCGCTCAGTGACAGACTGGACATCCCCACGCCGCTCAGTGACAGACTGGACATCCACCACGCCGCTCAGTGACAGACTGGACATCCACCACGCCGCTCAGTGACAGACTGGACATCCACCACGCCGCTCAGTGACAGACTTGACATCCCCACGCCGCTCAGTGACAGACTGGACATCCACCACGCCGCTCAGTGACAGACTGGACATCCCCCACGCCGCTCAGAGACTGGACATCCTCCACGCCGCTCAGTGACAGACTGGACATCCCCCACGTCGCTCAGAGACTGGACATCCTCCACGCCGCTCAGAGACTGGACATCCACCACGCCACTCAGTGACAGACCGGACATCCTCCACGCCGATCAGTGACAGACTGGACATCCCCCACGCCGCTCAGAGACTGGACATCCTCCACGCTGCTCAGAGACTGGACATCCACCACGCCGCTCAGTGACAGACTGGACATCCCCCACGCCGCTCAGAGACTGGACATCCTCCACGCCGCTCAGTGACAGACTGAACATCCTCCACGCCGCTCAATGACATACTGGACCCCCCCCCCCCACGCCACTCAGTGACAGACTGGACATTCCCCACGCCGCTCAGAGACTGGACATCCTCCACGCCGCTCAGTGACCGACTGGACATCCACCACGCCGCTCAGAGACAGACTGGACATCCACCACGCCACTCAGAGACTGGACATCCTCTACGCCGCTCAGTGACCGACTGGACATCCACCACGCCGCTCAGTGACAGACTGGACATCCACCACGCCGCTCAGTGACAGACTGGACATCCCCACGCCGCTCAGAGACTGGTCATCCACCACGCCGCTCAGTGACAGACTGGACATCCTCCACGCCGCTCAGTGACAGACTGGACATCCACCACGCCGCACAGTGACTGGACATACACCACGCCACTTAGTGACAGACTGGACATACACCACGCCACTCAGTGACAGACTGGACATCCTCACGCCGCTCAGTGACAGACTGGACATCCACCACGCCGCTCAGAGACTTGACATCCTCCACGCCGCTCAGAGACTGGACATCCACCACGCCGCTCAGAGACAGACTGGACATACACCACGCCACTCAGTGACAGACTGGACATCCTCACGCCGCTCAGTGACAGACTGGACATCCACCACGCCGCTCAGAGACTGGACATCCTCCACGCCGCTCAGAGACTGGACATCCACCACGCCGCTCAGAGACTGGACATCCTCCACGCCGCTCAGAGACTGGACATCCACCACGCCGCTCAGTGACTGGACATACACCACGCCACTTAGTGACAGACTGGACATACACCACGCCACTCAGTGACAGACTGGACATCCACCACGCCGCTCAGAGACAGACTGGACATACACCACGCCACTCAGTGACAGACTGGACATCCTCACGCCGCTCAGTGACAGACTGGACATCCACCACGCCGCTCATTGACTGGACATACACCACGCCACTTAGTGACAGACTGGACATACACCACGCCACTCAGTGACAGACTGGACATCCACCACGCCGCTCAGAGACAGACTGGACATACACCACGCCACTCAGTGACAGACTGGACATCCTCACGCCGCTCAGTGACAGACTGGACATCCTCACGCCGCTCAGTGACAGACTGGACATCCACCACGCCGCTCATTGACTGGACATACACCACGCCACTTAGTGACAGACTGGACATACACCACGCCACTCAGTGACAGACTGGACATCCACCACGCCGCTCAGAGACAGACTGGACATACACCACGCCACTCAGTGACAGACTGGACATCCTCACGCCGCTCAGTGACAGACTGGACATCCACCACGCCGCTCAGTGACAGACTGGACATCCTCACGCCGCTCAGTGACAGACTGGACATCCACCACGCCGCTCAGTGACAGACTGGACATCCCCACGCCGCTCAGTGACAGACTGGACATCCACCACGCCGCTCAGTGACAGACTGGACATCCTCACGCCGCTCAGTGACAGACTGGACATCCTCACGCCGCTCAGTGACAGACTGGACATCCCCACGCCGCTCAGTGACAGACTGGACATCCCCACGCCGCTCAGTGACAGACTGGACATCCACCACGCCGCTCAGTGACAGACTGGACATCCACCACGCCGCTCAGTGACAGACTGGACATCCCCACGCCGCTCAGTGACAGACTGGACATCCACCACGCCGCTCAGTGACAGACTGGACATCCCCACGCCGCTCAGTGACAGACTGGACATCCACCACGCCGCTCAGTGACAGACTGGACATCCCCACGCCGCTCAGTGACAGACTGGACATCCACCACGCCGCTCAGTGACAGACTGGACATCCCCACGCCGCTCAGTGACAGACTGGACATCCACCACGCCGCTCAGTGACAGACTGGACATCCTCACGCCGCTCAGTGACAGACTGGACATCCTCACGCCGCTCAGTGACAGACTGGACATCCCCACGCCGCTCAGTGACAGACTGGACATCCACCACGCCGCTCAGTGACAGACTGGACATCCACCACGCCGCTCATTGACTGGACATACACCACGCCACTTAGTGACAGACTGGAAATACACCACGCCACTCAGTGACAGACTGGACATCCACCACGCCGCTCAGAGACAGACTGGACATACACCACGCCACTCAGTGACAGACTGGACATCCTCACGCCGCTCAGTGACAGACTGGACATCCACCACGCCGCTCAGTGACAGACTGGACATCCACCACGCCGCTCAGTGACAGACTGGACATCCACCACGCCGCTCATTGACTGGACATACACCACGCCACTTAGTGACAGACTGGAAATACACCACGCCACTCAGTGACAGACTGGACATCCACCACGCCGCTCAGAGACAGACTGGACATACACCACGCCACTCAGTGACAGACTGGACATCCTCACGCCGCTCAGTGACAGACTGGACATCCACCACGCCGCTCAGTGACAGACTGGACATCCTCACGCCGCTCAGTGACCGACTGGACATCCCCACGCCGCTCAGTGACAGACTGGACATCCCCGTGGACCCGGGATCGGAGACGGGGGCCCCCTCTCCAATTTTACAATCACGTGCTACATTATAATTACATGGTTATTTCTTACCTGAACTCTTTTTAGAATGTTATTTCATTTGAAAATACAGGGTATTATAATAATGGTGACTATTTTATATGTCCAAACTAAGCTTTATTTATAAAATTATTTTACTTTAAAATAACCACAGCGAGTATGTATATTTATTTCACGCACTGGAATAAAAATGAAAATTTTAACAGAAATATCAAATTAGGCTGTGCCCGGGCCCGGAGGGAGCCCAGGGGTCCACCCAGCCCCACCCTTGTGGGGGCCACGGTTACAGCCTTAGTCCGGCTCTCAGCTGCCCGCGCGCGCGACGCGAGGCTGCAGTTCATGACTGCCGCTGCTCGGCTTGCAAGGGGCGGACACGACTTCGGGACGAGACTTGGAGTGTAGGTAGTACCGCTCTAGGGTGTTCAACCCTCAAAACAAGAGGGCGCGGTGGCCAGCCAGTTCCTTCAAACATTTGAGCTCACTTCGTCGGCAGCCGCTGAGCAGCTTAGACTGTAGCGTTCTTGACGACAGCCACGTCGTCCAGGATCTGAATCTCGTTCGCGATACCTTAGTATGTTTGTTTTATTGTTATATTATTTTCCTACAAATATTTTTAAATAAGTATTTTTAATAAATAAATATTCAAAATACTTTCATTAAAAAACAAATGTCACATTTTGAATGCATATTACACGCCATTTTAATTATAATAATACAAAATAACCCATAATTACATTAATAATAATAGTTAATAGTAATAGGAAGTAAACAGTTTACATTGTTTTATTGTTTAATTTTACGTATATATTTTTTACGTACAAAACCTGAATGATAATTATCATAGAAAGACGAGAAACAATAAATTGGTTGCCATCTAGTACAACAAATAATCGACGAACGCTTAAAAGAACAATGTTCCATTGAAGTATTAATTGTAATACCTACTTCCGAAAGGTTGTTGCAGAATCCATAATTAGTTTGAAAGTGGCTGTTTCCTTTTGCGAAAAAAGTTTATTATTTTTCGTTGTTATGTGTTATTAGTGCTTTTGAATTTCTTCACCCATCGTTCAGAAGCTTTAAATTCAAAATTGCCAAATTGTCCAGCAGCAGATGGAGCTCACTGCTGCACGTTTCTTGTAGTTACTTGTTAATTATTCCGCCTGGCTTCAACTAAACGATCATACGCCCAAGAATCAATAATTGCATATTTATAAAACTTATTTCCTCCTTTTTTTTATGTTTTCTTCCATTTGAATAAATACATTTTTCTTAGTCGACGACGTCTTCTTTTCAATGTTTTCGATTTCAAAGTAGGATGTTTTTTTTAGAATGTTAACGACGGCTCTGAAATGGTCTACTTCTCTTTTTTTTTCTTTTCTTCGGGCTTATAAACGTCAAATAAAATATCAGCTTCCACTTGCTCAAAAAATACTACTTCACACACTTCATTAGCTTCTTCATCGCTTAAAAAATAAATTGTCAGACAGAAATATACACAGAATGTTTGTATATTTCCTCACCCATAAACATAGCTTCATGAGAAATTGAAGCAGAACATTTCGATACGCGTGAATAATTTTCAGCAAGCAAACGTTTACAATATTCAAATGAATCTGTTAACTTCACTTTCAAACTACCGCTTTTTATCGATTCTTCAGCAGTTTCGTCTTCAACTGCTGGTAGACTAATAGTGTTTTCACTCACAGACATTTTACTGTAAACTATTGAAATTATTTGTATTATGGAGTGATATATCACGGAACAGTATGATCTCTGCGAAATCCAAACGTGATCTGACACGTTGTAACCTTCGAAACATTTGATACAATAGACTAATAAACAAAAGCTATTGTCCCAATAGACCGTTTGGAGTAAATAACGTTCTTTGTATTCAATAAAAAAAACAGCTGTTCTATAGTACCTATAGGTATACATTTTGTCAGGTCAAAACCGGTTTTGGAGAGTTCAATAGACAAGTTTGTGTTTAGTTTTAATGCATGTTGTAAACGTTTTAATTATATTTTAGCTATAAATAAATTATAATATCTAATCATGTAAAACTATTGTTTTTAATATACTTATTTATTTTGTGTTATAAATAAAATGGAATATAACAATGTATATAACAGGTTTCATTTATATTTTTAATGAATTTATTATATTATAATTTTATTATTTATTAATTAAAATACTTATTTTAAAATATTTGTAGACAAAAACATAACAAAAAAATAAAAAATGAAACGTAATCGCGATAGAGATTCGAACTCTGAACGTCTTGGCGGTATTCAGGAAGGCTACCGACCAAGCTTCTCTGCGGCTGCTGACGAAGTGATACTAATACGCAACCATACCTCAAATGTTTAAAGGATTTTTTTTTCCTCAAAATTGGCTGGGGATTGCGCTCACTTTTTCGCGGGTTGAACTCCCTAAAGGGGTAATACCTATATACCAAGTCTCGTCCCGAAGTGAGTTTCTGAATTTCCCAGGTCGTGCCCTCTCCTTGTGAGCGCAACCCACAGTAGGGCGCTCAGATGGCGCCACGCTCAAAACAGAGTATATTCCTCAAACTCACTACAAGGAACGCATAAATCTAAACTAAAAAAAGCTATTAAAATACTTTAAATTAGAAATAAGTAGCCACAAAGTAAACTTACACTCTTAAAATATAACTTAGAAATAAATACTAAAATACCTTATGTTGATTTACGTCAGGGAAACTGTTCTCAAAGTTTCTAGAACCATAATGCCAACTTAAAGCCCTTTTATGCAAAATGTGCAGATGTATAATACTTCTCTGGAAACACATACAACAATATTAAAGAATTTAAATTAAAATCTAAACTTAAAATTAAATTTTCTGTTATTCATAGGATAAAAACAAAACAACATTTTAACACAACTAAAACTAAAATAGAAATTAAAAGGGACTGGCGAGAAAGCCACAATACAACTGTTCTATACTAAAACAATAAATATCAGAACTATGGCATGGCGAAAATGAATGAAAAATGAATGAAAATTCCAATCAATAAACATTATAGCAAAGAACCACATGTTTTAGAATATTTTCAAGGATGAAACGCTTAGCTTAGCTTAGGCCAATACAAAACACATACTACATAAAATACATCTCACGACTGAAAATCAAAATTTTAAAACGATCATGCCAGTAACAAAAAATGCTGGACTCACCGGAAAGACGAAATAAAGGGCATAAAAGGCGTAGAATGATCTAAGTAAGAATAGTTAAGCAAAACTTTAAATGTCACATTAGCGTAAAGATTAACGAACGACGGAAAGATAACTGCTGAAAGTAGGTAAAATTAAAAGAAGCTTTGAATTTGTCCGTGTAACTGTCTGTGTACACAAGTATATGATTTATGTAAAACCAAATTTATGTTGAATAATATTTATCGTAACTGTTTCAAATAAATATATCTGAGTTAAGTAAGACCACAATTCAGCATAAAAAAATAGTGTAGTTTGAACCAATCTACGTGATATACTCAGATACCAAGCTATAGGATATTATTGGTTTTGTGCTCTCCATTTTTTAAATTATGACATTCTTTTGGTCTGGGGATATTCCTGTGAATTTGCTGCTATAGCACCTTGCTATCCACAGGCTAAGAATTGTCTATAGGCTTTGTAGTTGGGTTTTATGCCTCACAGCGGCGAGAGTTCACGGTGACTGTGATTACTGACGTCAGTCTAATGAGTCGGAGGGTCGTGGGTTCGATCACAACCCGCTCACGTCTCATACTTACGAGCATCTAGTAGTCAAGTTGTTTGGAGGCCCCAAAGCTCTTACTGTGCATAACTGCGGGACGTGAGATCCTGTCGAGCAAACAATATTATGCCGACAGGATGTGGAAACTGTCATTGCATCACTAACAGTTTGGTACTGGCGATTCACAATCCGTGTAATCAACGTGGGTGTGTTGGCAAATACGTACCTAGAGACGATTTCCAAAATTTCTTGACTCTTACAAGCAAAGCGACCACTGGGAAATAATGAATCCCATTTCTGTTCCAATCCAATTTTTTTTCTTTCCTTAACAGTATCATAATACCGATACTACCACCATTACAGCCATATTCACAAGTATCCGCTTATTTGGATCTATTTTCCGCGTTTGATACGTTGATGAGTTGAGATGTGAGGGGGAAAGGTTCCATTCGAATTATTTTCTGGGAAAATATAAACACGTATTTTTACCAGAAAATTTTTCATAACAATATATAAGCTAATATATTAAGATAATAGTACAATCATTCTATGCTGGTAGTCTTTACTTGTGTATAGTGTTTAGTATTTATTTCCTATTACGAACCTTTTATACCACTTGCAATATTTTACGTTACCATTATATTTCAGTACAGGTAAAAAAAACGTTAAGATTAAAAAGTAGGTTTATAAATGTGTAGTATGTATGCACGTATGTAAAGTACATTTTTTCTTTTTTTTTTTGCCACCATTTGGCTCATTTTTTTGTTATTTCGTAATGTTTGTTTAAAATGGTTGGTCAAATGTAATTGTATATTTTTGTGAAAGTATAACAATAGTATATAAATGTATGTCCGAGGTGCCTCGTGCCGGTCGACCATCTTGGATTTTGACGTCATGGCGGCCATATTTGATTAAATTGACCATGACCTTGACATTGGTCCGCTAACTCGGATTCAACCATCTTGGATTCTGCCATACTATATTCCGCCATCTTGAAATCGAGCCTCTAACTCACTAACCTTTCACTTTAGGTAACGCCTGCCATTTTTAATTTTGACATCATGTACGCCATATTGAATTATGGCATCATGACAGATATAATGAATTCTGATGTCATGTCCACCATGTTGCATCTGATGTCACAACCACTTTTTCAAGTCTGATGTCATGACCGCCATCTATTTTGTTTGTTGGAGGCCGCCATCTTGGATAAAGTCAAGGCCGCATCTTGGATACCATCAGCTTTATTTTTGGTATTAGTTCCTACAGAGCGCCAGCATCGCTCTGTCTCATGCATATAAGGTCGATGTTCCATTACCTACCAGAGCTGTTATGATCCTTATCGACATATTAGATTTAGTATTTTTATACAAAATACACTGGAAATGCTGTGATTCGAACCGTAACAGCTCTGACCTCTGGGCTGGAAAATATACGCCTGCAACTGCACGGCCATAGAGACACTTACCAGACTGAGAATTAAATAAAGTATATATAAAAAATTACATGCAAATTCTGACTCGTATGTTTTTAAATTCGAATTTCGAGTCAGAACCGCTATCTTTTAGTTTCCAATAACCCCTACCAGGAGTGCTGGTGTCATGTAGTATACAAATCGTATGCCACAGACCGCTGCCGCCATCTTGGATTTCATCATCTTGATAATCTGTATTTACTATCGACAAAACCGGGAAAAGTTTTAAAATTAATAAGAATATAATAACAAAATTTTAATGAATGTAACTTTGCCATTTTTAAATTATAACGTCACATCAGCCATCTAAGAAATCCGTAATATTATTCAAATAAATGTGGAGAAAAATGAAATTTTATAAAAAATTATTTAAATACAATTTTGTAAAATTTAATAAAAAAATGCACTTATGTCATGAAGTCCTCGTTCGAACTTGGTGAGAGAAAAAAATAAATGGCGACAGTATCATCCTCCATGGAAGCGACGGATAGACTGACCTCTCACCCATAATGCCAAGGTAGATATATCGGCAGCCAGCGTGACGTCTTACCCGCCATTTGGATCCATAATATTGTTTATGTCTGCTAAAGGCCGCCATATTGGATTATGACATTATAGCCGCCATCTGGTTTTCATCTGCTGGAGGCAGTCACCTTTAATTTTACTACATCCTGCCACGAGTTCTAGTGTCATGTAGTATGCAACGTCGTCCGCTAGAGAGCATTGCCACCAGTTATTTTTCAGTACTCTATGCAAGGAGTGCTCGTTTCATGTAGTACACATGTTGTTTGCCAGAGTGTGCTGCCACCATATCGGTTTAATTTTCACCTGCTAGAGTGCAAGTATTTATTGCCAAGGTATCCTCCATATTGTTTACCATCTTGGCCGCCATATTGTTTGCCATTTGGGCCACCATCTTGGAAGTTCGTGATCATTTTGCTAGATATTCGGGAAAAATTCCAAAATTCATAAAATATACCAATAATTTATTTACTTATATTTATTTTATCTTTTGATGTCCTTGGTTATATTCTTGGTTGATGCAAAAAGTAATTTATGCACTTAAATATTTATTTAATTAATCATCTTCACTGCAAACAAACACTCCTACCGACTGAATAAATATGTTACTCGATATCACTATGACTACATTGGAAGCTATATTTGGTGCACTTTTTTGAAAATTAATTTCCAACTGCAGGCATATAGGCTAAGTGTTTCCGAACCACGAAGCCAGGTCATGTACAATGCCAGACATATAGACCAAATGTCTCTGAACCACGAGGCCAAACCATGTAAAATGTCAAGCTTATAGACCAAGCGTATACGAACCGCGAGGTCTTATTGTACGATACCGGTTATTGATTCAAACAAATATGACATATTTAAAGCAGATAACACAAAGTCTGCGAACTCTTAGATCTACAGCATGGATAGAATCCTTCACTAGCAAATATACCAAATAACTTAGCATGTTTCACACTTACGTACTATAGCACCAAGTATCCTGAAAAATATTTTACTCTTACTAAAAGACGAAGAGGTACTTAAACATAAAATCTGTAGTCCTGACTATATCCTTGACTACGCACATTTACCGAAAGGACGCATATTTGTACAAACACTCAACTCATCAAG
Organism: Bacillus rossius redtenbacheri; assembly: GCF_032445375.1. Classification (NCBI taxonomy): domain Eukaryota; kingdom Metazoa; phylum Arthropoda; class Insecta; order Phasmatodea; family Bacillidae; genus Bacillus; species Bacillus rossius. The sequence continues at coordinate 90,717,763 of NC_086331.1, read as the reverse complement.
GATATGATCTCATCACAAGGATACGGTCTCATCACAGCGATACAATCTTGTCACACGGATACGGAGTTATACTGACAGCTGGGTGAATTTAGATAAAGAGCAGGTAAGAGCAAGTGCGTTGAGCTACAAACACAATTTTATTCAATTAGGTAACCAACATGAAACCCTCATTAACAAACACGAACCAAAGTAATGCTCTTGCTTGACAATAATTTAATGCTGCCCAAGACACGTTACGATCGCACCACATGATGGGTACTGTAACCTATAGAATGTTTTCATTATTACTTATACAAATAATAACATTATTTACACACACAATTAATAAGGCATAGACAGAATGAAAAATATACGTGCTAAATTTATTTTTAAGCAATCAATTCAAATAACTGGTACTTGTCAAAGATTAACAGCTTTCATTTACAATATTAAAATAATAATTTCATTGTGTCAATGGGTAACAGTTTGAATTTTAATTATATAAATATATAAATTTCTATTGATCAAACGAGAATTTTATTATTTATAAATGATTAAATACATCATAAAATTATTTTTGAGTCACTGAGTACATACTCACAACTTGATTCAGCTAATAATGCAAAATCACTAAAAGTAATGATCTAAATGTGTTACTCGTGAAATATTTACTTAAGGGATGTATCTGAGAGTTTCAATGTAACCACCACATAAGTGGTACATAAAACGCGTCGGAACTTTCCTGTTTCATAGTCCCTCGAGCAGTGAGTCCCCACACGTTGTTTCTTGCCGAAGTAGTGGTATGCTGTAACTCGTGCTGTGCCTGGGCTATTCGCGGGCGAGTACAGCAACGAGTAGATCTGAAGTCTCCACTCCGCCGGGCGAGTCTCCTCCGTGCTTAACGTTTCCCAGCTCTTCCCGTTGTTACATTGCGTAAGGACGATCTTATACGCAAAGGTAAACGTAAGCACATGCATTTAAAACACCAGTTACCTCCGTAAAACTTTTATGGTCATGTACAGCGAGGCGTACGAGAAATCCATAGAGTGTACCTTCTGTGCACTCGTATTCTTCCAGGGACAAGTCCCTCCTTAGTCCGTAACCAATTTTAAACACAGAATCCAGGGCTCGGATGAACTATTATACACTACTAACGTCATATCCGCTGTTGATATTGGAGGCATTTTTTTACTGTGACTTTTTTCTAAACTGCGCGCTGGGTTGCCTTTATCACAGGCTTCAGGCTTTTGGAGCACCGAGTGCTGCCAACAGCACAGGCTTCGGCATCGCTAAAGTTGGCACTAGCGACACAGAAGGAAACACATCCAATAATCTTTAGGGGGGTTTGATCGAATGTATGTGAAGATGGCATAAATAATTACAATTGGGCATCTGCATCTCCTGCAAGGTAATGTAATGAAATTCCAGCATCGAAGAAATGGAAAAATATATCGTACTGAAGGAAGAAAATGATATCAAGTTAACTAAGATGAGTCATAAAGAATTTTATCTTCCTACTAAATTCTTGGAAGGATATACTGTTACTCGGGCTGAAGGATAAATAATAATACTGGAAACCAAGACATCAATAACAGTTTCTCAGAAAATGAGAAAAATATATAAGAATTTGAAGCTACCAAGACAGAAGATTATAATCATGCACTGAGGAAAACGATGGAAAAGAAGCGTTAAAATAAGTAATTCTGATCAAGCTTATGATTGTCTCCGGGACGATGATGACGGTGACTTTGAGGCTGGTTTTAAAATTGAATACATCAGAGATTAAAAAAAAAGCATGGAATATGGAAATAATAGCAGAAGATATTGTTACAAGTAATGGGAAGAGATCCTAACATACCTATTGGTCGATCGTCTGACTCTGTTGGTGGCATCGGTTTGTGGAGAAAACTACCCGCACATCGACAAAGTACCCTCTACACTTATAGAACTGAGGGAACAATAAACACTTGTTTACATGCATGTGTGTAAAATTAAAAATATTAATTATATTTTGGATTTCAATGATGATTGTTTTATCTCCCGAAATATGATTTAAAACTAAGACTGTATCCCAGCGATTGTATCCTATCGTATCCTACGACAGATCGTATTCCTGTTATGAGATCGTATCGCTGTTAGAAGATTGTATTCCTGTAAAGAGATCGTATCCCTTTGATGAGATTATATACGGGTGATAAGATCGTGTCTCTGTGATGAGATCATATCCTTAATGAGTTGAGTGTTTGTATAAAATGTGCATCCTTTTTGGTAAATGTGCGAGTCAAAGATGTAGTCAATACTACAGATTTTATGTTTAATCACCTCTTGGTTCTGTAGTAAGCATAAAACATTTTTTTCAGAATACTTGGTCCTATAGTAATCGTAAAACATGCTAAGTTAGTTGATATGTATGCTTGTGAAGGATTCTATCCGTACTGTTCGTGGTTCGGAGAAACTTAGCCTATATGTCTGCAGTTGGAATTCAATTTTCAAAAAAGTGCAACAAATACAGCTTCAATGTAGGCCTAGTGATATCGAGTAACATATTTATTCAGAAGGTAGGCGTATTTGTTTGCAGTGCAGATGAATAATTAATTTAATATGTAAGTGCATACATTACTTTTGGCATCGACCAAAAATTGAACCAAGGACATCAATAGATAGTATCAATCAGTAAATTAATAAATGACATATTTTATAAATTTTGGAATTTTTCCCGAATATCTAGCTAAATAATTACGAATTTCCAAGATGGCGGCCAATAAGGCAAATAATATGGCATCTACCTTGGTACTAAATACTCCTGCACTCTAACGGGTAAAATTTTAACCAGTATGGGGGCAGTAAACTTTGGCAGACATTATGTGTACTACATGAAACTAGCACTCCTTGCATCGAGTACTGAAAACAAGATGGTGGCAGCATTCTCTAGCCAATGAAGTGTCTTGTTTGTGACACTAACACTCCTGGTAGCAAGTACTAAAAATAAATATGGTTGCCGCCAACCAACGAAAACAACATGGCGGCCTCCAGCAGACCAAAACAAGATGATGGATCCAATATGGTGGACATGATATCATACTGGCTGGCGAGATATCTATTTTGGCATTAGTGGTGGGAGGTCAGTCTGTTGGTAGCTTCCTTAGATGATGATTCCGTCGCTTTTTCTCTCTCTTGCCGAGTTCGAATAAGTACTCCGTGACATTAGAGCATTTCTAAATAAAATTGTTTTAAAATAATTAATTTATTAAATTTTAATTTTTCCTAATTTTTGATAATAATTAAGGATTTTTAAGGCAGATGTGACGTTATAATTTTTAAAAGGTGGATTCTTTTTGTATTAAAGTATTAATTAATTGTTATATTAAATTTAAATTTTTTCCCGAATTTTTTAATAATAAATACAGATTTTCAAGATGGTGGAATCCAAGATGGCGGCAGCGCTCTCGAGCATACAATGTGTGTACTACATAACACTGGTGCGAGTATTTAAAATTTAAAGATAGCGGTTCTAACTCGAAAATGTACAAGTCCGAATATGCATGTTATTTTTTATATACCTTATTAAATGCTGTCTGGTAAATATCTCGATGGCCATGCAGTTATGAGTGTATATTTTCTAACCCAGATATCAGAGCTTTATTGATTCGTATCACAGCGCTTCCAATGTATTTTGTATAAAAAAAATTAATATGTCGTTTAGGACCATAACCACTTTGGTAGGTAATGGAAATTCGACATTATGTACATGATACAGAGCGATTCTGGAACTCTCTAGAAACAAACACCAAAAACAAAGGTGATGGAATCCAAGATGGCGTCCTCCAGCAGAACATAAAAAAACAATATGGTGGCCATAACATCATCCAAATGGCGGCATACAGCAGACGAAAACAAGATAACGGACATGACATTATAATCGAAAAAAAGTGGTTGTTACATCTGATACAAGATGGGGACGTGACATCATAATTCAAGATGGCGGAAATGACACACTAGTCAAGATGGCGGACATGATGTCAAAATTAAATATGGCAATTGTAACTAAAATTTAGTGGAGTGCTCTATTTTAAGATGGCAGAATACAATATAGCAGAATCCAAGATGGCGGAATACGAGATAGTGCACCAAAGTCACGGTAAATGTCAAGGTCAAGGTTATCCAAGAAGACCATCGTGACGTCACAATCCAAGATGGCGGTCCCTCACCAGGCACCTCGCACCGGCACCAGTCCTCGGGCATACATTTATATATTTATAATTCACTGAATAATTTGCTGTTTTTTCAGAAAATTTTCCGGTAAATTACAGGAAAATCTTTCCAAAAATATTTTCCCGGAAAACTAACGTCTCTACGCATGACGCTCTGCACGTAATGCAATTGCCTGGATTTCAAAACTCTGCACGGTCCTCGGTGCCACAGGCAGGTGGGCATCTTGAAACTGATGTGCTGGATGTGCTAGAGACTGCGCCTTGCAATCCGGCACTAGAAAAATATCTCGTCGTTTCACGTGCCTACCACCGTAAATTTTTTTTTTGTAAATGGAACAGAAATATTAATGTAAAATCAGATATTTGTAAATTTGTTCATGTACATGAAAACAACTGTATCACTAAAAAATAATGTTCGCAGTAATACTTGGCTGTGACTCTTACTCGGGTATTTATGCTTTTTGTTGTCCCAGTACCTCCAATAGTTAAAGTTAAATGTAAACTGATCCTTGAATAACTATCCATTATTAACTATCCACTTTAATAAGCATTAAAAAACAAAATAAAGTTAAAATATTGAAAATTGTATTGTATTTTCCATGGTTTAAAATTTTTTTTTTCCTGAATGAAACATCAAATAAAATATAAAATTATGTGCCAATTTTCGTAGGAAGTAGTGTTATCTCGAAAAAGTATTTCATATATGCAGAAATAACCATAGCCACGTGTTGTACAGAATTACAATATATTTCTTGAAGAATAACCAACTATTTCTTAGCAAATGGTTTCCAAATGAATCTTTCGTTAAAGCACATTTTTGAAGTGAAACTTCTTTGCTGAAGGGATTACAATTTTCAAACGTTACGAAAATTCCGATCGCATGAGGGGAATAGTTAGGTACGTGGTGGGGGAACCGGTAGAGGAGGAGAGTGCATCAGCGACGACGCCACTCCTACGTATGCGCTAACGGTCGAGCGGGAAGACTGTAAAGGGATTGGGGATAGGTACATAGCGTACCATGCTATATGCTAGTTGTAATGGCCGGAAGGGAAGAATGCAGGGGAGAGGTAGAAATGACGCAGCAGTGATGCTACGGAATTCTCGTAACGCTGCTTGTGTTTGTCTATTCCTCAGTTTTTGTAAGGGATAACGATTGACGCCACCATATTTATTTTATATTATTTAAAGTATCAACAATTTATTTATTCGTGTAGAAACGAGTTATTGATTTGTGCAATTAACTTTATAAATATCATTCACTTTTATGTGAATAGTGTCATTGAAAATATGAAAACAGACGTACAGGCTTAAGAGGTTAGCTTTTTAAATCTAATTTATGTTTTTTTTTTGTATTTTAATTTAATGCAGCTGGAGATCGTGAGTAAACATCATGTCTAGAAATAATATTTAATTTTAGATCATGGCCCGAATCCTTATTATTTTCAATTATTATCACTTGTGGAATAAAAATCACTAATTAATAATTTATCTCTTTACGTAATCAGCAAGAAGTTTCACTACTGACGCGCTTGCACTCCAGGCACACATTTTTTTTCTCTCTGTGAGGTGGACTCCGTAATAGTATGAATACTCGGGCCAGTGCCGCATGCTAATTGGGTAAGCGGGCATGCGAGTGCCAGAACACGAGACTCCCTCGAGGCGAGCGATTATTGTTTATTATATTTAATAACTTATTTTTGAGTCGTTACACGGAGAAAAAAAACCTTTTCCTGTAGAAAATAAATTTCTCAACGCACGATTCATAGACTGTTAGTACAGATATGGATGTTCGCTGTATTGTTGGTACCACGTGTCTGTTCTGCAACACACGTTATGCTATTGGTGTAGATCACCTCATATAACCCGTGCACCAGTTGCATTTTTAATTGTCCTGATTCTTCCTGTCTGTACTCGTGGGCGTTAAATAACTGCAACCGATCATGCAGAAGTAACTGCCAATATTGTCTGAAAAATATTCTGTAGGTTAGGTATGAGAGGCAGGTATTTATAATGTTTCTATATATATATTTTATTCTGAGATTTATTATTACGAAAAAAAATAAATAAAGAATCTTAGCACAGTTAAGACGAATATAAATTTGGAATGCTTTCTCCGAAACGCTCTAGAGACTTTTTTTTTTGTTTGTTATGAAGAACCAATGTAATTAAAGTTTATTTGGAGTTTGCAAATTTAATTTAACTTTGAAAATAACTTGGTGTGCGTGTTTACTTCGCGGCTGTGCCAAGAAAGGGACAGTGTTTGACGAGTCTCTAGACGATTGCAGCATCGCTAATTGGCGAGGTTTTTGCCACGACACGCTCCTGTTTTCTTCATCGAGCGGAAGAAATGTCGATCACTCGAAGCGGAGCGGTTAAGTCGAGTGGAACGAGAGTTGTACTACTGTTTGAGCTGGGAGCTTAATGTTTTGTGGGGAGGAGGGCACGGAAGGAGAGATTTCCCTGCATGTTTTAGACGTCGACGATAAAAGCGAGTCGTAACTGTTTTTTCTTGGGAACCTTGTTGTTTTCATCTGTGCTCTCGCTGTTGTGGGGTCCATAAACTTTCTGTTTAATTTAATCGCTGTGCACCGCTGTGTTGTGATTTTATAGTCCAGGTAATCTGTTTAATATCATCTTTGGGTTTGTTTGTCACTGCGTTGTCCAAGGTTGTTGTTTTTCTGTATTCGCTGATATTTTTGCAAATGCCTCATCGTTGTCAGCCCACTGTGTTTGTCTGTGCTGTATTTTTTGACTAAATTCCATTGAATGAATTCTCTATTCTGTTTAGATATTTAACATTATTTGACATCAGCTGATTTTGGCTTGTTTTCCGAGCGTTTATGTATTCATGTTTGTTGTCAATTCTTGAGGTTTTACCAATGACTTTGAGCCACTACCCCGAAACTCTTTCAGTTTCTGAATATCACAGGGGTACTTGTGACGTTACGAGTAAAACGTAACTTTAAATTCAGAAATATCCGCGAATGACCATGTAATTTGATTTAATAATAAAACAATTAAAGGAAATAACTGAAGTGATGAGATGTTAATGCGAGTCTATTCGGAGCGTAATTATTTAGCCTCGCATAAGTGAGAAAAACTTGGGAATATCATCTTTAATAACGACGAGTAGTTCACATAGAAAAAAATATTACTCATGCTGTTATGTACTGATGAGAAGGAATACCTATTTTTATTTCGTAAATATTAAACCTTAAATATGTAAAAATAATACCAGTAAGTTGTGTGACTATTATCAAAACGTATTTCCGTTTTGGGCACTGTTTTTTCTTTCTGATTGCCACACTAGAAGTATACACTTAACCATTTTCAAACTAATTTCATGGTTCAAAACTTTTCAAATAGCGTACGTACTGTTAAGTTAGACGTGGTGAGTCAAAATGGAGAGCATTCACATGAACTGCAGCATACAAATTTTCTCTTTCGCCCTGGCTGATCGTCGTTTTCCATTACAACTGTGACAATGTCTGCGAGCACCTGAGTTGATGTTTCAGAATGGGTCTTATCATAAACATGCAGTAAATTAACTATAATTATTGATTAGTCATTGAAGGCAATTCAATCTTCGCATTTTTTTCCTTTGTAGTTGCTACAAAATCGCGATTTTGACAAACAAGAAATACGGGTTTGTCGTGATTTTAAAAAAAATACGATAAACTGAGGTAGGCTATAAATAAATAATATATCTAAAGGCTACGTCTGTCGACAGTTAACAGTTAAAATGAGTTTTAAATCTATATCGAAAAACCAGTGTATCTTAGTTAGCATGTAGAGTTGCAGCCCTGATTAGTTTTAGGGTTTTGTAACATTAATTTTAATTAATATGACGCTGGGAAGTTGAAGAAAGCATTTCAATGGTGTTTGGTTTTCATGTGCTTGCGGTATTAAATACATATAAAATAAAAGCGTATTTAATTAAAATTCGGGTCATTGAATCAGATTCGTTGCAGCAAGCACGCCGGACACTATTACTACGCCATGTTGTCTACTTCGTTTCGTTAAGATTCTGCATGAGAAACTTGAGATTAAAAAATAAATAAGAAAAGAAAAGTAATAACAATTTCAGAGTTTAATTGATTTGAAAATTAGTAAAATAAAATACTCAATGTCAAAATATAAAAACGTACACTTTGCACTCTGACCCCGTTCTGACAGGCTGTCAATAGACGCTGCATATAGCTCGTACTGCTGCTGAAAACACATCTTGTCTGATACCCTAATTATTTTCGTCTCATAATTACGTGTGTCGGATACCCTAATAATTGTCCCTAGTTATGTTGACCAGTTTATATGTATAAACATGATTAGTCTTAACCCGACCGAGAAAATTCGGCTGAAGGTTCATCACGAAAAAAATAAGTTGAAAACATAGACACGACTTATGGTGTAAAGTGCTTTCAAAGGCTGGTATACGTCTTCGAAGTTGCAAGCTGAACAACTGATTTATAGCCATTGAAAGAGCAAGTATTTAAAATTGAGCACATAGCATCTGGCTAATGTATAATTTGACAAAGTTCTAAAATAACAGCAAAACTTGTCTCTGACATACAATATTTTCATTTACATAATTACACGCAACTCCCCTATTTCCCATAACTTTTTGTGACATGAAGGTATCGTGAGGTTTTTGAAGTTGGATTATTAATAGTCATGTCAAAAACGGCGAAAAAGTCTTCCTTGTATTATTGCTTAAAACCCTACTGTTTTCGATAAATCCTTAGTATAATCTTTGTAACGAGAAACTGCGAGGCCTGGCACCTATGCAACTCGCGCAATACCAAGTATCCAAGAGCAGCTTGTAATCAGGGACACTGGTTGTTAAGTGAGGTATGCACCAATGAAAGTCCTCAGAAGAAAACATTTAATTAATAATAAACTATTAACAACTTATTTTGTCGTGATGAACCTGCAACCGAAGTTAGGCGGTCGAGTTCAGACTCACTCTGGATAGAGGCCCACTTACGATTTATAGCGGATCAAACCTTCCTTTCCCGCAAGCGAGGAGCATGGCAGGGTTTCTCAGGGTACTTCCATGTACCCCCACTCACTCGTTCGTCACCTCACCGTCTCTTATGCCCGCAAGGTCAACGGGACGTCAGGCCATCATCCATCCATGGAAATGTCACTGATAATGATGATGTTATTTGTTGATTACACCTTATGAAAAATTGCAATATTAAATATAAAAGTTTTTAGATATTTTAAATTTTTGTTGTTTTATTTTGAGAAAAAAAACTAGCACAGTTGGTGTAATTTACAAAAATGTTTCTAGAAAAACAAACACTGCTACAGGTTTTGGCAAAAATACACGAATGTACGTCTGTTAATACAATAACTTAATTGTTACATTATAAATTTGGTTGTAAAAATTAAAATACATATACAAGTGTTTAATTAATTAGTGTCCTGTTTTTGTTAGCTTACTTTACACGGTTATTGTAGGTGCATACATACGTTATTTTAGAAGTGCAAAATATTTGCCGGAGTCAATTTACAACGACCAAATAACTGAGAAAAATTAAGTGTTTTATGCAATTTATACTTTAAAATATCGCATTTAATTTGCATTTAGTTCGGTTAGGTCAATATTTCACATTATTTCACTATATATTATTGTGTACGGTGGACGAAAGATTAAGACGCTAGACTCATAGTAAACAGATCGTGGGTTAGATACTCCGTTAATGCACTCAAATTTTTAGAATTGTTTACTTGAACAGTTAAATGTGATATTAAAAATCGTTTTAAAGAACACAATGGGCATTAAAAATAATATAAACCACAAAAAAGTATTATTTGAAAGTAGTACAAATTAAAATGTATATTGCTAGTGTAAATTTAATCAACGATTCAGTAAAATAACTTTCAGTTGTGATAAAATATGCAGATGCAAGCATATGTAAATTTATATATCAAAGAGTAAGAATACATGAATAGCTATGACATAGTTACCAAAAAAAAAATACACTTTCACACTTCTGATAGTATTATTGTTTGAACACACGAGTAAAAACACAACACCAACATATGTAGTTGTCAAATTTCACTAACATTAGTGAAGACACTGCTGCCACATACAATTTGTGTAAAATTACACAATTTATTTTTACAGTGTATATTAAATATAATGCATGCCATTGAATTGGAATTCGTCTGTACTTAAACGTTATTTTAGTGTCGGAGTCCTTATGTTCTAAAACTACAGCATATAGGGTGTGGTGGCAAGAAGGGTAGAACTACAACAGCTATTGCATCTGCAGGCGTGCCGGTGTTGGAAACCCTGAATGAAAATTTCCTAGTTGAGTTTTGAGGTGGTCTTCAGTCATGGGCCAATGCAGTGTGTTTCCAAACAACACCGTCATCGACCTGCAGGAGATCCTCACGAGAAGTAAAGGCGAAAATCATTACCACATTTCCCCAAGTAGGCCTACTTATAACGTGAGTTAAGCGCTCTCAAGGCTGGGTATCGCACGTCATGTTGATTTTTGTCAGTTTATCATCATTCATATTATATGAGGGCTATTTTAGACATTTTCTCACAAAACCTTCCTTGCACATTTATTCGTAATTATTATTACTGGCGCGACTTTTGCAACCATCATGTTACACTTAGTGAATATTTGTTGAAAATATTAGTGGAAGAACAACAAATGGAACGTTTTTTGAATGGTTATTGCAATAGGTAAGATTGATTTAATTTTCTTGAATACGCCATTGCTGGTTATACTGTATGCATAGCCAATGCAACCAGACCTGCCAACCTAGGAAAAAGTCATATTTACAGCCCCTCCCATAACATAAGCATTTGAATTTTTTCCCACTCCTTTTTTTCCGCCCCTAATATGTTGCCGCCCTAGGCGGTCGCCTGACTCGCCTAATGAGTTTTCCGTGACTGTTTGTCATAAGAAACCTCAATAACGGACAAAAAAAAAATGAATTTGCAAACACGCCTAACACAAGCCAAATATTTTTACATCGGGTAATATTGACTTTTTTGTGTGTTTGTACATTCATATTTTTTGTCCGTTATTGAGGTTTCTTGTTACATACATTGAAACAAGCAATAGTGTATGCAAAAAAATCTTTAATCAACAAATGGAAGTTGTGCAAGTGATACGAACACTTGCGCGATATTTTACACCCATTATACTGCACTTAGTGAATATCTGTTTAAAATATTAGTGACAAAAAACAAATGCGAGGGAGGTGTCGATTTGTAATTTCAGAAAGACCCCTTTCATAATAAAAATGGCGAGAAAATAAAAAAAAAACATTATGTGTGAGGCCAAGCCTTAAAAATTCAGACTTTAGAATAACTCGTTAATACAATATCTCGTTACGGAGATTCTACACGCACTTTACTTGGAAGGTGGTGACCAAGGAAACTCTAGTTTAGCGTTGATACATATGTTTGCATTTAGTGAAAACAGTTAACATGAGAGTGTTACAAAAAGTTCACTTAATGTTTTACCTTTTATATAGTGATTTTAAGTATTCCATTAAAAAAACTGATAAAGGAGAAGTTGTGTGAGTGTGTGTGTGTGTATTTTACGTAGCACAGAGACGGAGAGACCTAGAGCCGTGAAATTTGGTAAATAGATTCTTTAGAGAGGGCCAGTTCTAACCTCGAAATAAGTTTTTAAAATTTAATTTTTAAAATTTTTTTAGATTTTTCACCCATAAATATGAATTTTCACCTTAGAATATTCCATGCGATTATTGAAGTAGAAGATCACCTAACACGCTTTTTACTAGTTCATCGTCACCTTGTTTGTTTCGATTGTTTAAAATCATATGCTGCGTATTTAATATAAACATTGAATTTCTCCCTTTATAATTTTTTCAGATGTTTTTGTGCTCAATGCAAGTAGTGTCTGACACTTTTATTAATCGAAATATTAATTTTTTTTATGACGCGATTGTTTTGAAGTCGTGTCCCCGAGGTAGGAGCCAATCACAAGGCGGGCAGCGCTAGTTTATTTGCCTCGCACGCTAGACAGGCGCGTCTGTGGGCGAGACAAGAAGCAACCAGTACCAAGCGATACAAGACATCGAGGTTGTATTTCGGAAACGAAGTAAACAAAATTATCAGCGCATCGATTTTTTTGATTCCGCGCTACTTATTCCATATAAGTAGAGACTGGAAAATTCGCGGTTCCGATGACCTTCAAAGAAGACAACACAGTCCTCTGTATACTCGGGAAAAACAACGCCAGTTCATTGGCTACTGAATTGTGAGTCGTATAAACTTGTTTGCCTGTGGTTCGATACTTATTTGGTTTAGGGTTTCTCACTGACCCAGATTCGTTCACATGAACAGTGAGCCAATCGCAAAAGCAGCTTGAAGGTATATGTTTTTGAATATTATGTTATTGCGAAATGCCTACGCGAATCTTTCCCGTCTTTAGTTATAACCCACTCCAGCTCTGTAAAGTGGTCGTGCGTGTCCGACCTCCGTGGTGCATTTGGATGCATGCCGGCTTTCTCGACGAGTGGATTCTGGGTTGGAGTCCCGTCTAAGGCATGGGTGCAAATATGTCACAAGTCTTGTCATAGCCAATGCAACCGTCAGAATGAAAATTATTTTGTCAATATTTATTTATTTGTAAAAGGGAATCTGGATAGTGGTCTCGTTAGTTATGAAAATTTACCAACCAGCCAAACTAATGTTTAGGTGAAAATATGATAAAAATACTCGCCTCCCACTAAAGTGACGCTTGTTCGATTACTGGCGGGATCATACCCGCATGTACCGCATGTTCGAATAAGCTTTTCTAACAAAGTATTTTTGTATTCGTCTTAGTAGGTAAAATGGTTTTAAACGGTGTAGCTTAGCTTTCATATAATGTTACTTTATTATAGTAATAATTTAAATTTTTATATTAAATAATTATGCAATATTATTATCTTTCTTTACTATCCTAGCAGTATTAGTATTATTGTTATTGTATTGAATGTCATACTATTGCAAAGATTATTTAATGTTTTCTTTTTGCCAAACACATTTTCTTGTTGGTCAGATTTTTTTTTTAATATGTGAGAAAGAAATTGATAAGTCTGGACATGTTAGTGACTTAGTCTGCCAAAATTGGCATTCGCTGCTAGAAAAATTGCAGTTATTACAGTCTTATCTTCCCATAATGCTAACGGAAGACTATTATTTTATAAATAAGGATTTTGAAAATCTGTGTGTTTTTTTACACCATGGTTTCCTGCAAGAGGAATGGCCGTATATTAAACTTTTTTATGTCTTCAGACAAGAGAAAGCTGATTCGCCTTATAACTACGAAAATATGGCGTATGTCATTGAAGAGGGTGAACTGAGAGTTAAATAAGAAACTACAGGAGTATATTATAATGATTCAAGCCTCAACGGGGTTACTAGTTTCAGAGACTTACCAGGAAACAAGTTGTAGCCTACAAGAGCTGCGGATTGAACGATTCCAATACTAGCAAGATACAAGTATGTGCAGGAGAGTACTACCAGAATAATTTGTAATTTACATTAATCCAGGGCGAGGAGGACTAATTAAAGAATGTACTACATCGCCTCAGGACCGCAGGAAAGTTGGCTTAAGATTATTGTTTTATGTATATATTTGTTTGCGTGATTGTAGTAATGTAGAATTAGAATCGTACCTATGTTAAACAGTGTTAAACGTCTTATTGTTTAGCAAAGCCAATATATAGTCAGTATTATTAGTCTGATAGTACATATAGCACAGAATGAAATACATATGTCAATGTTTATGTGCTTTGTGGCACTGGAATTGTCACAATCGATATAAAATCTGTTACACTGTAAACATTTTTGGTACTTTTACAAGGATAGTCCTTGTAAACTCAATTGACAACGATATCACTTGTAAAATTACCAATACAAAAATATTTTACAGCGTAGATTCACACCCACACTTAAGCATTACACTATTAAAATACTAATATTGAATTTATTGTTTGTTTTACGCATATATTTTATGAAAATTCCATACGTCATTCTGTAATACATCTATGCATAATAACATTAGTATCATGCTTTGTTGAAGTAATATTACCAGCATAATTTTTTTAAATATTCCCTTTAAATATCTGCATACTTGTGCATTTAATATTTGGCGGCAGGGTCAAGTGTTACACGAATAAAAATTTGTTTTACCCTCGAGAAATGACTTAAAGTTGTATATTTTCGTGGTTGTAGTCAGGCATCACAGAAAAGAAAAATTTACCCCCAAATTGAAGGCTTGTTTGGTAGGTTTCACAAACACTTATTTAAAAATTATATGTTTACAAAAAATGTTTTTGTATGTGTCTGGACGTTTTGGTATGCGAATAGAAAATGGCAAAAAGTATTATCTTAGGAACAGAAAATTTGCTGTAACTGACATGAGTAACGGGGAGAAAAGTGTCAGATGGCCTAACGAAGGAGAAGTTTCTTCAGGGTCAAGCTCACGTACATTGATTGACATGTACAGAACCTCCATCACCTACATCTAATGACGTTGGTAACGGAAGTGAGCTGCTTGAAACAACACCCAGAACATATACCATGCCTGTCACTGTTTCACCATCACCATTAGATAGCACCGCGCAAAATTTCCGAACGATTCACTTTGCTGAAATCTTGAAAAAATGCGTGCGACATTTATAGAATTAAAAAAGATTAAACTACACAAAATAGATGACTGAGAAATAAGTTAGTTACGAAGATGGACACACAAGCGGAATCGATAAAATGAACAGCAAATTAGATTAACAGTAAGTGAGTTTAAGGGACGAAAGGAGTGAGACGTGAATTAGAAACTACTAGAGAGGCAGTAGCGATTCAATTATCGAATGTAAATGATAGAAGGGAGGCAGCTGAAACGGAAATCAGGTATACGATAATTGTTACTAAAATTGCTAACAAAAGAATAGACGTGTACGATAAAAGAGCACAGGATGGATTTTAGCGAGCTGCGATGTCACAACATACGGACAGGTGCGTGAAATAGAAAATCGAGTACAGCAGGTAGGGGAACGAATGCAGTGGATACTGTTCCTCTACTTATACCCTCTAGTGAGCCCTCACCGACGAACATAACTCGAGATTTGGCCAGTTTGAATATCGAAATCGAACACGTCGATAACGCATCTGACGTTGTTAGAAAATGCAATACCTTCTTTAAATCATTCAATTCATCTTCGGCTAGAGGAAATTTCAACGTTTTCAGGGTAAAAATAGTTTCTGAAATCCAATTAAGTTCCTGAAAAGGTTCGAGGAACTCTAGTTTTTTCTTTGAATGACAATTTCAAATTACCGTATCTTGCGCGATGTTTCAAGAGCACAGAGTATTTCAGGTGGGAGGTTCACCAAGGACAGGTTAAGGATAACAACAATTTTGACCACAT